>NW_027362770.1:86885604-87383104 GCF_046119375.1 Phyllobates terribilis
TATGACCGCCCCACTGGTCACCCACCGGTCACCAGGGGGTATGTTTTATGACCGCCCCACCGGTCATTACGGGGTATGTTTTATGACCGCCCCACCGGTCACCAGGGGGTATGTTTTATGACCGCCCCACCGGTCACCAGGGGGTATGTTTTATGACGACCCCACCGGTCACCAGGGGTATGTTTTATGACGGCCCCACCGGTCGCCAGGGGGTATGTTTTATGACGGCCCCTCCGGTCACCAGAGGGTATGTTTCATGACCTCCCCACCGGTCACCAGGGGGTATGTTTTATGACCGCCCCACCTGTCACCAGGGGGTATGTTTTATGACCGCCCCACCGGTCACCAGGGGGTATGTTTTATGACCGCCCCACCGGTCACCAGGGGGTGTGTTTTATGACCGCCCCACAGGTCACCAGGGGGTATGTTTTATGACCGCCCCACCGGTCACCAGGGGGTATGTTTTATGACCGCCCCACCGGTCACCCGGGGGTATGTTTTATGACCGCCCCACCGGTCACCAGGGGGTATGTTTTATGACCGCCCCACCGGTCACCAGGGGGTATGTTTTATGACCGCCCCACCGGTCACCAGGGGGTATGTTTTATGACCGCCCCACCGGTCACCAGGGGGTATGTTTTATGACCGCCCCACCGGTCACCAGGGGGTATGTTTTATGACCGCCCCACCGGTCACCAGGGGGTATGTTTTATGACCGCCCCACCGGTCACCAGGGGGTATGTTTTATGACCGCCCCACCGGTCACCAGGGGGTATGTTTTATGACCGCCCCACCGTTCACCAGGGGGTATGTTTTATGACCGCCCCACCGGTCACCAGGGGGTATGTTTTATGACCGCCCCACCGGTCACCAGGGGGTATGTTTTATGACCGCCCCACCGGTCACCAGGGGGTATGTTTTATGACCGCCCCACCGGTCACCAGGGGGTATGTTTTATGACCGCCCCACCGGTCACCAGGGGGTATGTTTTATGACCGCCCCACCGGTCACCAGGGGGTATGTTTTATGACCGCCCCACCGGTCACCAGGGGGTATGTTTTATGACCGCCCCACCGGTCACCAGGGGGTATGTTTTATGACCGCCCCACCGGTCACCAGGGGGTATGTTTTATGACCGCCCCACCGGTCACCAGGAGGTATGTTTTATGACCGCCCCACCGGTCACCAAGGGGTATGTTTTATGACCGCCCCACCGGTCACCAGGGGGTATGTTTTATGACCGCCCCACCGGTCACCAGGGGGTATGTTTTATGACCGCCCCACCGGTCACCAGGGGGTATGTTTTATGACCGCCCCACCGTTCACCAGGGGGTATGTTTTATGACCGCCCCACCGGTCACCAGGGGGTATGTTTTATGACCGCCCCACCGGTCACCAGGGGGTATGTTTTATGGCCGCCCCACCGGTCACCAGGGGGTATGTTTTATGGCCGCCCCACCGGTCACCAGGGGGTATGTTTTATGACTGCCCTTCCGGTCACCAGGGGGTATGTTTTATGACCGCCCCACCGGTCACCAGGGGGTATGTTTTATGACCGCCCCACCGGTCACCCACCGGTCACCAGGGCATATGTTGTATGACCGCCCCACTGGTCATTACGGGGTATGTTTTATGACCGCCCCACCGGTCACCAGGGGGTATGTTTTAAGACCGCGCCACCGGTCACCAGGGGGTATGTTTTATGACTGCCCCACCGGTCACCAGTAGGTATGTTTTATGACCGCCCCTCCGGTCACCACTGGGTATGTTTTATGACCTCCCCACCGGTCACCAGGGGGTATGTTTTATGAACGCCCCACCGGTCACCAGGGGGTATGTTTTATGACCGCCCCACCGGTCACCAGGGGATATGTTTTATGACCGCCCCACCGGTCACCAAGGGGTATGTTTTATGACCGCGTCACCGGTCACCAGGGGGTATGTTTTATGACCGCCCCACCGGTCACCAGGGGGTATGTTTTATGACCGCCCCACCGGTCACCAGGGGATATGTTTCATGACCGTCCCACCGGTCACCAGGGAGTATGTTTTATGACTGCCCCACCGGTCACCAGGGGGTATGTTTTATGACCGCCCCACCGGTCACCAGGGGGTATGTTTTATGACCGCCCCACCGGTCACCAGGGGGTATGTTTTATGACCGCCCCACCGGTCACCAGGGGGTATGTTTTATGACCGCCCCTCCGGTCTCCAGTGGGTATGTTTATCACCGCCCCACCGATCACCAGGGGGTATGTTTTATGACCGCCCCACCGGTCACCCACCGGTCACCAGGGGGTATGTTTTATGACCGTCCCACCGGTCACCAGGGGGTATATTATATGACCGCCCCACCGGTCACCAGGGGGTATGTTTTATGACCGCCCCACCGGTCACCAGGGGGTATATTTTATGACCGCCCCTCCGGTCACCAGTGGGTATGTTTTATGACCGCCCCACCGGTCACCAGGGGGTATGTTTTATGACCGCCCCACCGGTCACCAGGGGGTATGTTTTATGACCGCCCCACCGGTCACCAGGGGGTATTTTTTATGACCGCCCCACCGGTCACCAGGGGGTATGTTTTATGACCGCCCCCACCGGGTCACCAGGGGGTATGTTTTATGACCTCCCCACCGGTCACCAGAGGGTATGTTTTATGACCGCCCCACCGGTCTCCAGGTCGTATGTTTTATGACCGCCCCACCGGTCACCAGGGGGTATGTTTTATGACCGCCCCACCGGTCACCAGGGGGTATGTTTTATGACCGCCCCACCGGTCACCAGGGGGTATGTTTTATGACCGCCCCACCGGTTTCCAGGGGGTATGTTTTATGACCGCCCCACCGGTCACCAGGGGGTATGTTTTATGACCGCCCCACCGGTCACCAGGGGGTATGTTTTATGACCGCCCCACCGGTCACCAGGGGGTATGTTTTATGACCGCCCCACCGGTCACCATGGGGTATGTTTTATGACCGCCCCACCGGTCACCAGGGGGTATGTTTTATGACCGCCCCACCGGTCACCCACCAGTCACCAGGGGATATGTTTTAGGACGGCCCCACCGGTCATTACGGGGTATGTTTTATGACGGCCCCACCGGTCACCAGGGGGTATGTTTTATGACCGCCCCACCGGTCACCAGGGGGTATGTTTTATGACCTCCACACCGGTCACCAGGGGGTATGTTTTATGGTCACCCCACCGGTCACCAAGGGGTATGTTTTATGACCGCCCCACCGGTCACCAGGGGGTATGTTTTATGACCGCCCCACCGGTCACCAGGGGGTATGTTTTATGACCGCCCCACCGGTCACCAGGGGGTTTGTTTTATGACCTCCCCACCGGTCACCAGGGGGTTTGTTTTATGACCTCCCCACCGGTCACCAGGGGGTATGTTTTATGACCGCCCCACCGGTCACCAGGGGGTATTTTTTATGACCGCCCCACCGGTCACCAGGGGGTATGTTTTATGACCGCCCCACCGGTCACCAGGGGGTATGTTTTGTGACCTCCCCACCGGTCACCAGAGGGTATGTTTTATGACCGCCCCACCGGTCTCCAGGTCGTATGTTTTATGACCGCCCCACCGGTCACCAGGGGGTATGTTTTATGACCGCCCCACCGGTCACCAGGGGGTATGTTTTATGACCGCCCCACCGGTCACCAGGGGGTATGTTTTATGACCGCCCCACCGGTTTCCAGGGGGTATGTTTTATGACCGCCCCACCGGTCACCAGGGGGTATGTTTTATGACCGCCCCACCGGTCACCAAGGGGTATGTTTTATGACCGCCCCACCGGTCACCAGGGGGTATGTTTTATGACCGCCCCACCGGTCACCATGGGGTATGTTTTATGACCGCCCCACCGGTCACCAGGGGGTATGTTTTATGACCGCCCCACCGGTCACCCACCAGTCACCAGGGGATATGTTTTAGGACGGCCCCACCGGTCATTACGGGGTATGTTTTATGACGGCCCCACCGGTCACCAGGGGGTATGTTTTATGACCGCCCCACCGGTCACCAGGGGGTATGTTTTATGACCTCCACACCGGTCACCAGGGGGTATGTTTTATGGTCACCCCACCGGTCACCAAGGGGTATGTTTTATGACCGCCCCACCGGTCACCAGGGGGTATGTTTTATGACCGCCCCACCGGTCACCAGGGGGTTTGTTTTATGACCTCCCCACCGGTCACCAGGGGGTTTGTTTTATGACCTCCCCACCGGTCACCAGGGGGTATGTTTTATGACCTCCCCACCGGTCACCAGGTGGTATGTTTTATGACCGCCCCACCGGTCACCAGGGGGTATGTTTTATGACCGCCCCACCAGTCACCAGGGGGTATGTTTTATGACCGCCCCACCGGTCACCAGGGGGTATGTTTTATGACCGCCCCACCGATCACCAGGGGGTGTTTTCTATGACCACCCCACCGGTCACCAGGGGGTGTGTTTTATGACCGCCCCACCGGTCACCAGGGGGTATGTTTTATGACCGCCCCACCTGTCACCAGGGTGTATGTTTTATGACCGCCCCACCGGTCACCAGGGGGTATGTTTTATGACCGCCCCACCGGTCACCAGGGGGTATGTTTTATGACCGCCCCACCGGTCACCAGGGGGTATGTTTTATGACCGCCCCACCGGTCACCCACCGGTCACCAGGGGGTATGTTTTATGACCGTCTCACCGGTCTCCAGGGGGTATGTTTTATGACCGCCCCACCGGTCACCAGGGGGTATGTTATGACCGCCCCACCGGTCACCAGGGGGTATGTTTTATGACCGCCCCACCGGTCACCCACCGGTCACCAGGGCATATGTTTTATGACCGCCCCACCGGTCACCCACCGGTCTCCAGGGGGTATGTTTTATGACCGCCCCACCGGTCACCAGGGGGTATGTTTCATGACCGCCCCACCGGTCTCCAGGGGGTATGTTTTATGACCGCCCCACCGGTCACCAAGGGGTATGTTTTATGACCGCGTCACCGGTCACCAGGGGGTATGTTTTATGAACGCCCCACCGGTCACCAGGGGGTATGTTTTATGACCGCCCCACCGGTCACCAGGGGATATGTTTTATGACCGCCCCACCGGTCACCATGGAATATGTTTTATGACGGCCTCACCGATCACCAGGGGGTATGTTTTATGACCGCCCCACCGGTCACCAGTGGGTATGTTTTATGACCGCCCCACCGGTCACCAGGGGGTATGTTTTATTACCGCCCCACTGGTCACCAGGGGGTATGTTTTATGACCGCCCCTCCGGTCACCAGTGGGTATGTTTTATGACCGCCCCACCGGTCACCAGGGGGTATGTTTTATGACCGCCCGACCGGTAACCAGGGGGTATATTATATGACCGCCCCACCGGTCACCAGGGGGTATGTTTTATGACCGCCCCACTGGTCACCAGGGGGTATATTTTATGACCGCCCCTCCGGTCACCAGTGGGTATGTTTTATGACCGCCCCACCGGTCACCAGGAGGTATGTTTTATGACCGCCCCACCGGTAACCAGCGGGTATGTTTTATGACCGCCCCACCGGTCACCAGGGGGTATGTTTTATGACCACCCCACCGGTCACCAGGGGGTATGTTTTATGACCGCCCCACCTGTCATTACGGGGTATGTTTTATGACCGCCCCACCGGTCACCAGGGGGTATGTTTTATGACCGCCCCACCGGTCACCAGGGGGTATGTTTTATGACCGCCCCACCGGTCACCAGGGGGTATGTTTTATGACCGCCCCACCGGTCACCAGGGGGTATGTTTTATGACCTCCCCACCGGTCTCCAGGTGGTATGTTTTATGACCGCCCCACCGGTCTCCAGGTGGTATGTTTTATGACCGCCCCACCGGTCACCAGGGTGTATGTTTTATGACCGCCCCACCGGTCACCAGGGGGTATGTTTTATGACCGCCCCACCGGTCACCAGGGGTATGTTTTATGACCGCCCCACCGGTCACCAGGGGGTATGTTTTATGACCGCCCCACCGGTCTCCAGGGGGTATGTTTTATGACCGCCCCACCGGTCTCCAGGGGGTATGTTTTATGACCGCCCCACCAGTAACCAGGGGGTATATTATATGACCGCCCCACCGGTCACCAGGGGGTATGTTTTATGACCGCCCCACTGGTCACCAGGGGGTATATTTTATGACCGCCCCTCCGGTCACCAGTGGGTATGTTTTATGACCGCCCCACCGGTCACCAGGAGGTATGTTTTATGACCGCCCCACCGGTAACCAGCGGGTATGTTTTATGACCGCCCCACCGGTCACCAGGGGGTATGTTTTATGACCACCCCACCGGTCACCAGGGGGTATGTTTTATGACCGCCCCACCTGTCATTACGGGGTATGTTTTATGACCGCCCCACCGGTCACCAGGGGGTATGTTTTATGACCGCCCCACCGGTCACCAGGGGGTATGTTTTATGACCGCCCCACCGGTCACCAGGGGGTATGTTTTATGACCGCCCCACCGGTCACCAGGGGGTATGTTTTATGACCTCCCCACCGGTCTCTAGGTGGTATGTTTTATGACCGCCCCACCGGTCTCCAGGTGGTATGTTTTATGACCGCCCCACCGGTCACCAGGGTGTATGTTTTATGACCGCCCCACCGGTCACCAGGGGGTATGTTTTATGACCGCCCCACCAGTCACCAGGGGGTATGTTTTATGACCGCCCCACCGGTCACCAGGGGGTATGTTTTATGACCGCCCCACCGGTCTCCAGGGGGTATGTTTTATGACCGCCCCACCGGTCTCCAGGGGGTATGTTTTATGACCGCCCCACCGGTCTCCAGGGGGTATGTTTTATGACCGCCCCACCGGTCACCAGGGGGTATGTTTTATGACCGCCCCACAGGTCACCAGCGGGTATGTTTTATGACCGCCCCACCGGTCACCAGGGGGTATGTTTTATGACCGCCCCACCGGTCACCATGGGGTATGTTTTATGACCGCCCCACCGGTCACCAGGGGGTATGTTTTATGACCGCCCCACCGGTCACCAGGGGGTATGATTTATTACCGCCCCACCGGTCACCCAATGGTCACCAGGGGGTATGTTTTATGACCGCCCCACCGATCATTACGGGGTATGTTTTATGACCGCCCCACCGGTCACCAGGGGGTATGTTTTATGACCGCCCCACCGGTCACCAGGGGGTATGTTTTGTGACCGCCACACCGGTCACCAGGGGGTATGTTTTATGACCGCCCCACCGGTCACCAGGGGGTATGTTTTATGACCGCCCCACCGGTCACCAGGGGGTATTTTTTATGACCGCCCCACCGGTCACCAGGGGGTATGTTTTATGACCGCCCCACCGGTCACCAGGGGGTATGTTTTATGACCGCCCCACCGGTCACCAGGGGGTATGTTTTATGACCGCCCCACCGGTCACCAGGGGGTATGTTTTATGACTGCCCCACCGGTCACCAGGGGGTATGTTTTATGACCGCCCCACCGGTCACCAGGGGGTGTGTTTTATGACCGCCCCACCGGTCACCAGGGGGTATGTTTTATGACCGCCCCACCGGTCACCAGGGGGTATGTTTTATGACAGCCCAACCGGTCACCAGGGGGTATGTTTTATGACCGCTCCACCGGTCTCCAGGGGGTATGTTTTATGACCGCCCCACCGGTCACCAGGGGGTATGTTTTATGACCGGCTCACCGGTCTCCAGGGGGTATGTTTTATGACCGCCCCACCGGTCACCAGGGGGTATGTTATGACCGTCCCACCGGTCACCAGGGGGTATGTTTTATGACCGCCTCACCCGTCACCCACCGGTCACCAGGGGGTATGTTTTATGACCGCCCCACCGGTCACCAGGGGGTATGTTTTATGACCGCCCCACCGGTCACCAGGGGGTGTGTTTTATGACCGCCCCACCGGTCACCAGGGGGTATGTTTTATGACCGCCCCACCGGTCACCAGGGGGTATGTTTTATGACAGCCCCACCGGTCACCAGGGGGTATGTTTTATGACCGCCCCACCGGTCTCCAGGGGGTATGTTTTATGACCGCCCCACCGGTCACCAGGGGGTATGTTTTATGACCGGCTCACCGGTCTCCAGGGGGTATGTTTTATGACCGCCCCACCGGTCACCAGGGGGTATGTTATGACCGCCCCACCGGTCACCAGGGGGTATGTTTTATGACCGCCTCACCCGTCACCCACCGGTCACCAGGGGGTATGTTTTATGACCGCCCCACCGGTCACCAGGGGGTATGTTTTATGACCGCCCCACCGGTCACCAGGGGGTATGTTTTATGACCGCTCCACCTGTCACCAGGGTGTATGTTTTATGACCGCCCCACCGGTCACCAGGGGGTATGTTTTATGACCACCCCACCGGTCACCAGGACGTATGTTTTATGACCACCCCACCGGTCACCAGGGGGTATGTTTTATGACCGCCCCACCGATCACCAGGGGGTATGTTTTATGACCGCCCCACCGATCAATACGGGGTATGTTTTATGACCACCCCACCGGTCACCAGGGGGTATGTTTTATGACCGCCCCACCGATCACCAGGGGGTATGTTTTATGACCGCCCCACCGGTCACCAGGGGGTATGTTTTATGACCGCCCCACCGATCATTACGGGGTATGTTTTATGACCGCCCCACCGGTCACCAGGGGGTATGTTTTATGACTGCCCCACCGGTCACCAGGGGGTATGTTTTATGACCGCCCCACCGGTCTCTAGGGGGTATGTTTTATGACCGCCCCACCGGTCACCAGGGGGTATGTTTTATGACCGCCCCACCGGTCACCAGGGGGTATGTTTTATGACCGCCCCACCGGTCACCATGGGGTATGTTTGTGACCGCCACACCGGTCACCAGGCGGTATGTTTTATGACCGCCCCACCGGTCACCAGGGGGTATGTTTTATGGTCGCCCCACCGGTCACCAGGGGGTATGTTTTATGACCGCCCCACCGGTCACCAGGGGGTATGTTTTATGACCGCCCCACCGGTCACCAGGGGGTATGTTTTATGACCACCCCACCGGTCACCAGGGGGTATGTTTTATTACCGCCCCACCGGTCACCAGGGGGTATGTTTTATGACCGCCCCACCGGTCACCAGGGGGGTATGATTTATGACCGCCCCACCGGTCACCCAACGGTCACCAGGGGGTATGTTTTATGACCGCCCCACCGATCATTACGGGGTATGTTTTATGACCGCCCCACCGGTCACCAGGGGGTATGTTTTATGACCGCCCCACCGGTCACCAGGGGGTATGTTTTGTGACCGCCACACCGGTCACCAGGGGGTATGTTTTATGACCGCCCCACCGGTCACCAGGGGGTATGTTTTATGACCGCCCCACCGGTCACCAGGGGGTATGTTTTATGACCGCCCCACCGGTCACCAGGGGGTATGTTTTATGACCGCCCCACCGGTCACCAGGGGGTATGTTTTATGACCGCCCCACCGGTCACCAGGGGGTATGTTTTGTGACCGCCACACCGGTCACCAGGGGGTATGTTTTATGACCGCCCCACCGGTCACCAGGGGGTATGTTTTATGGTCGCCCCACCGGTCACCAGGGGGTATGTTTTATGACCGCCCCACCGGTCACCAGGGGGTATGTTTTATGACCACCCCACCGGTCACCAGGGGGTATGTTTTATTACCGCCCCACCGGTCACCAGGGGGTATGTTTTATGACCGCCCCACCGGTCACCAGGGGGTATGATTTATGACCGCCCCACCGGTCATCCAACGGTCACCAGGGGGTATGTTTTATGACCGCCCCACCGATCATTACGGGGTATGTTTTATGACCGCCCCACCGGTCACCAGGGGGTATGTTTTATGACCGCCCCACCGGTCACCAGGGGGTATGTTTTGTGACCGCCACACCGGTCACCAGGGGGTATGTGTTATGACCGCCCCACCGGTCACCAGGGGATATGTTTTATGACCGCCCCACCGGTCACCATGGAATATGTTTTATGACGGCCTCACCG
Organism: Phyllobates terribilis; assembly: GCF_046119375.1. Classification (NCBI taxonomy): domain Eukaryota; kingdom Metazoa; phylum Chordata; class Amphibia; order Anura; family Dendrobatidae; genus Phyllobates; species Phyllobates terribilis. The sequence goes on from NW_027362770.1 coordinate 86,895,627, forward strand.
ATCACCAGGGGGTATGTTTTATGACCGCCCCACCGGTCACCAGTGGGTATGTTTTATGACCGCCCCACCGGTCACCAGGGGGTATGTTTTATTACCGCCCCACTGGTCACCAGGGGGTATGTTTTATGACCGCCCCACCGGTAAGCAGGGGGTATATTATATGACCGCCCCACCGGTCACCAGGGGTATGTTTTATGACCGCCCCACTGGTCACCAGGGGGTATATTTTATGACCGCCCCTCCGGTCACCAGTGGGTATGTTTTATGACCGCCCCACCGGTCACCAGGAGGTATGTTTTATGACCGCCCCACCGGTAACCAGCGGGTATGTTTTATGACCGCCCCACCGGTCACCAGGGGGTATGTTTTATGACCACCCCACCGGTCACCAGGGGGTATGTTTTATGACCGCCCCACCTGTCATTACGGGGTATGTTTTATGACCGCCCCACCGGTCACCAGGGGGTATGTTTTATGACCGCCCCACCGGTCACCAGGGGGTATGTTTTATGACCGCCCCACCGGTCACCAGGGGGTATGTTTTATGACCGCCCCACCGGTCACCAGGGGGTATGTTTTATGACCTCCCCACCGGTCTCCAGGTGGTATGTTTTATGACCGCCCCACCGGTCTCCAGGTGGTATGTTTTATGACCGCCCCACCGGTCACCAGGGTGTATGTTTTATGACCGCCCCACCGGTCACCAGGGGGTATGTTTTATGACCGCCCCACCGGTCACCAGGGGGTATGTTTTATGACCGCCCCACCGGTCACCAGGGGGTATGTTTTATGACCGCCCCACCGGTCACCAGGGGGTATGTTTTATGACCGCCCCACCGGTCACCAGGGGGTATGTTTTATTACCGCCCCACTGGTCACCAGGGGGTATGTTTTATGACCGCCCCACCGGTAAGCAGGGGGTATATTATATGACCGCCCCACCGGTCACCAGGGGGTATGTTTTATGACCGCCCCACCGGTCACCAGGGGGTATGTTTTATGACCGCCCCACCGGTCACCAGGGGGTGTGTTTTATGACCGCCCCACCGGTCACCAGGGGGTATGTTTTATGACCGCCCCACCGGTCACCAGGGGGTATGTTTTATGACAGCCCAACCGGTCACCAGGGGGTATGTTTTATGACCGCCCCACCGGTCACCAGGGGGTATGTTTTATGACCGCCCCACCGGTCTCCAGGGGGTAAGTTTTATGACCGCCCCACCGGTCACCAGGGGGTATGTTTTATGACCGGCTCACCGGTCTCCAGGGGGTATGTTTTATGACCGCCCCACCGGTCACCAGGGGGTATGTTATGACCGCCCCACCGGTCACCAGGGGGTATGTTTTATGACCGCCTCACCCGTCACCCACCGGTCACCAGGGGGTATGTTTTATGACCGCCCCACCGGTCACCAGGGGGTATGTTTTATGACCGCCCCACCGGTCACCAGGGGGTATGTTTTATGACCGCTCCACCTGTCACCAGGGTGTATGTTTTATGACCGCCCCACCGGTCACCAGGGGGTATGTTTTATGACCGCCCCACCGGTCACCAGGGGGTATGTTTTATTACCGCCCCACTGGTCACCAGGGGGTATGTTTTATGACCGCCCCTCCGGTCACCAGTGGGTATGTTTTATGACCGCCCCACCGGTCACCAGGGGGTATGTTTTATGACCGCCCCACCGGTAACCAGGGGGTATATTATATGACCGCCCCACCGGTCACCAGGGGGTATGTTTTATGACCGCCCCACTGGTCACCAGGGGGTATATTTTATGACCGCCCCTCCGGTCACCAGTGGGTATGTTTTATGACCGCCCCACCGGTCACCAGGAGGTATGTTTTATGACCGCCCCACCGGTAACCAGCGGGTATGTTTTATGACCGCCCCACCGGTCACCAGGGGGTATGTTTTATGACCACCCCACCGGTCACCAGGGGGTATGTTTTATGACCGCCCCACCTGTCATTACGGTGTATGTTTTATGACCGCCCCACCGGTCACCAGGGGGTATGTTTTATGACCGCCCCACCGGTCACCAGGGGGTATGTTTTATGACCGCCCCACCGGTCACCAGGGGGTATGTTTTATGACCGCCCCACCGGTCACCAGGGGGTATGTTTTATGACCTCCCCACCGGTCTCCAGGTGGTATGTTTTATGACCGCCCCACCGGTCTCCAGGTGGTATGTTTTATGACCGCCCCACCGGTCACCAGGGTGTATGTTTTATGACCGCCCCACCGGTCACCAGGGGGTATGTTTTATGACCGCCCCACCGGTCACCAGGGGTATGTTTTATGACCGCCCCACCGGTCACCAGGGGGTATGTTTTATGACCGCCCCACCGGTCTCCAGGGGGTATGTTTTATAACCGCCCCACCGGTCTCCAGGGGGTATGTTTTATGACCGCCCCACCGGTAACCAGGGGGTATATTATATGACCGCCCCACCGGTCACCAGGGGGTATGTTTTATGACCGCCCCACTGGTCACCAGGGGGTATATTTTATGACCGCCCCTCCGGTCACCAGTGGGTATGTTTTATGACCGCCCCACCGGTCACCAGGAGGTATGTTTTATGACCGCCCCACCGGTAACCAGCGGGTATGTTTTATGACCGCCCCACCGGTCACCAGGGGGTATGTTTTATGACCACCCCACCGGTCACCAGGGGGTATGTTTTATGACCGCCCCACCTGTCATTACGGGGTATGTTTTATGACCGCCCCACCGGTCACCAGGGGGTATGTTTTATGACCGCCCCACCGGTCACCAGGGGGTATGTTTTATGACCGCCCCACCGGTCACCAGGGGGTATGTTTTATGACCGCCCCACCGGTCACCAGGGGGTATGTTTTATGACCTCCCCACCGGTCTCCAGGTGGTATGTTTTATGACCGCCCCACCGGTCTCCAGGTGGTATGTTTTATGACCGCCCCACCGGTCACCAGGGTGTATGTTTTATGACCGCCCCACCGGTAACCAGGGGGTATGTTTTATGACCGCCCCACCGGTCACCAGGGGGTATGTTTTATGACCGCCCCACCGGTCACCAGGGGGTATGTTTTATGACCGCCCCACCGGTCTCCAGGGGGTATGTTTTATGACCGCCCCACCGGTCTCCAGGGGGTATGTTTTATGACCGCCCCACCGGTCACCAGGGGGTATGTTTTATGACCGCCCCACAGGTCACCAGCGGGTATGTTTTATGACCGCCCCACCGGTCACCAGGGGGTATGTTTTATGACCGCCCCACCGGTCACCATGGGGTATGTTTTATGACCGCCCCACCGGTCACCAGGGGGTATGTTTTATGACCGCCCCACCGGTCACCAGGGGGTATGATTTATTACCGCCCCACCGGTCACCCAATGGTCACCAGGGGGTATGTTTTATGACCGCCCCACCGATCATTACGGGGTATGTTTTATGACCGCCCCACCGGTCACCAGGGGGTATGTTTTATGACCGCCCCACCGGTCACCAGGGGGTATGTTTTGTGACCGCCACACCGGTCACCAGGGGGTATGTTTTATGACCGCCCCACCGGTCACCAGGGGGTATGTTTTATGACCGCCCCACCGGTCACCAGGGGGTATGTTTTATGACCGCCCCACCGGTCACCAGGGGGTATGTTTTATGACCGCCCCACCGGTCACCAGGGGGTATGTTTTATGACCGCCCCACCGGTCACCAGGGGGTATGTTTTATGACCGCCCCACCGGTCACCAGGGGGTATGTTTTATGACTGCCCCACCGGTCACCAGGGGGTATGTTTTATGACCGCCCCACCGGTCACCAGGGGGTGTGTTTTATGACCGCCCCACCGGTCACCAGGGGGTATGTTTTATGACCGCCCCACCGGTCACCAGGGGGTATGTTTTATGACAGCCCCACCGGTCACCAGGGGGTATGTTTTATGACCGCCCCACCGGTCTCCAGGGGGTATGTTTTATGACCGCCCCACCGGTCACCAGGGGGTATGTTTTATGACCGGTTCACCGGTCTCCAGGGGGTATGTTTTATGACCGCCACACCGGTCACCAGGGGGTATGTTTTATGACCGCCCCACCGGTCACCAGGGGGTATGTTTTATGACCGCTCCACCTGTCACCAGGGTGTATGTTTTATGACCGCCCCACCGGTCACCAGGGGGTATGTTTTATGACCACCCCACCGGTCACCAGGACGTATGTTTTATGACCACCCCACCGGTCACCAGGGGGTATGTTTTATGACCGCCCCACCGATCACCAGGGGGTATGTTTTATGACCGCCCCACCGATCATTACGGGGTATGTTTTATGACCACCCCACCGGTCACCAGGGGGTATGTTTTATGACCGCCCCACCGATCACCAGGGGGTATGTTTTATGACCGCCCCACCGGTCACCAGGGGGTATGTTTTATGACCGCCCCACCGATCATTACGGGGTATGTTTTATGACCGCCCCACCGGTCACCAGGGGGTATGTTTTATGACCGCCCCACCGGTCACCAGGGGGTATGTTTTATGACCGCCCCACCGGTCTCTAGGGGGTATGTTTTATGACCGCCCCACCGGTCACCAGGGGGTATGTTTTATGACCGCCCCACCGGTCACCAGGGGGTATGTTTTATGACCGCCCCACCGGTCACCATGGGGTATGTTTGTGACCGCCACACCGGTCACCAGGCGGTATGTTTTATGACCGCCCCACCGGTCACCAGGGGGTATGTTTTATGGTCGCCCCACCGGTCACCAGGGGGTATGTTTTATGACCGCCCCACCGGTCACCAGGGGGTATGTTTTATGACCACCCCACCGGTCACCAGGGGGTATGTTTTATTACCGCCCCACCGGTCACCAGGGGGTATGTTTTATGACCGCCCCACCGGTCACCAGGGGGGTATGATTTATGACCGCCCCACCGGTCACCCAACGGTCACCAGGGGTTATGTTTTATGACCGCCCCACCGATCATTACGGGGTATGTTTTATGACCGCCCCACCGGTCACCAGGGGGTATGTTTTATGACCGCCCCACCGGTCACCAGGGGGTATGTTTTGTGACCGCCCCACCGGTCACCAGGGGGTATGTTTTATGACCGCCCCACCGGTCACCAGGGGGTATGTTTTATGACCGCCCCACCGGTCACCAGGGGGTATGTTTTATGACCGCCCCACCGGTCACCAGGGGGTATGTTTTATGACCGCCCCACCGGTCACCAGGGGGTATGTTTTATGACCGCCCCACCGGTCACCAGGGGGTATGTTTTGTGACCGCCACACCGGTCACCAGGGGGTATGTTTTATGACCGCCCCACCGGTCACCAGGGGGTATGTTTTATGGTCGCCCCACCGGTCACCAGGGGGTATGTTTTATGACCGCCCCACCGGTCACCAGGGGGTATGTTTTATGACCACCCCACCGGTCACCAGGGGGTATGTTTTATTACCGCCCCACCGGTCACCAGGGGGTATGTTTTATGACCGCCCCACCGGTCACCAGGGGGTATGATTTATGACCGCCCCACCGGTCATCCAACGGTCACCAGGGGGTATGTTTTATGACCGCCCCACCGATCATTACGGGGTATGTTTTATGACCGCCCCACCGGTCACCAGGGGGTATGTTTTATGACCGCCCCACCGGTCACCAGGGGGTATGTTTTGTGACCGCCCCACCGGTCACCAGGGGGTATGTGTTATGACCGCCCCACCGGTCACCAGGGGGTATGTTTTATGACCGCCCCACCGGTCACCAGGGGGTATGTTTTATGACCGCCCCACCGGTCACCAGGGGGTATGTTTTATGACCGCCCCACCGGTCACCAGGGGGTATGTTTTATGACCGCCCCACCGGTCACCAGGGGGTATGTTTTATGACCGCCCCACCGGTCACCAGGGGGTATGTTTTATGACCGCCCCACCGGTCACCAGGGGGTATGTTTTATGACCGCCCCACCGGTCTCCAGGGGGTATGTTTTATGACCGCCCCACCGGTCACCAGGGGGTATGTTTTATGACCGGCTCACCGGTCTCCAGGGGGTATGTTTTATGACCGCCCCACCGGTCACCAAGGGGGTATGTTATGACCACCCCACCGGTCACCAGGGGGTATGTTTTATGACCGCCCCACCCGTCACCCACCGGTCACCAGGGGGTATGTTTTATGACCGCCCCACCGGTCACCAGGGGGTATGTTTTATGACCGCCCCACCGGTCACCAGGGGGTATGTTTTATGACCGCCCCACCTGTCACCAGGGTGTATGTTTTATGACCGCCCCACCGGTCACCAGGGGGTATGTTTTATGACCGCCCCACCGGTCACCAGGGGGTATGTTTTATGACCGCCCCACCGGTCACCAGGGGGTATGTTTTATGACCGCCCCACCGGTCACCAGGGGGTATGTTTTATGACCGCCCCACCGGTCACCAGGGGGTGTGTTTTATGACCGCCCCACCGGTCACCAGGGGGTATGTTTTATGACCGCCCCACCGGTCACCAGGGGGTATGTTTTATGACCGCCCCACCGGTCACCAGGGGGTATGTTTTATGACCGCCCCACCGGTCTCCAGGGGGTATGTTTTATGACCGCCCCACCGGTCACCAGGGGGTATGTTTTATGACCGGCTCACCGGTCTCCAGGGGGTATGTTTTATGACCGCCCCACCGGTCACCAGGGGGTATGTTATGACCACCCCACCGGTCACCAGGGGGTATGTTTTATGACCGCCCCACCCGTCACCCACCGGTCACCAGGGGGTATGTTTTATGACCGCCCCACCGGTCACCAGGGGGTATGTTTTATGACCGCCCCACCGGTCACCAGGGGGTATGTTTTATGACCGCCCCACCTGTCACCAGGGTGTATGTTTTATGACCGCCCCACCGGTCACCAGGAGGTATGTTTTATGACCACCCCACCGGTCACCAGGAGGTATGTTTTATGACCGCCCCACCGGTCACCAGGGGGTATGTTTTATGACCGCCCCACCGATCATTACGGGGTATGTTTTATGACCGCCCCACCGGTCACCAGGGGGTATGCTTTATGACCGCCCCACCGGTCACCAGGGGGTATGTTTTGTGACTGCCCCACCGGTCACCAGGGGGTATGTTTTATGACCGCCCCACCGGTCACCAGGGGGTATGTTTTATGACCGCCCCACCGGTCACCAGGGGGTATGTTTTATGACCGCCCCACCGGTCACCAGGGGGTATGTTTTATGACCGCCCCACCGGTCACCAGGGGGTATGTTTTGTGGCCGCCACACCGGTCACCAGGGGGTATGTTTTATGACCGCCCCACCGGTCACCAGGGGGTATGTTTTGTGACCGCCACACCGGTCACCAGGGGGTATGTTTTATGACCGCCCCACCGGTCACCAGGGGGTATGTTTTATGGTCGCCCCACCGGTCACCAGGGGGTATGTTTTATGACCGCCCCACCGGTCACCAGGGGGTATGTTTTATGACCGCCCCACCGGTCACCAGGGGGTATGTTTTATGACCGCCCCACCGGTCACCAGGGGGTATGTTTTATGACCGCCCCACCGGTCACCAGGGGGTATGTTTTATGACCGCCCCACCGGTCACCAGGGGGTATGTTTTGTGACCGCCACACCGGTCACCAGGGGGTATGTTTTATGACCGCCCCACCGGTCACCAGGGGGTATGTTTTATGGTCGCCCCACCGGTCACCAGGGGGTATGTTTTATGACCGCCCCACCGGTCACCAGGGGGTATGTTTTATGACCACCCCACCGGTCACCAGGGGGTATGTTTTATTACCGCCCCACCGGTCACCAGGGGGTATGTTTTATGACCGCCCCACCGGTCACCAGGGGGTATGATTTATGACCGCCCCACCGGTCATCCAACGGTCACCAGGGGGTATGTTTTATGACCGCCCCACCGGTCACCAGGGGGTATGTTTTATGACCGCCCCACCGGTCACCAGGGGGTATGTTTTGTGACCGCCACACCGGTCACCAGGGGGTATGTGTTATGACCGCCCCACCGGTCACCAGGGGGTATGTTTTATGACCGCCCCACCGGTCACCAGGGGGTATGTTTTATGACCGCCCCACCGGTCACCAGGGGGTATGTTTTATGACCGCCCCACCGGTCACCAGGGGGTATGTTTTATGACCGCCCCACCGGTCACCAGGGAGTATGTTTTATGACCGCCCCACCGGTCACCAGGGGGTATGTTTTATGACCGCCCCACCGGTCACCAGGGGGTATGTTTTATGACCGCCCCACCGGTCTCCAGTGGGTATGTTTTATGACCGCCCCACCGGTCACCAGGGGGTATGTTTTATGACCGGCTCACCGGTCTCCAGGGGGTATGTTTTATGACCGCCCCACCGGTCACCAGGGGGTATGTTATGACCACCCCACCGGTCACCAGGGGGTATGTTTTATGACCGCCCCACCCGTCACCCACCGGTCACCAGGGGGTATGTTTTATGACCGCCCCACCGGTCACCAGGGGGTATGTTTTATGACCGCCCCACCGGTCACCAGGGGGTATGTTTTATGACCGCCCCACCTGTCACCAGGGTGTATGTTTTATGACCGCCCCACCGGTCACCAGGGGGTATGTTTTATGACCGCCCCACCGGTCACCAGGGGGTATGTTTTATGACCGCCCCACCGGTCACCAGGGGGTATGTTTTATGACCGCCCCACCGGTCACCAGGGGGTATGTTTTATGACCGCCCCACCGGTCACCAGGGGGTGTGTTTTATGACCGCCCCACCGGTCACCAGGGGGTATGTTTTATGACCGCCCCACCGGTCACCAGGGGGTATGTTTTATGACCGCCCCACCGGTCTCCAGGGGGTATGTTTTATGACCGCCCCACCGGTCACCAGGGGGTATGTTTTATGACCGGCTCACCGGTCTCCAGGGGGTATGTTTTATGACCGCCCCACCGGTCACCAGGGGGTATGTTATGACCACCCCACCGGTCACCAGGGGGTATGTTTTATGACCGCCCCACCCGTCACCCACCGGTCACCAGGGGGTATGTTTTATGACCGCCCCACCGGTCACCAGGGGGTATGTTTTATGACCGCCCCACCGGTCACCAGGGGGTATGTTTTATGACCGCCCCACCTGTCACCAGGGTGTATGTTTTATGACCGCCCCACCGGTCACCAGGAGGTATGTTTTATGACCGCCCCACCGGTCACCAGGGGGTATGTTTTATGACCGCCCCACCGATCATTACGGGGTATATTTTATGACCGCCCCACCGGTCACCAGGGGGTATGTTTTATGACCGCCCCACCGGTCACCAGGGGGTATGTTTTGTGACCGCCCCACCGGTCACCAGGGGGTATGTTTTATGACCGCCCCACCGGTCACCAGGGGGTATGTTTTATGACCGCCCCACCGGTCACCAGGGGGTATGTTTTATGACCGCCCCACCGGTCACCAGGGGGTATGTTTTATGACCGCCCCACCGGTCACCAGGGGGTATGTTTTGTGGCCGCCACACCGGTCACCAGGGGGTATGTTTTATGACCGCCCCACCGGTCACCAGGGTGTATGTTTTGTGACCGCCACACCGGTCACCAGGGGGTATGTTTTATGACCGCCCCACCGGTCACCAGGGGGTATGTTTTATGGTCGCCCCACCGGTCACCAGGGGGTATGTTTTATGACCGCCCCACCGGTCACCAGGGGGTATGTTTTATGACCACCCCACCGGTCACCAGGGGGTATGTTTTATTACCGCCTCACCGGTCACCAGGGGGTATGTTTTATGACCGCCCCACCGGTCACCAGGGAGTATGATTTATGACCGCCCCAACGGTCACCAGGGGGTATGTTTTATGACCGCCCCACCGGTCACCAGGGGGTGTGTTTTATGACCGCCCCACCGGTCACCAGGGGGTATGTTTTATGACCGCCCCACCGGTCACCAGGGGGTATGTTTTATGACCGCCCCACCGGTCTCCAGGGGGTATGTTTTATGACCGCCCCACCGGTCACCAGGGGGTATGTTTTATGACCGGCTCACCGGTCTCCAGGGGGTATGTTTTATGACCGCCCCACCGGTCACCAGGGGGTATGTTATGACCGCCCCACCGGTCACCAGGGGGTATGTTTTATGACCGCCCCACCCGTCACCCACCGGTCACCAGTGGGTATGTTTTATGACCGCCCCACCGGTCCCAGGGGGTATGTTTTATGACCGCCCCACCGGTCACCAGGGGGTATGTTTTATGACCGCCCCACCGGTCACCAGGGGGTATGTTTTATGACCGCCCCACCGGTCACCAGGGGGTATGTTTTATAACCGCCCCACCGGTCACCAGGGGGTATGTTTTATGACCGCCCCACCGATCATTACGGGGTATATTTTATGACCGCCCCACCGGTCACCAGGGGGTATGTTTTATGACCGCCCCACCGGTCACCAGGGGGTATGTTTTGTGACCGCCCCACCGGTCACCAGGGGGTATGTTTTATGACCGCCCCACCGGTCACCAGGGGGTATGTTTTATGACCGCCCCACCGGTCACCAGGGGGTATGTTTTATGACCGCCCCACCGGTCACCAGGGGGTATGTTTTATGACCGCCCCACCGGTCACCAGGGGGTATGTTTTGTGGCCGCCACACCGGTCACCAGGGGGTATGTTTTATGACCGCCCCACCGGTCACCAGGGTGTATGTTTTGTGACCGCCACACCGGTCACCAGGGGGTATGTTTTATGACCGCCCCACCGGTCACCAGGGGGTATGTTTTATGGTCGCCCCACCGGTCACCAGGGGGTATGTTTTATGACCGCCCCACCGGTCACCAGGGGGTATGTTTTATGACCACCCCACCGGTCACCAGGGGGTATGTTTTATTACCGCCTCACCGGTCACCAGGGGGTATGTTTTATGACCGCCCCACCGGTCACCAGGGAGTATGATTTATGACCGCCCCAACGGTCACCAGGGGGTATGTTTTATGACCGCCCCACCGGTCACCAGGGGGTGTGTTTTATGACCGCCCCACCGGTCACCAGGGGGTATGTTTTATGACCGCCCCACCGGTCACCAGGGGGTATGTTTTATGACCGCCCCACCGGTCTCCAGGGGGTATGTTTTATGACCGCCCCACCGGTCACCAGGGGGTATGTTTTATGACCGGCTCACCGGTCTCCAGGGGGTATGTTTTATGACCGCCCCACCGGTCACCAGGGGGTATGTTATGACCGCCCCACCGGTCACCAGGGGGTATGTTTTATGACCGCCCCACCCGTCACCCACCGGTCACCAGTGGGTATGTTTTATGACCGCCCCACCGGTCCCAGGGGGTATGTTTTATGACCGCCCCACCGGTCACCAGGGGGTATGTTTTATGACCGCCCCACCGGTCACCAGGGGGTATGTTTTATGACCGCCCCACCGGTCACCAGGGGGTATGTTTTATAACCGCCCCACCGGTCACCAGGAGGTATGTTTTATGACCGCCCCACCGGTCACCAGGGGGTATGTTTTATGACCGCCCCACCGATCACCAGGGGGTATGTTTTATGACCGCCCCACCGATCACCAGGGGGTATGTTTTATGACCGCCCCACCGGTCACCAGGGGGTATGTTTTATGACCGCCCCACCGTTCACCCACCGGTCACCAGGGGGTATGTTTTATGACCGCCCCACCGATCATTACGGGGTATGTTTTATGACCGCCCCACCGGTCACCAGGGGGTATGTTTTATGACCGCCCCACCGGTCAACAGGGGGTATGTTTTATGACCGCCCCACCTGTCACCAGGGGGTATGTTTTATGACCACCCCACCGGTCACCAGGGGGTATGTTTTATTACCGCCCCACCGGTCACCAGGGGGTATGTTTTATGACCGCCCCACCGGTCACCAGGGGGTATGATTTATGACCGCCCCACCGGTCACCAGGGGGTATGTTTTATGACCGCCCCACCGATCATTACGGGGTATGTTTTATGACCGCCCCACCGGTCACCAGGGGGTATGTTTTATGACCGACCCACCTGTCACCAGGGTGTATGTTTTATGACCGCCCCACCGGTCACCAGGAGGTATGTTTTATGACCACCCCACCGGTCACCAGGAGGTATGTTTTATGACCGCCCCACCGGTCACCAGGGGGTATGTTTTATGACCGCCCCACCGATCATTACGGGGTATGTTTTATGACCGCCCCACCGGTCACCAGGGGGTATGTTTTATGACCGCCCCACCGGTCACCAGGGGGTATGTTTTGTGACTGCCCCACCGGTCACCAGGGGGTATGTTTTATGACCGCCCCACCGGTCACCAGGGGGTATGTTTTATGACCGCCCCACCGGTCACCAGGGGGTATGTTTTATGACCGCCCCACCGGTCACCAGGGGGTATGTTTTATGACCGCCCCACCGGTCACCAGGGGGTATGTTTTGTGGCCGCCACACCGGTCACCAGGGGGTATGTTTTATGACCGCCCCACCGGTCACCAGGGGGTATGTTTTGTGACCGCCACACCGGTCACCAGGGGGTATGTTTTATGACCGCCCCACCGGTCACCAGGGGGTATGTTTTATGGTCGCCCCACCGGTCACCAGGGGGTATGTTTTATGACCGCCCCACCGGTCACCAGGGGGTATGTTTTATGACCGCCCCACCGGTCACCAGGGGGTATGTTTTATGACCGCCCCACCGGTCACCAGGGGGTATGTTTTATGACCGCCCCACCGGTCACCAGGGGGTATGTTTTATGACCGCCCCACCGGTCACCAGGGGGTATGTTTTGTGACCGCCACACCGGTCACCAGGGGGTATGTTTTATGACCGCCCCACCGGTCACCAGGGGGTATGTTTTATGGTCGCCCCACCGGTCACCAGGGGGTATGTTTTATGACCGCCCCACCGGTCACCAGGGGGTATGTTTTATGACCACCCCACCGGTCACCAGGGGGTATGTTTTATTACCGCCCCACCGGTCACCAGGGGGTATGTTTTATGACCGCCCCACCGGTCACCAGGGGGTATGATTTATGACCGCCCCACCGGTCATCCAACGGTCACCAGGGGGTATGTTTTATGACCGCCCCACCGGTCACCAGGGGGTATGTTTTATGACCGCCCCACCGGTCACCAGGGGGTATGTTTTGTGACCGCCACACCGGTCACCAGGGGGTATGTGTTATGACCGCCCCACCGGTCACCAGGGGGTATGTTTTATGACCGCCCCACCGGTCACCAGGGGGTATGTTTTATGACCGCCCCACCGGTCACCAGGGGGTATGTTTTATGACCGCCCCACCGGTCACCAGGGGGTATGTTTTATGACCGCCCCACCGGTCACCAGGGAGTATGTTTTATGACCGCCCCACCGGTCACCAGGGGGTATGTTTTATGACCGCCCCACCGGTCACCAGGGGGTATGTTTTATGACCGCCCCACCTGTCACCAGGGTGTATGTTTTATGACCGCCCCACCGGTCACCAGGGGGTATGTTTTATGACCGCCCCACCGGTCACCAGGGGGTATGTTTTATGACCGCCCCACCGGTCACCAGGGGGTATGTTTTATGACCGCCCCACCGGTCACCAGGGGGTATGTTTTATGACCGCCCCACCGGTCACCAGGGGGTGTGTTTTATGACCGCCCCACCGGTCACCAGGGGGTATGTTTTATGACCGCCCCACCGGTCACCAGGGGGTATGTTTTATGACCGCCCCACCGGTCTCCAGGGGGTATGTTTTATGACCGCCCCACCGGTCACCAGGGGGTATGTTTTATGACCGGCTCACCGGTCTCCAGGGGGTATGTTTTATGACCGCCCCACCGGTCACCAGGGGGTATGTTATGACCACCCCACCGGTCACCAGGGGGTATGTTTTATGACCGCCCCACCCGTCACCCACCGGTCACCAGGGGGTATGTTTTATGACCGCCCCACCGGTCACCAGGGGGTATGTTTTATGACCGCCCCACCGGTCACCAGGGGGTATGTTTTATGACCGCCCCACCTGTCACCAGGGTGTATGTTTTATGACCGCCCCACCGGTCACCAGGAGGTATGTTTTATGACCGCCCCACCGGTCACCAGGGGGTATGTTTTATGACCGCCCCACCGATCATTACGGGGTATATTTTATGACCGCCCCACCGGTCACCAGGGGGTATGTTTTATGACCGCCCCACCGGTCACCAGGGGGTATGTTTTGTGACCGCCCCACCGGTCACCAGGGGGTATGTTTTATGACCGCCCCACCGGTCACCAGGGGGTATGTTTTATGACCGCCCCACCGGTCACCAGGGGGTATGTTTTATGACCGCCCCACCGGTCACCAGGGGGTATGTTTTATGACCGCCCCACCGGTCACCAGGGGGTATGTTTTGTGGCCGCCACACCGGTCACCAGGGGGTATGTTTTATGACCGCCCCACCGGTCACCAGGGTGTATGTTTTGTGACCGCCACACCGGTCACCAGGGGGTATGTTTTATGACCGCCCCACCGGTCACCAGGGGGTATGTTTTATGGTCGCCCCACCGGTCACCAGGGGGTATGTTTTATGACCGCCCCACCGGTCACCAGGGGGTATGTTTTATGACCACCCCACCGGTCACCAGGGGGTATGTTTTATTACCGCCCCACCGGTCACCAGGGGGTATGTTTTATGACCGCCCCACCGGTCACCAGGGAGTATGATTTATGACCGCCCCAACGGTCACCAGGGGGTATGTTTTATGACCGCCCCACCGGTCACCAGGGGGTGTGTTTTATGACCGCCCCACCGGTCACCAGGGGGTATGTTTTATGACCGCCCCACCGGTCACCAGGGGGTATGTTTTATGACCGCCCCACCGGTCTCCAGGGGGTATGTTTTATGACCGCCCCACCGGTCACCAGGGGGTATGTTTTATGACCGGCTCACCGGTCTCCAGGGGGTATGTTTTATGACCGCCCCACCGGTCACCAGGGGGTATGTTATGACCGCCCCACCGGTCACCAGGGGGTATGTTTTATGACCGCCCCACCCGTCACCCACCGGTCACCAGGGGGTATGTTTTATGACCGCCCCACCGGTCCCAGGGGGTATGTTTTATGACCGCCCCACCGGTCACCAGGGGGTATGTTTTATGACCGCCCCACCGGTCACCAGGGGGTATGTTTTATGACCGCCCCACCGGTCACCAGGGGGTATGTTTTATAACCGCCCCACCGGTCACCAGGAGGTATGTTTTATGACCGCCCCACCGGTCACCAGGGGGTATGTTTTATGACCGCTCCACCGATCACCAGGGGGTATGTTTTATGACCGCCCCACCGATCACCAGGGGGTATGTTTTATGACCGCCCCACCGGTCACCAGGGGGTATGTTTTATGACCGCCCCACCGATCATTACGGGGTATGTTTTATGACCGCCCCACCGGTCACCAGGGGGTATGTTTTATGACCGCCCCACCGGTCACCAGGGGGTATGTTTTGTGACTGCCCCACCGGTCACCAGGGGGTATGTTTTATGACCGCCCCACCGGTCACCAGGGGGTATGTTTTATGACCGCCCCACCGGTCACCAGGGGGTATGTTTTATGACCGCCCCACCGGTCACCAGGGGGTATGTTTTATGACCGCCCCACCGGTCACCAGGGGGTATGTTTTGTGGCCGCCACACCGGTCACCAGGGGGTATGTTTTATGACCGCCCCACCGGTCACCAGGGGGTATGTTTTGTGACCGCCACACCGGTCACCAGGGGGTATGTTTTATGACCGCCCCACCGGTCACCAGGGGGTATGTTTTATGGTCGCCCCACCGGTCACCAGGGGGTATGTTTTATGACCGCCCCACCGGTCACCAGGGGGTATGTTTTATGACCGCCCCACCGGTCACCAGGGGGTATGTTTTATGACCGCCCCACCGGTCACCAGGGGGTATGTTTTATGACCGCCCCACCGGTCACCAGGGGGTATGTTTTATGACCGCCCCACCGGTCACCAGGGGGTATGTTTTGTGACCGCCACACCGGTCACCAGGGGGTATGTTTTATGACCGCCCCACCGGTCACCAGGGGGTATGTTTTATGGTCGCCCCACCGGTCACCAGGGGGTATGTTTTATGACCGCCCCACCGGTCACCAGGGGGTATGTTTTATGACCACCCCACCGGTCACCAGGGGGTATGTTTTATTACCGCCCCACCGGTCACCAGGGGGTATGTTTTATGACCGCCCCACCGGTCACCAGGGGGTATGATTTATGACCGCCCCACCGGTCATCCAACGGTCACCAGGGGGTATGTTTTATGACCGCCCCACCGGTCACCAGGGGGTATGTTTTATGACCGCCCCACCGGTCACCAGGGGGTATGTTTTGTGACCGCCACACCGGTCACCAGGGGGTATGTGTTATGACCGCCCCACCGGTCACCAGGGGGTATGTTTTATGACCGCCCCACCGGTCACCAGGGGGTATGTTTTATGACCGCCCCACCGGTCACCAGGGGGTATGTTTTATGACCGCCCCACCGGTCACCAGGGGGTATGTTTTATGACCGCCCCACCGGTCACCAGGGAGTATGTTTTATGACCGCCCCACCGGTCACCAGGGGGTATGTTTTATGACCGCCCCACCGGTCACCAGGGGGTATGTTTTATGACCGCCCCACCTGTCACCAGGGTGTATGTTTTATGACCGCCCCACCGGTCACCAGGGGGTATGTTTTATGACCGCCCCACCGGTCACCAGGGGGTATGTTTTATGACCGCCCCACCGGTCACCAGGGGGTATGTTTTATGACCGCCCCACCGGTCACCAGGGGGTATGTTTTATGACCGCCCCACCGGTCACCAGGGGGTGTGTTTTATGACCGCCCCACCGGTCACCAGGGGGTATGTTTTATGACCGCCCCACCGGTCACCAGGGGGTATGTTTTATGACCGCCCCACCGGTCTCCAGGGGGTATGTTTTATGACCGCCCCACCGGTCACCAGGGGGTATGTTTTATGACCGGCTCACCGGTCTCCAGGGGGTATGTTTTATGACCGCCCCACCGGTCACCAGGGGGTATGTTATGACCACCCCACCGGTCACCAGGGGGTATGTTTTATGACCGCCCCACCCGTCACCCACCGGTCACCAGGGGGTATGTTTTATGACCGCCCCACCGGTCACCAGGGGGTATGTTTTATGACCGCCCCACCGGTCACCAGGGGGTATGTTTTATGACCGCCCCACCTGTCACCAGGGTGTATGTTTTATGACCGCCCCACCGGTCACCAGGAGGTATGTTTTATGACCGCCCCACCGGTCACCAGGGGGTATGTTTTATGACCGCCCCACCGATCATTACGGGGTATATTTTATGACCGCCCCACCGGTCACCAGGGGGTATGTTTTATGACCGCCCCACCGGTCACCAGGGGGTATGTTTTGTGACCGCCCCACCGGTCACCAGGGGGTATGTTTTATGACCGCCCCACCGGTCACCAGGGGGTATGTTTTATGACCGCCCCACCGGTCACCAGGGGGTATGTTTTATGACCGCCCCACCGGTCACCAGGGGGTATGTTTTATGACCGCCCCACCGGTCACCAGGGGGTATGTTTTGTGGCCGCCACACCGGTCACCAGGGGGTATGTTTTATGACCGCCCCACCGGTCACCAGGGTGTATGTTTTGTGACCGCCACACCGGTCACCAGGGGGTATGTTTTATGACCGCCCCACCGGTCACCAGGGGGTATGTTTTATGGTCGCCCCACCGGTCACCAGGGGGTATGTTTTATGACCGCCCCACCGGTCACCAGGGGGTATGTTTTATGACCACCCCACCGGTCACCAGGGGGTATGTTTTATTACCGCCCCACCGGTCACCAGGGGGTATGTTTTATGACCGCCCCACCGGTCACCAGGGAGTATGATTTATGACCGCCCCAACGGTCACCAGGGGGTATGTTTTATGACCGCCCCACCGGTCACCAGGGGGTGTGTTTTATGACCGCCCCACCGGTCACCAGGGGGTATGTTTTATGACCGCCCCACCGGTCACCAGGGGGTATGTTTTATGACCGCCCCACCGGTCTCCAGGGGGTATGTTTTATGACCGCCCCACCGGTCACCAGGGGGTATGTTTTATGACCGGCTCACCGGTCTCCAGGGGGTATGTTTTATGACCGCCCCACCGGTCACCAGGGGGTATGTTATGACCGCCCCACCGGTCACCAGGGGGTATGTTTTATGACCGCCCCACCCGTCACCCACCGGTCACCAGGGGGTATGTTTTATGACCGCCCCACCGGTCCCAGGGGGTATGTTTTATGACCGCCCCACCGGTCACCAGGGGGTATGTTTTATGACCGCCCCACCGGTCACCAGGGGGTATGTTTTATGACCGCCCCACCGGTCACCAGGGGGTATGTTTTATAACCGCCCCACCGGTCACCAGGAGGTATGTTTTATGACCGCCCCACCGGTCACCAGGGGGTATGTTTTATGACCGCTCCACCGATCACCAGGGGGTATGTTTTATGACCGCCCCACCGATCACCAGGGGGTATGTTTTATGACCGCCCCACCGGTCACCAGGGGGTATGTTTTATGACCGCCCCACCGTTCACCCACCGGTCACCAGGGGGTATGTTTTATGACCGCCCCACCGATCATTACGGGGTATGTTTTATGACCGCCCCACCGGTCACCAGGGGGTATGTTTTATGACCGCCCCACCGGTCAACAGGGGGTATGTTTTATGACCGCCCCACCTGTCACCAGGGGGTATGTTTTATGACCACCCCACCGGTCACCAGGGGGTATGTTTTATTACCGCCCCACCGGTCACCAGGGGGTATGTTTTATGACCGCCCCACCGGTCACCAGGGGGTATGATTTATGACCGCCCCACCGGTCACCAGGGGGTATGTTTTATGACCGCCCCACCGATCATTACGGGGTATGTTTTATGACCGCCCCACCGGTCACCAGGGGGTATGTTTTATGACCGCCCCACCGGTCACCAGGGGGTATGTTTTGTGACCGCCACACCGGTCACCAGGGGGTATGTTTTATGACCGCCCCACCGGTCACCAGGGGGTATGTTTTATGACCGCCCCACCGGTCACCAGGGGGTATGTTTTATGACCGCCCCACCGGTCACCAGGGGGTATGTTTTATGACCGCCCCACCGGTCACCAGGGGGTATGTTTTATGACCGCCCCACCGGTCACCAGGGGGTGTGTTTTATGACCGCCCCACCGGTCACCAGGGGGTATGTTTTATGACCGCCCCACCGGTCTCCAGGGGGTATGTTTTATGACCGCCCAACCGGTCTCCAGGGGGTATGTTTTATGACCGCCCCACCGGTCACCAGGGGGTATGTTTTATGACCGGCTCACCGGTCTCCAGGGGGTATGTTTTATGACCGCCCCACCGGTCACCAGGGGGTATGTTATGACCGCCCCACCGGTCACCAGGGGGTATGTTTTATGACCGCCCCACCCGTCACCCACCGGTCACCAGGGGGTATGTTTTATGACCGCCCCACCGGTCACCAGGGGGTATGTTTTATGACCGCCCCACCGGTCACCAGGGGGTATGTTTTATGACCGCCCCACCTGTCACCAGGGTGTATGTTTTATGACCGCCCCACTGGTCACCAGGGGGTATGTTTTATGACCACCCCACCGGTCACCAGGAGGTATGTTTTATGACCGCCCCACCGGTCACCAGGGGGTATGTTTTATGACCGCCCCACCGATCACCAGGGGGTATGTTTTATGACCGCCCCACCGGTCACCAGGGGGTATGTTTTATGACCGCCCCACCGTTCACCCACCGGTCACCAGGGGGTATGTTTTATGACCGCCCCACCGGTCACCAGGGGGTATGTTTTATGACCGCCCCACCAGTCACCAGGGAGTATATTTTATGATCTCCCCACCGGTCACCAGGGGGTATGTTTTATGACCGCCCCACCGATCATTACGGGGTATGTTTTATGACCGCCCCACCGGTCACCAGGGGGTATGTTTTATGACCGCCCCACCGGTCACCAGGGGTTATGTTTTGTGACCGCCACACCGGTCACCAGGGAGTATGTTTTATGACCGCCCCACCGGTCACCAGGGGGTATGTTTTATGACCGCCCCACCGGTCACCAGGGGGTATGTTTTATGACCGCCCCACCGGTCACCAGGGGGTATGTTTTATGACCGCCCCACCGGTCACCAGGGGGTATGTTTTATGACCGCCCCACCGGTCACCAGGGGGTATGTTTTATGACCGGCTCACCGGTCTCCAGGGGGTATGTTTTATGACCGCCCCACCGGTCACCAGGGGGTATGTTATGACCGCCCCACCGGTCACCAGGGGGTATGTTTTATGACCGCCCCACCCGTCACCCACCGGTCACCAGGGGGTATGTTTTATGACCGCCCCACCGGTCACCAGGGGGTATGTTTTATGACCGCCCCACCGGTCACCAGGGTGTATGTTTTATGACCGCCCCACCGGTCACCAGGGTGTATGTTTTATGACCGCCCCACCGGTCACCAGGGGGTATGTTTTATGACCACCCCACCGGTCACCAGGAGGTATGTTTTATGACCGCCCCACCGGTCACCAGGGGGTATGTTTTATGACCGCCCCACCGATCACCAGGGGGTATGTTTTATGACCGCCCCACCGATCACCAGGGGGTATGTTTTATGACCGCCCCACCGGTCACCAGGGGGTATGTTTTATGACCGCCCCACCGATCATTACGGGGTATGTTTTATGACCGCCCCACCGGTCACCAGGGGGTATGTTTTATGACCGCCCCACCGGTCACCAGGGGGTATGTTTTATGACCGCCCCACCGGTCACCAGGGGGTATGTTTTATGACCGCCCCACCGGTCACCAGGGGGTATGTTTTATGACCGCCCCACCGGTCACCAGGGGGTATGTTTTATGACCGCCCCACCAGTCACCAGGGGGTATGTTTTATGACCGCCCCACCGGTCACCAGGTGGTATGTTTTATGACCGCCCCACCGGTCACCAGGGGGTATGTTTTATGACCGCTCCACCGGTCACCAGGGGGTAGGTTTTATGACCGCCCCTCCGGTCAGCAGTGGGTATGTTTTATGACCTCCCCACCGATCACCAGGAGGTATGTTTTATGACCTCCCCACCGGTCACCAGGGGGTATGTTTTATGACCGCCCCACCGGTCACCAGGGGGTATGTTTTATGACCGCCCCACCGGTCACCAGGGGGTATGTTTTATGACCGCCCCACCGGTCACCAGGGGGTATGTTTTATGACCGCCCCACCGATCATTACGGGGTATGTTTTATGACCGCCCCACCGGTCACCAGGGGGTATGTTTTATGACCGCCCCACCGGTCACCAGGGGGTATGTTTTATGACCGCCCCACCGGTCACCAGGGGGTATGTTTTATGACCGCCCACCGGTCACCAGGGGGTATGTTTTATGACCGGCTCACCGGTCTCCATGGGGTATGTTTTATGACCGCCCCACCGGTCACCAGGGGGTATGTTATGACCGCCCCCCGGTCACCAGGGGGTATGTTTTATGACCGCCCCACCCGTCACCCACCGGTCACCAGGGGGTATGTTTTATGACCGCCCCACCGGTCACCAGGGGGTATGTTTTATGACCGCCCCACCGGTCACCAGGGGGTATGTTTTATGACCGCCCCACCTGTCACCAGGGTGTATGTTTTATGACCGCCCCACCGGTCACCAGGGGGTATGTTTTATGACCACCCCACCGGTCACCAGAAGGTATGTTTTATGACCGCCCCACCGGTCACCAGGGGGTATGTTTTATGACCGCCCCACCGATCACCAGGGGGTATGTTTTATGACCGCCCCACCGGTCACCAGGGGGTATGTTTTATGACCGCCCCACCGTTCACCCACCGGTCACCAGGGGGTATGTTTTATGACCGCCCCACCGATCATTACGGGGTATGTTTTATGACCGCCCCACCGGTCACCAGGGGGTATGTTTTATGACCGCCCCACCGGTCACCAGGGGGTATGTTTTATGACCGCCCCACCGGTCACCAGGGGGTGTGTTTTATGACCGCCCCACCGGTCACCAGGCGGTGTGTTTTATGACCGCCCCACCGGTCACCAGGGGGTGTGTTTTATGACCGCCCCACCGGTCACCAGGGGGTGTGTTTTATGACCGCCCCACCGGTCACCAGGGGGTATGTTTTATGACCGCCCCACCGGTCACCAGGGGGTATGTTTTATGACCGCCCCACCAGTCACCAGGGAGTATATTTTATGATCTCCCCACCGGTCACCAGGGGGTATGTTTTATGACCGCCCCACCGATCATTACGGGGTATGTTTTATGACCGCCCCACCGGTCACCAGGGGGTATGTTTTATGACCGCCCCACCGGTCACCAGGGGGTATGTTTTGTGACCGCCACACCGGTCACCAGGGGGTATGTTTTATGACCGCCCCACCGGTCACCAGGGGGTATGTTTTATGACCGCCCCACCGGTCACCAGGGGGTATGTTTTATGACCGCCCCACCGGTCACCAGGAGGTATGTTTTATGACCGCCCCACCGGTCACCAGGGGGTATGTTTTATGACCGCCCCACCGGTCACCAGGGGGTATGTTTTATGACCGCCCCACCGGTCACCAGGGGGTATGTTTTATGACCGCCCCACCGGTCACCAGGGGGTATGTTTTATGACCGGCTCACCGGTCTCCAGGGGGTATGTTTTATGACCGCCTCACCGGTCACCAGGGGGTATGTTATGACCGCCCCACCGGTCACCAGGGGGTATGTTTTATGACCGCCCCACCCGTCACCCACCGGTCACCAGGGGGTATGTTTTATGACCGCCCCACCGGTCACCAGGGGGTATGTTTTATGACCGCCCCACCGGTCACCAGGGTGTATGTTTTATGACCGCCCCACCGGTCACCAGGGTGTATGTTTTATGACCGCCCCACCGGTCACCAGGGGGTATGTTTTATGACCACCCCACCGGTCACCAGGAGGTATGTTTTATGACCGCCCCACCGGTCACCAGGGGGTATGTTTTATGACCGCCCCACCGATCACCAGGGGGTATGTTTTATGACCGCCCCACCTATCACCAGGGGGTATGTTTTATGACCGCCCCACCGGTCACCAGGGGGTATGTTTTATGACCGCCCCACCGTTCACCCACCGGTCACCAGGGGGTATGTTTTATGACCGCCCCACCGATCATTACGGGGTATGTTTTATGACCGCCCCACCGGTCACCAGGGGGTATGTTTTATGACCGCCCCACCGGTCACCAGGGGGTATGTTTTATGACCGCCCCACCGGTCACCAGGGGGTATGTTTTATGACCGCCCCACCGGTCACCAGGGGGTATGTTTTATGACCGCCCCACCGGTCACCAGGGGGTATGTTTTATGACCGCCCCACCAGTCACCAGGGGGTATGTTTTATGACCGCCCCACCGGTCACCAGGGGGTATGTTTTATGACCGCCCCACCGGTCACCAGGGGGTATGTTTTATGACCGCCCCACCGGTCACCAGGGGGTAGGTTTTATGACCGCCCCTCCGGTCAGCAGTGGGTATGTTTTATGACCTCCCCACCGATCACCAGGAGGTATGTTTTATGACCTCCCCACCGGTCACCAGGGGGTATGTTTTATGACCGCCCCACCGGTCACCAGGGGGTATGTTTTATGACCGCCCCACCGGTCACCAGGGGGTATGTTTTATGACCGCCCCACCGGTCACCAGGGGGTATGTTTTATGACCGCCCCACCGATCATTACGGGGTATGTTTTATGACCGCCCCACCGGTCACCAGGGGGTATGTTTTATGACCGCCCCACCGGTCACCAGGGGGTATGTTTTATGACCGCCCCACCGGTCACCAGGGGGTATGTTTTATGACCGCCCCACCGGTCACCAGGGGGTATGTTTTATGACCGCCCCACCGGTCACCAGGGGGTATGTTTTATGACCGCCCCACCGGTCACCAGGGGTGTGTTTTATGACCGCCCCACCGGTCACCAGGGGGTGTGTTTTATGACCGCCCCACCGGTCACCAGGGGGTGTGTTTTATGACCGCCCCACCGGTCACCAGGGGGTGTGTTTTATGACCGCCCCACCGGTCACCAGGGGGTATGTTTTATGACCGCCCCACCGGTCACCAGGGGGTATGTTTTATGACCGCCCCACCGGTCACCAGGGGGTATGTTTTATGACCGCCCCACCAGTCACCAGGGAGTATATTTTATGATCTCCCCACCGGTCACCAGGGGGTATGTTTTATGACCGCCGCACCGGTCACCAGGGGGTATGTTTTATGACCACCCCACCGGTCACCAGGAGGTATGTTTTATGACCGCCCCACCGGTCACCAGGGGGTATGTTTTATGACCGCCCCACCGATCACCAGGGGGTATGTTTTATGACCGCCCCACCGGTCACCAGGGGGTATGTTTTATGACCGCCCCACCGTTCACCCACCGGTCACCAGGGGGTATGTTTTATGACCGCCCCACCGATCATTACGGGGTATGTTTTATGACCGCCCCACCGGTCACCAGGGGGTATGTTTTATGACCGCCCCACCGGTCACCAGGGGGTATGTTTTATGACCGCCCCACCGGTCACCAGGGGGTGTGTTTTATGACCGCCCCACCGGTCACCAGGGGGTGTGTTTTATGACCGCCCCACCGGTCACCAGGGGGTGTGTTTTATGACCGCCCCACCGGTCACCAGGGGGTGTGTTTTATGACCGCCCCACCGGTCACCAGGGGGTATGTTTTATGACCGCCCCACCGGTCACCAGGGGGTATGTTTTATGACCGCCCCACCAGTCACCAGGGAGTATATTTTATGATCTCCCCACCGGTCACCAGGGGGTATGTTTTATGACCGCCCCACCGATCATTACGGGGTATGTTTTATGACCGCCCCACCGGTCACCAGGGGGTATGTTTTATGACCGCCCCACCGGTCACCAGGGGGTATGTTTTGTGACCGCCACACCGGTCACCAGGGGGTATGTTTTATGACCGCCCCACCGGTCACCAGGGGGTATGTTTTATGACCGCCCCACCGGTCACCAGGGGGTATGTTTTATGACCGCCCCACCGGTCACCAGGGGGTATTTTTTATGACCGCCCCACCGGTCACCAGGGGGTATGTTTTATGACCGCCCCACCGGTCACCAGGGGGTATGTTTTATGACCGGCTCACCGGTCTCCAGGGGGTATGTTTTATGACCGCCCCACCGGTCACCAGGGGGTATGTTATGACCGCCCCACCGGTCACCAGGGGGTATGTTTTATGACCGCCCCACCCGTCACCCACCGGTCACCAGGGGGTATGTTTTATGACCGCCCCACCGGTCACCAGGGGGTATGTTTTATGACCGCCCCACCGGTCACCAGGGTGTATGTTTTATGACCGCCCCACCGGTCACCAGGGTGTATGTTTTATGACCGCCCCACCGGTCACCAGGGGGTATGTTTTATGACCACCCCACCGGTCACCAGGAGTTATGTTTTATGACCGCCCCACCGGTCACCAGGGGGTATGTTTTATGACCGCCCCACCGATCACCAGGGGGTATGTTTTATGACCGCCCCACCGATCACCAGGGGGTATGTTTTATGACCGCCCCACCGGTCACCAGGGGGTATGTTTTATGACCGCCCCACCGTTCACCCACCGGTCACCAGGGGGTATGTTTTATGACCGCCCCACCGATCATTACGGGGTATGTTTTATGACCGCCCCACCGGTCACCAGGGGGTATGTTTTATGACCGCCCCACCGGTCACCAGGGGGTATGTTTTATGACCGCCCCACCGGTCACCAGGGGGTATGTTTTATGACCGCCCCACCGGTCACCAGGGGGTATGTTTTATGACCGCCCCACCGGTCACCAGGGGGTATGTTTTATGACCGCCCCACCGGTCACCAGGGGGTATGTTTTATGACCGCCCCACCGGTCACCAGGGGGTATGTTTTATGACCGACCCACCGGTCACCAGGGGGTAGGTTTTATGACCGCCCCTCCGGTCAGCAGTGGGTATGTTTTATGACCTCCCCACCGATCACCAGGAGGTATGTTTTATGACCTCCCCACCGGTCACCAGGGGGTATGTTTTATGACCGCCCCACCGGTCACCAGGGGGTATGTTTTATGACCGCCCCACCGGTCACCAGGGGGTATGTTTTATGACCGCCCCACCGGTCACCAGGGGGTATGTTTTATGACCGCCCCACCGATCATTACGGGGTATGTTTTATGACCGCCCCACCGGTCACCAGGGGGTATGTTTTATGACCGCCCCACCGGTCACCAGGGGGTATGTTTTATGACCGCCCCACCGGTCACCAGGGGGTATGTTTTATGACCGCCCCACCGGTCACCAGGGGGTATGTTTTATGACCGCCCCACCGGTCACCAGGGGGTATGTTTTATGACCGCCCCACCGGTCACCAGGGGTGTGTTTTATGACCGCCCCACCGGTCACCAGGGGGTGTGTTTTATGACCGCCCCACCGGTCACCAGGGGGTGTGTTTTATGACCGCCCCACCGGTCACCAGGGGGTGTGTTTTATGACCGCCCCACCGGTCACCAGGGGGTGTGTTTTATGACCGCCCCACCGGTCACCAGGGGGTGTGTTTTATGACCGCCCCACCGGTCACCAGGGGGTATGTTTTATGACCGCCCCACCGGTCACCAGGGGGTATGTTTTATGACCGCCCCACCAGTCACCAGGGAGTATATTTTATGATCTCCCCACCGGTCACCAGGGGGTATGTTTTATGACCGCCGCACCGGTCACCAGGGGGTATGTTTTATGACCGCCGCACTGGTCACCAGGGGGTATGTTTTATGACCGCCCCACCGATCATTACGGGGTATGTTTTATGACCGCCCCACCGGTCACCAGGGGGTATGTTTTATGACCGCCCCACCGGTCACCAGGGGGTATGTTTTGTGACCGCCACACCGGTCACCAGGGGGTATGTTTTATGACCGCCCCACCGGTCACCAGGGGGTATGTTTTATGACCGCCCCACCGGTCACCAGGGGGTATGTTTTATGACCGCCGCACCGGTCACCAGGGGGTATGTTTTATGACCGCCCCACCGGTCACCAGGGGGTATGTTTTATGACCGCCCCACCGGTCACCAGGGGGTATGTTTTATGACCGCCCCACCGGTCACCAGGGGGTATGTTTTATGACCGCCCCACCGGTCACCCAGGGGTGTGTTTTATGACCGCCCCACCGGTCACCAGGGGGTATATTTTATGACCGCCCCACCGGTCACCAGGGGGTATGTTTTATGACCGCCCCACCGGTCACCAGGGGGTATGTTTTATGACCGCCCCACCGGTCTCCAGGGGGTATGTTTTATGACCGCCCCACCGGTCTCCAGGGGGTATATTTTATGACCGCCCCACCGGTCACCAGGGGGTATGTTTTATGACCGGCTCACCGGTCTCCAGGGGGTATGTTTTATGACCGCCCCACCGGTCACCAGGGGGTATGTTATGACCGCCCCACCGGTCACCAGGGGGTATGTTTTATGACCGCCCCACCCGTCACCCACCGGTCACCAGGGGGTATGTTTTATGACCGCCCCACCGGTCACCAGGGGGTATGTTTTATGACCGCCCCACCGGTCACCAGGGGGTATGTTTTATGACCGCCCCACCGGTCACCAGGGGGTATGTTTTATGACCGCCCCACCGGTCACCAGGGGGTATGTTTTATGACCGCCCCACCGATCATTACGGGGTATGTTTTATGACCGCCCCACCGGTCACCAGGGGGTATGTTTTATGACCGCCCCACCGGTCACCAGGGGGTATGTTTTATGACCGCCCCACCGGTCACCAGGGGGTATGTTTTATGACCGCCCCACCGGTCACCAGGGGGTATGTTTTATGACCGCCCCACCGGTCACCAGGGGGTATGTTTTATGACCGCCCCACCGGTCACCAGGGGTGTGTTTTATGACCGCCCCACCGGTCACCAGGGGGTGTGTTTTATGACCGCCCCACCGGTCACCAGGGGGTGTGTTTTATGACCGCCCCACCGGTCACCAGGGGGTGTGTTTTATGACCGCCCCACCGGTCACCCGGGGGTATGTTTTATGACCGCCCCACCGGTCACCAGGGGTTATGTTTTATGACCGCCCCACCGGTCACCAGGGGTTATGTATTATGACCACCCCACCGGTCACCAGGGGTTATGTATTATGACCGCCCCACCGGTCACCAGGGGGTATGTTTTATGACCGCCCCACCGATCACCAGGGGGTATGTTTTATGACCGCCCCACCGGTCACGAGGGGGTATGTTTTATGACCGCCCCACCGGTCACCAGGGGGTATGTTTTATGACCGCCCCACCGGTCACCAGGTGGTATGTTTTATGACCGCCCCACCGGTCATTACGGGGTATGTTTTATGACCGCCCCACTGGTCACCAGGGGGTATGTTTTATGACCGCCCCACCGGTCACCCACCGGTCACCAGGGGGTATGTTTTATGACCGCCCCACTTGTCATTACGGGGTATGTTTTATGACCGCCCCACCGGTCACCAGGGAGTATGTTTTATGACGGCCCCTCCGGTCACCAGTGGGTATGTTTTATGACCGCCCCACCGGTCACCAGGGGGTATGTTTTAGGACCGCCCCACCGATCACCAGGGGGTATGTTTTATGACCGCCCCACCGGTCACCAGGGGGTATGTTTTGACCGCCCCACCAGTCACCAGGGGGTATGTTTTATGACCGCCCCACCGGTCACCCACCGGTCACCAGGGGGTATGTTTTATGACCGCCCCACTGGTCATTACGGGGTATGTTTTATGACCGCCCCACCGGTCACCAGGGAGTATGTTTTATGACGACCCCTCCGGTCACCAGTGGGTATGTTTTATGACCGCCCCACCGGTCACCAGGGGGTATGTTTTAGGACCGCCCCACCGATCACCAGGGGGTATGTTTTAGGACGGCCCCACCGATCACCAGGGGGTATGTTTTAGGACGGCCCCACCGATCACCAGGGGGTATGTTTTATGACGGCCCCTCCGGTCACCAGTGGGTATGTTTTATGACCGCCCCACCGGTCACCAGTGGGTATGTTTTATGACCGCCCCACCGGTCACCAGGGGGTATGTTTTATGACCGCCCCACCTGTCACCAGGGGGTATGTTTTATGACCGCCCCACCGGTCACCAGGGGGTATGTTTTATGACCGCCCCACCGGTCACCAGGGGGTGTGTTTTATGACCGCCCCACCTGTCACCAGGGGGTGTGTTTTATGACCGCCCCACCGATCACCAGGGGGTATGTTTTATGACCGCCCCACCGGTCACCAGCGGGTATGTTTTATGACCGCCCCACCGGTCACCAGGGGGTATGTATTATGACCGCCCCACCGGTCACCAGGGGGTATGTATTATGACCGCCCCACCGGTCACCAGGGGGTATGTATTATGACCGCCCCACCGGACACCAGGGGGTATGTTTTATGACCGCCCCACCGGTCACCAGGGAGTATGTTTTATGACCGCCCCACCGGTCACCCGGGGGTATGTTTTATGACCGCCCCACCGGTCACCCGGGGGTATGTTTTATGACCGCCCCACCGGTCACCAGGGGTTATGTTTTATGACCGCCCCACCGGTCACCAGGGGTTATGTATTATGACCGCCCCACCGGTCACCAGGGGTTATGTATTATGACCGCCCCACCGGTCACCAGGGGTTATGTATTATGACCGCCCCACCGGTCACCAGGGGGTATGTTTTATGACCGCCCCACCGGTCACCAGGGGGTATGTTTTATGACCGCCCCACCGGTCACGAGGGGGTATGTTATGACCGCCTCACCGGTCACCAGGGGGTATGTTTTATGACCGCCCCACCGGTCACCAGGGGGTATGTTTTATGACCGCCCCACCGGTCATTACGGGGTATGTTTTATGACCGCCCCACTGGTCACCAGGGGGTATGTTTTATGACCGCCCCACCGGTCACCAGGGGGTATGT
This sequence comes from Phyllobates terribilis, assembly GCF_046119375.1. Lineage (NCBI taxonomy): Eukaryota > Metazoa > Chordata > Amphibia > Anura > Dendrobatidae > Phyllobates > Phyllobates terribilis. Next base: position 86,925,663 of record NW_027362770.1, read on the forward strand.
TTTATGACCGCCCCACCGGTCACCAGGGGGTATGTTTTGACCGCCCCACCGGTCACCAGGGGGTATGTTTTATGACCGCCCCACCGGTCACCAGGGGGTATGTTTTATGACCGCCCCACTGGTCATTACGGGGTATGTTTTATGACCGCCCCACCGGTCACCAGGGGGTATGTTTTATGACCGCCCCTCCGGTCACCAGGGGGTATGTTTTATGACCGCCCCACCGGTCACCAGGGGGTATGTTTTATGACCGCCCCACCGGTCACCAGGGGTTATGTTTTATGACCGCCCCACCGGTCACCAGGGGGTATGTTTTAAGACCGCGCCACCGGTCACCAGTGGGTATGTTTTATGACCGCCCCACCGGTCACCAGTGGGTATGTTTTATGACCGCCCCACCGGTCACCAGGGGTTATGTTTTATGACCGCCCCACCGGTCACCAGGGGTTATGTATTATGACCGCCCCACCGGTCACCAGGGGTTATGTATTATGACCGCCCCACCGGTCACCAGGGGGTATGTTTTATGACCGCCCCACCGGTCACCAGGGGGTATGTTTTATGACCGCCCCACCGGTCACGAGGGGGTATGTTATGACCGCCCCACCGGTCACCAGGGGGTATGTTTTATGACCGCCCCACCGGTCACCAGGGGGTATGTTTTATGACCGCCCCACCGGTCATTACGGGGTATGTTTTATGACCGCCCCACTGGTCACCAGGGGGTATGTTTTATGACCGCCCCACCGGTCACCAGGGGGTATGTTTTATGACCGCCCCACCGGTCACCAGGGGGTATGTTTTATGACCGCCCCACAGGTCACCAGGGGGTATGTTTTGACCGCCCCACCGGTCACCAGGGGGTATGTTTTATGACCGCCCCACCGGTCACCAGGGGGTATGTTTTATGACCGCCCCACTGGTCATTACGGGGTATGTTTTATGACCGCCCCACCAGTCACCAGGGGGTATGTTTTATGACCGCCCCTCCGGTCACCAGGGGGTATGTTTTATGACCGCCCCACCGGTCACCAGGGGGTATGTTTTATGACCGCCCCACCGGTCACCAGGGGTTATGTTTTATGACCGCCCCACCGGTCACCAGGGGGTATGTTTTAAGACCGCGCCACCGGTCACCAGGGGGTATGTTTTATGACCGCCCCACCGGTCACCAGTGGGTATGTTTTATGACCGCCCCACCGGTCACCAGGGGGTATGTTTTATGACCGGCTCACCGGTCTCCAGGGGGTATGTTTTATGACCGCCCCACCGGTCACCAGGGGGTATGTTTTATGACCCACCCACCGGTCACCAGGGGATATGTTTTATGACCGCCCCACCGGTCACCAGAGAGTATGTTTTATGACGGCCCCACCGGTCACCAGGGGGTATGTTTTATGACCGCCCCACCGGTCACCAGTGGGTATGTTTTATGACCGCCCCACCGGTCACCAGTGGGTATGTTTTATGACCGCCCCACCGGTCACCAGTGGGTATGTTTTATGACCGCCCCACCGGTCACCAGTGGGTATGTTTTATGACCGCCCCACCGGTCACCAGGGGGTATGTTTTATGACCGCCCCACCGGTCACCAGGGGGTATGTTTTATGACCGCCCCACCGGTCACCAGGGGGTATGTTTTAGGACCGCCCCACCGGTCACCAGGGGGTATGTTTTAGGACCGCCCCACCGGTCACCAGGGGGTATGTTTTAGGACCGCCCCACCGGTCACCAGGGGGTATGTTTTAGGACCGCCCCACCGGTCACCAGGGGGTATGTTTTAGGACCGCCCCACCGGTCACCAGGGGGTATGTTTTATGACCGCCCCACCGGTCACCAGGGGGTATGTTTTATGACCGCCCCATCTGTCACCAGGGGGTATGTTTTATGACCGCCCCACCGGTCACCAGGGGGTATGTTTTATGACCGCCCCACCGGTCACCAGGGGGTGTGTTTTATGACCGCCCCACCGGTCACCAGGGGGTATGTTTTACGACCGTCCCACCGGTCACCAGGGAGTATGTTTTATGACCGCCCCACCGGTCACCAGGGGGTATGTTTTAGGACCGCCCCACCGATCACCAGGGGGTATGTTTTATGACCGCCCCACCGGTCACCAGGGGGTATGTTTTATGACCGCCCCACCGGTCACCATGGGGTATGTTTTATGACCGCCCCACCGGTCACCAGGGGGTATGTTTTATGACCGCCCCTCCGGTCACCAGTGGGTATGTTTTATGACCGCCCCACCGGTCACCAGGGGGTATGTTTTATGACCGCCCCACCGGTCACCAGGGGGTATGTTTTATGACCGCCCCATTGGTCACCAGGGGGTATGTTTTATGACCGCCCCACCGGTCACCCACCGGTCACCAGGGGGTATGTTTTATGACCGCCCCACCGGTCACCAGGGGGTATGTTTTGTGACCGTCTCACCGGTCACCAGGGGGTATGTTTTGTGACCGCCCCACCGGTCACCAGGGGGTATGTTTTATGACCGCCCCACCGGTCACCAGGGGGTGTGATTTATGACCGCCCCACCGGTCACCAGGGGGTGTGATTTATGACCGCCCCACCGGTCACCACGGGGTATGTTTTATGACCGCCCCACCGGTCACCAGGGGTTGTGTTTTATGACCGCCCCACCGGTCACCAGTGGGTATGTTTTATGACCCCCACCGGTCACCAGGGGGTATGTTTTATGACCGCCCCACCGGTCACCAGGGGGTATGTTTTATGACCGCCCCACCGGTCACCAGGGGGTATGTTTTATGACCGCCCCACCGGTCACCTGGGGGTATGTTTTATGTTCGCCCCACCGGTCACCAGGGGGTATGTTTTATGTTCGCCCCGCCTGTCACCAGGGGGTATGTTTTATGACCGCCCCTCCGGTCACCAGTGGGTATGTTTTATGACCGCCCCTCCGGTCACCAGGGGGTATGTTTTATGACCGCCCCATCGGTCACCAGGGGTTTTTTTTTATGACCGCCCCACCGGTCACCAGGGGGTATGTTTTATGACTGCCCCACCGGTCACCAGGGGGTATGTTTTATGACCGCCCCACCGGTCACCAGGGGGTATGTTTTATGACCGCCCCACCGGTCACCAGGGGGTATGTTTTATGACCGCCCCACCGGTCACCAGGGGGTATATTTTATGACCGCCCCACCGGTCACCAGGGGGTATGTTTTATGACCGCCCCACCGGTCACCAGGGGGTGTGATTTATGACCGCCCCACCGGTCACCAGGGGGTGTGATTTATGACCGCCCCACCGGTCACCACGGGGTTTGTTTTATGACCACCCCACCGGTCACCAGGGGTTGTGTTTTATGACCGCCCCACCGGTCACCAGGGGGTATGTTTTATGACCGCCCCACCGGTCACCAGGGGGTATGTTTTATGACCGCCCCACCGGTCACCAGGGGGTATGTTTTATGACCGCCCCACCGGTCACCAGGGGGTATGTTTTATGACCGCCCCACCGGTCACCAGGGGGTATGTTTTATGTTTGCCCCACCGGTCACCAGGGGGTATGTTTTATGTTCGCCCCACCTGTCACCAGGGGGTATGTTTTATGACCGCCCCTCCGGTCACCAGTGGGTATGTTTTATGACCGCCCCTCCGGTCACCAGGGGGTATGTTTTATGACCGCCCCATCGGTCACCAGGGGGTTTGTTTTATGACCGCCCCACCGGTCACCAGGGGGTTTGTTTTATGACCACCCCACCGGTCACCAGGGGGTATGTTTTATGACCGCCCCACCGGTCACCAGGGGGTATGTTTTATGACCGCCCCACCGGTCACCAGGGGGTATGTTTTATGACCGCCCCACCGGTCACCAGGGGGTATGTTTTATGACCGCCCCACCGGTCACCAGGGGGTATGTTTTATGACCGCCCCACCGGTCACCAGGGGGTATATTTTATGACCGCCCCACCGGTCACCAGGGGGTATGTTTTATGACCGCCCCACCGGTCACCAGGGGGTTTGTTTTATGACCGCCCCACCGGTCACGAGGGGGTATGTTTTATGACCGCCCCACCGGTCACCAGGGGGTATGATTTATGACCGCCCCACCGGTCACCAGGGAGTGTTTTATGACCGCCCCTCCGGTCACCAGGGGGTATGTTTTAGGACCGCCCCACCGGTCACCAGGGGGTATGTTTTAAGACCGCCCCACCGGTCACCAGGGGGTATGTTTTATGAGCGCCCCACCGGTCACCAGGGGGTATGTTTTATGACCGCCCCACCGGTCACCAGGGGGTGTGTTTTATGACCGCCCCACCGGTCACCAGGGGGTATGTTTTACGACCGTCCCACCGGTCACCAGGGAGTATGTTTTATGACCGCCCCACCGGTCACCAGGGGGTATGTTTTAGGACCGCCCCACCGATCACCAGGGGGTATGTTTTATGACCGCCCCACCGGTCACGAGGGGGTATGTTATGACCGCCCCACCGGTCACCAGGGGGTATGTTTTATGACCGCCCCACCGGTCACCAGGGGGTATGTTTTATGACCGCCCCACCGGTCATTACGGGGTATGTTTTATGACCGCCCCACTGGTCACCAGGGGGTATGTTTTATGACCGCCCCACCGGTCACCAGGGGGTATGTTTTATGACCGCCCCACCGGTCACCAGGGGGTATGTTTTATGACCGCCCCACCGGTCACCAGGGGGTATGTTTTGACCGCCCCACCGGTCACCAGGGGGTATGTTTTATGACCGCCCCACCGGTCACCCGGGGGTATGTTTTATGACCGCCCCACCGGTCACCCGGGGGTATGTTTTATGACCGCCCCACCGGTCACCCGGGGGTATGTTTTATGACCGCCCCACCGGTCACCCGGGGGTATGTTTTATGACCGCCCCACCGGTCACCAGGGGTTATGTTTTATGACCGCCCCACCGGTCACCAGGGGTTATGTATTATGACCGCCCCACCGGTCACCAGGGGTTATGTATTATGACCGCCCCACCGGTCACCAGGGGGTATGTTTTATGACCGCCCCACCGATCACCAGGGGGTATGTTTTATGACCGCCCCACCGGTCACGAGGGGGTATGTTTTATGACCGCCCCACCGGTCACCAGGGGGTATGTTTTATGACCGCCCCACCGGTCACCAGGTGGTATGTTTTATGACCGCCCCACCGGTCATTACGGGGTATGTTTTATGACCGCCCCACTGGTCACCAGGGGGTATGTTTTATGACCGCCCCACCGGTCACCCACCGGTCACCAGGGGGTATGTTTTATGACCGCCCCACTGGTCATTACGGGGTATGTTTTATGACCGCCCCACCGGTCACCAGGGAGTATGTTTTATGACGGCCCCTCCGGTCACCAGTGGGTATGTTTTATGACCGCCCCACCGGTCACCAGGGGGTATGTTTTAGGACCGCCCCACCGATCACCAGGGGGTATGTTTTATGACCGCCCCACCGGTCACCAGGGGGTATGTTTTGACCGCCCCACCAGTCACCAGGGGGTATGTTTTATGACCGCCCCACCGGTCACCCACCGGTCACCAGGGGGTATGTTTTATGACCGCCCCACTGGTCATTACGGGGTATGTTTTATGACCGCCCCACCGGTCACCAGGGAGTATGTTTTATGACGGCCCCTCCGGTCACCAGTGGGTATGTTTTATGACCGCCCCACCGGTCACCAGGGGGTATGTTTTAGGACCGCCCCACCGATCACCAGGGGGTATGTTTTAGGACGGCCCCACCGATCACCAGGGGGTATGTTTTAGGACGGCCCCACCGATCACCAGGTGGTATGTTTTATGACGGCCCCTCCGGTCACCAGTGGGTATGTTTTATGACCGCCCCACCGGTCACCAGTGGGTATGTTTTATGACCGCCCCACCGGTCACCAGGGGGTATGTTTTATGACCGCCCCACCTGTCACCAGGGGGTATGTTTTATGACCGCCCCACCGGTCACCAGGGGGTATGTTTTATGACCGCCCCACCGGTCACCAGGGGGTGTGTTTTATGACCGCCCCACCTGTCACCAGGGGGTGTGTTTTATGACCGCCCCACCGATCACCAGGGGGTATGTTTTATGACCGCCCCACCGGTCACCAGCGGGTATGTTTTATGACCGCCCCACCGGTCACCAGGGGGTATGTATTATGACCGCCCCACCGGTCACCAGGGGGTATGTATTATGACCGCCCCACCGGTCACCAGGGGGTATGTATTATGACCGCCCCACCGGACACCAGGGGGTATGTTTTATGACCGCCCCACCGGTCACCAGGGAGTATGTTTTATGACCGCCCCACCGGTCACCCGGGGGTATGTTTTATGACCGCCCCACCGGTCACCCGGGGGTATGTTTTATGACCGCCCCACCGGTCACCAGGGGTTATGTTTTATGACCGCCCCACCGGTCACCAGGGGTTATGTATTATGACCGCCCCACCGGTCACCAGGGGTTATGTATTATGACCGCCCCACCGGTCACCAGGGGTTATGTATTATGACCGCCCCACCGGTCACCAGGGGGTATGTTTTATGACCGCCCCACCGGTCACCAGGGGGTATGTTTTATGACCGCCCCACCGGTCACGAGGGGGTATGTTATGACCGCCTCACCGGTCACCAGGGGGTATGTTTTATGACCGCCCCACCGGTCACCAGGGGGTATGTTTTATGACCGCCCCACCGGTCATTACGGGGTATGTTTTATGACCGCCCCACTGGTCACCAGGGGGTATGTTTTATGACCGCCCCACCGGTCACCAGGGGGTATGTTTTATGACCGCCCCACCGGTCACCAGGGGGTATGTTTTATGACCGCCCCACCGGTCACCAGGGGGTATGTTTTGACCGCCCCACCGGTCACCAGGGGGTATGTTTTATGACCGCCCCACCGGTCACCAGGGGGTATGTTTTATGACCGCCCCACTGGTCATTACGGGGTATGTTTTATGACCGCCCCACCGGTCACCAGGGGGTATGTTTTATGACCGCCCCTCCGGTCACCAGGGGGTATGTTTTATGACCGCCCCACCGGTCACCAGGGGGTATGTTTTATGACCGCCCCACCGGTCACCAGGGGTTATGTTTTATGACCGCCCCACCGGTCACCAGGGGGTATGTTTTAAGACCGCGCCACCGGTCACCAGTGGGTATGTTTTATGACCGCCCCACCGGTCACCAGTGGGTATGTTTTATGACCGCCCCACCGGTCACCAGGGGTTATGTTTTATGACCGCCCCACCGGTCACCAGGGGTTATGTATTATGACCGCCCCACCGGTCACCAGGGGTTATGTATTATGACCGCCCCACCGGTCACCAGGGGGTATGTTTTATGACCGCCCCACCGGTCACCAGGGGGTATGTTTTATGACCGCCCCACCGGTCATGAGGGGGTATGTTATGACCGCCCCACCGGTCACCAGGGGGTATGTTTTATGACCGCCCCACCGGTCACCAGGGGGTATGTTTTATGACCGCCCCACCGATCATTACGGGGTATGTTTTATGACCGCCCCACTGGTCACCAGGGGGTATGTTTTATGACCGCCCCACCGGTTACCAGGGGGTATGTTTTATGACCGCCCCACCGGTCACCAGGGGGTATGTTTTATGACCGCCCCACAGGTCACCAGGGGGTATGTTTTGACCGCCCCACCGGTCACCAGGGGGTATGTTTTATGACCGCCCCACCGGTCACCAGGGGGTATGTTTTATGACCGCCCCACTGGTCATTACGGGGTATGTTTTATGACCGCCCCACCGGTCACCAGGGGGTATGTTTTATGACCGCCCCTCCGGTCACCAGGGGGTATGTTTTATGACCGCCCCACCGGTCACCAGGGGGTATGTTTTAGGACCGCCCCACCGGTCACCAGGGGGTATGTTTTAGGACCGCCCCACCGGTCACCAGGGGGTATGTTTTATGACCGCCCCACCGGTCACCAGGGGGTATGTTTTATGACCGCCCCATCTGTCACCAGGGGGTATGTTTTATGACCGCCCCACCGGTCACCAGGGGGTATGTTTTATGACCGCCCCACCGGTCACCAGGGGGTGTGTTTTATGACCGCCCCACCGGTCACCAGGGGGTATGTTTTACGACCGTCCCACCGGTCACCAGGGAGTATGTTTTATGACCGCCCCACCGGTCACCAGGGGGTATGTTTTAGGACCGCCCCACCGATCACCAGGGGGTATGTTTTATGACCGCCCCACCGGTCACCAGGGGGTATGTTTTATGACCGCCCCACCGGTCACCATGGGGTATGTATTATGACCGCCCCACCGGTCACCAGGGGGTATGTATTATGACCGCCCCACCGGTCACCAGGGGGTATGTATTATGACCGCCCCACCGGTCACCAGGGGGTATGTTTTATGACCGCCCCACCGGTCACCAGCGGTTATGTATTATGACCGCCCCACCGGTCACCAGGGGTTATGTATTATGACCGCCCCACCGGTCACCAGGGGGTATGTTTTATGACCGCCCCACCGGTCACCAGGGGGTATGTTTTATGACCGCCCCACCGGTCACGAGGGGGTATGTTATGACCGCCCCACCGGTCACCAGGGGGTATGTTTTATGACCGCCCCACCGGTCACCCACCGGTCACCAGGGGGTATGTTTTATGACCGCCCCACCGGTCATTACGGGGTATGTTTTATGACCGCCCCACTGGTCACCAGGGGGTATGTTTTACGTCCGCCCCACCGGTCACCAGGGGGTATGTTTTATGACCGCCCCACCGGTCACCAGGGGGTATGTTTTGACCGCGCCACCGGTCACCAGGGGGTATGTTGTATGACCGCCCCACCGGTCACCAGTGGGTATGTTTTATGACCGCCCGGTCACCAGGGGGTATGTTTTATGACCGCCCCACCGGTCACCAGGGGGTATGTTTTAAGACCGCGCCACCGGTCACCAGGGGGTATGTTTTATGACCGCCCCACCGGTCACCAGTGGGTATGTTTTATGACCGCCCCTCCGGTCACCACTGGGTATGTTTTATGACCGCCCCACCGGTCACCAGGGGGTATGTTTTATGACCGGCTCACCGGTCTCCAAGTGGGTATGTTTTATGACCGCCCCACCGGTCACCAGGGGGTATGTTATGACCGCCCCACCGGTCACCAGGGGGTATGTTTTATGACCCACCCACCGGTCACCAGGGGATATGTTTTATGACCGCCCCACCGGTCACCAGGGAGTATGTTTTATGACCGCCCCACCGGTCACCAGGGGGTATGATTTATGACCGCTCCACCGGTCACCAGGGGGTATGTTTTATGACCGCCCCACCGGTCACCAGGGGGTATGTTTTATGACCGCCCCTCCGGTCACCAGTGGGTATGTTTTATGACCGCCCCACCGGTCACCAGGGGGTATGTTTTATGACCGCCCCACCGGTCACCAGGGGGTATGTTTTATGACCGCCCCATTGGTCACCAGGGGGTATGTTTTATGACCGCCCCACCGGTCACCCACCGGTCACCAGGGGGTATGTTTTATGACCGCCCCACCGGTCACCAGGGGGTATGTTTTGTGACCGTCTCACCGGTCACCAGGGGGTATGTTTTGTGACCGCCCCACCGGTCACCAGGGGGTATGTTTTATGACCGCCCCACCGGTCACCAGGGGGTGTGATTTATGACCGCCCCACCGGTCACCAGGGGGTGTGATTTATGACCGCCCCACCGGTCACCACGGGGTATGTTTTATGACCGCCCCACCGGTCACCAGGGGTTGTGTTTTATGACCGCCCCACCGGTCACCAGTGGGTATGTTTTATGACCCCCACCGGTCACCAGGGGGTATGTTTTATGACCGCCCCACCGGTCACCAGGGGGTATGTTTTATGACCGCCCCACCGGTCACCAGGGGGTATGTTTTATAACCGCCCCACCGGTCACCTGGGGGTATGTTTTATGTTTGCCCCACCAGTCACCAGGGGGTATGTTTTATGTTCGCCCCACCTGTCACCAGGGGGTATGTTTTATGACCGCCCCTCCGGTCACCAGTGGGTATGTTTTATGACCGCCCCTCCGGTCACCAGGGGGTATGTTTTATGACCGCCCCATCGGTCACCAGGGGTTTTTTTTTATGACCGCCCCACCGGTCACCAGGGGGTATGTTTTATGACTGCCCCACCGGTCACCAGGGGGTATGTTTTATGACCGCCCCACCGGTCACCAGGGGGTATGTTTTATGACCGCCCCACCGGTCACCAGGGGGTATGTTTTATGACCGCCCCACCGGTCACCAGGGGGTATATTTTATGACCGCCCCACCGGTCACCAGGGGGTATGTTTTATGACCGCCCCACCGGTCACCAGGGGGTGTGATTTATGACCGCCCCACCGGTCACCAGGGGGTGTGATTTATGACCGCCCCACCGGTCACCACGGGGTATGTTTTATGACCACCCCACCGGTCACCAGGGGTTGTGTTTTATGACCGCCCCACCGGTCACCAGGGGGTATGTTTTATGACCGCCCCACCGGTCACCAGGGGGTATGTTTTATGACCGTCCCACCGGTCACCAGGGGGTATGTTTTATGACCGCCCCACCGGTCACCAGGGGGTATGTTTTATGACCGCCCCACCGGTCACCAGGGGGTATGTTTTATGTTTGCCCCACCGGTCACCAGGGGGTATGTTTTATGTTCGCCCCACCTGTCACCAGGGGGTATGTTTTATGACCGCCCCTCCGGTCACCAGTGGGTATGTTTTATGACCGCCCCTCCGGTCACCAGGGGGTATGTTTTATGACCGCCCCATCGGTCACCAGGGGGTTTGTTTTATGACCGCCCCACCGGTCACCAGGGGGTTTGTTTTATGACCACCCCACCGGTCACCAGGGGGTATGTTTTATGACCGCCCCACCGGTCACCAGGGGGTATGTTTTATGACCGCCCCACCGGTCACCAGGGGGTATGTTTTATGACCGCCCCACCGGTCACCAGGGGGTATGTTTTATGACCGCCCCACCGGTCACCAGGGGGTATGTTTTATGACCGCCCCACCGGTCACCAGGGGGTATATTTTATGACCGCCCCACCGGTCACCAGGGGGTATGTTTTATGACCGCCCCACCGGTCACCAGGGGGTTTGTTTTATGACCGCCCCACCGGTCACCAGGGGGTATGTTTTATGACCGCCCCACCGGTCACCAGGGGGTATGTTTTATGACCGCCCCACCGGTCACCAGGGAGTGTTTTATGACCGCCCCACCGGTCACCAGGGGGTATGTTTTAGGACCGCCCCACCGGTCACCAGGGGGTATGTTTTAAGACCGCCCCACCGGTCACCAGGGGGTATGTTTTATGAGCGCCCCACCGGTCACCAGGGGGTATGTTTTATGACCGCCCCACCGGTCACCAGGGGGTGTGTTTTATGACCGCCCCACCGGTCACCAGGGGGTATGTTTTACGACCGTCCCACCGGTCACCAGGGAGTATGTTTTATGACCGCCCCACCGGTCACCAGGGGGTATGTTTTAGGACCGCCCCACCGATCACCAGGGGGTATGTTTTATGACCGCCCCACCGGTCACGAGGGGGTATGTTATGACCGCCCCACCGGTCACCAGGGGGTATGTTTTATGACCGCCCCACCGGTCACCAGGGGGTATGTTTTATGACCGCCCCACCGGTCATTACGGGGTATGTTTTATGACCGCCCCACTGGTCACCAGGGGGTATGTTTTATGACCGCCCCACCGGTCACCAGGGGGTATGTTTTATGACCGCCCCACCGGTCACCAGGGGGTATGTTTTATGACCGCCCCACCGGTCACCAGGGGGTATGTTTTGACCGCCCCACCGGTCACCAGGGGGTATGTTTTATGACCGCCCCACCGGTCACCCGGGGGTATGTTTTATGACCGCCCCACCGGTCACCCGGGGGTATGTTTTATGACCGCCCCACCGGTCACCCGGGGGTATGTTTTATGACCACCCCACCGGTCACCAGGGGTTATGTTTTATGACCGCCCCACCGGTCACCAGGGGTTATGTATTATGACCGCCCCACCGGTCACCAGGGGTTATGTATTATGACCGCCCCACCGGTCACCAGGGGGTATGTTTTATGACCGCCCCACCGATCACCAGGGGGTATGTTTTATGACCGCCCCACCGGTCACGAGGGGGTATGTTTTATGACCGCCCCACCGGTCACCAGGGGGTATGTTTTATGACCGCCCCACCGGTCACCAGGTGGTATGTTTTATGACCGCCCCACCGGTCATTACGGGGTATGTTTTATGACCGCCCCACTGGTCACCAGGGGGTATGTTTTATGACCGCCCCACCGGTCACCCACCGGTCACCAGGGGGTATGTTTTATGACCGCCCCACTGGTCATTACGGGGTATGTTTTATGACCGCCCCACCGGTCACCAGGGAGTATGTTTTATGACGGCCCCTCCGGTCACCAGTGGGTATGTTTTATGACCGCCCCACCGGTCACCAGGGGGTATGTTTTAGGACCGCCCCACCGATCACCAGGGGGTATGTTTTATGACCGCCCCACCGGTCACCAGGGGGTATGTTTTGACCGCCCCACCAGTCACCAGGGGGTATGTTTTATGACCGCCCCACCGGTCACCCACCGGTCACCAGGGGGTATGTTTTATGACCGCCCCACTGGTCATTACGGGGTATGTTTTATGACCGCCCCACCGGTCACCAGGGAGTATGTTTTATGACGGCCCCTCCGGTCACCAGTGGGTATGTTTTATGACCGCCCCACCGGTCACCAGGGGGTATGTTTTAGGACCGCCCCACCGATCACCAGGGGGTATGTTTTAGGACGGCCCCACCGATCACCAGGGGGTATGTTTTAGGACGGCCCCACCGATCACCAGGGGGTATGTTTTATGACGGCCCCTCCGGTCACCAGTGGGTATGTTTTATGACCGCCCCACCGGTCACCAGTGGGTATGTTTTATGACCGCCCCACCGGTCACCAGGGGGTATGTTTTATGACCGCCCCACCTGTCACCAGGGGGTATGTTTTATGACCGCCCCACCGGTCACCAGGGGGTATGTTTTATGACCGCCCCACCGGTCACCAGGGGGTGTGTTTTATGACCGCCCCACCTGTCACCAGGGGGTGTGTTTTATGACCGCCCCACCGATCACCAGGGGGTATGTTTTATGACCGCCCCACCGGTCACCAGCGGGTATGTTTTATGACCGCCCCACCGGTCACCAGGGGGTATGTATTATGACCGCCCCACCGGTCACCAGGGGGTATGTATTATGACCGCCCCACCGGTCACCAGGGGGTATGTATTATGACCGCCCCACCGGACACCAGGGGGTATGTTTTATGACCGCCCCACCGGTCACCAGGGAGTATGTTTTATGACCGCCCCACCGGTCACCCGGGGGTATGTTTTATGACCGCCCCACCGGTCACCCGGGGGTATGTTTTATGACCGCCCCACCGGTCACCAGGGGTTATGTTTTATGACCGCCCCACCGGTCACCAGGGGTTATGTATTATGACCGCCCCACCGGTCACCAGGGGTTATGTATTATGACCGCCCCACCGGTCACCAGGGGTTATGTATTATGACCGCCCCACCGGTCACCAGGGGGTATGTTTTATGACCGCCCCACCGGTCACCAGGGGGTATGTTTTATGACCGCCCCACCGGTCACGAGGGGGTATGTTATGACCGCCTCACCGGTCACCAGGGGGTATGTTTTATGACCGCCCCACCGGTCACCAGGGGGTATGTTTTATGACCGCCCCACCGGTCATTACGGGGTATGTTTTATGACCGCCCCACTGGTCACCAGGGGGTATGTTTTATGACCGCCCCACCGGTCACCAGGGGGTATGTTTTATGACCGCCCCACCGGTCACCAGGGGGTATGTTTTATGACCGCCCCACCGGTCACCAGGGGGTATGTTTTGACCGCCCCACCGGTCACCAGGGGGTATGTTTTATGACCGCCCCACCGGTCACCAGGGGGTATGTTTTATGACCGCCCCACTGGTCATTACGGGGTATGTTTTATGACCGCCCCACCGGTCACCAGGGGGTATGTTTTATGACCGCCCCTCCGGTCACCAGGGGGTATGTTTTATGACCGCCCCACCGGTCACCAGGGGGTATGTTTTATGACCGCCCCACCGGTCACCAGGGGTTATGTTTTATGACCGCCCCACCGGTCACCAGGGGGTATGTTTTAAGACCGCGCCACCGGTCACCAGTGGGTATGTTTTATGACCGCCCCACCGGTCACCAGTGGGTATGTTTTATGACCGCCCCACCGGTCACCAGGGGTTATGTTTTATGACCGCCCCACCGGTCACCAGGGGTTATGTATTATGACCGCCCCACCGGTCACCAGGGGTTATGTATTATGACCGCCCCACCGGTCACCAGGGGGTATGTTTTATGACCGCCCCACCGGTCACCAGGGGGTATGTTTTATGACCGCCCCACCGGTCACGAGGGGGTATGTTATGACCGCCCCACCGGTCACCAGGGGGTATGTTTTATGACCGCCCCACCGGTCACCAGGGGGTATGTTTTATGACCGCCCCACCGGTCATTACGGGGTATGTTTTATGACCGCCCCACTGGTCACCAGGGGGTATGTTTTATGACCGCCCCACCGGTCACCAGGGGGTATGTTTTATGACCGCCCCACCGGTCACCAGGGGGTATGTTTTATGACCGCCCCACAGGTCACCAGGGGGTATGTTTTGACCGCCCCACCGGTCACCAGGGGGTATGTTTTATGACCGCCCCACCGGTCACCAGGGGGTATGTTTTATGACCGCCCCACTGGTCATTACGGGGTATGTTTTATGACCGCCCCACCGGTCACCAGGGGGTATGTTTTATGACCGCCCCTCCGGTCACCAGGGGGTATGTTTTATGACCGCCCCACCGGTCACCAGGGGGTATGTTTTATGACCGCCCCACCGGTCACCAGGGGTTATGTTTTATGACCGCCCCACCGGTCACCAGGGGGTATGTTTTAAGACCGCGCCACCGGTCACCAGGGGGTATGTTTTATGACCGCCCCACCGGTCACCAGTGGGTATGTTTTATGACCGCCCCACCGGTCACCAGGGGGTATGTTTTATGACCGGCTCACCGGTCTCCAGGGGGTATGTTTTATGACCGCCCCACCGGTCACCAGGGGGTAAGTTTTATGACCCACCCACCGGTCACCAGGGGATATGTTTTATGACCGCCCCACCGGTCACCAGAGAGTTTGTTTTATGACGGCCCCACCGGTCACCAGGGGGTATGTTTCATGACCGCCCCACCGGTCACCAGTGGGTATGTTTTATGACCGCCCCACCGGTCACCAGTGGGTATGTTTTATGACCGCCCCACCGGTCACCAGTGGGTATGTTTTATGACCGCCCCACCGGTCACCAGGGGGTATGTTTTATGACCGCCCCACCGGTCACCAGGGGGTATGTTTTATGACCGCCCCACCGGTCACCAGGGGGTATGTTTTAGGACCGCCCCACCGGTCACCAGGGGGTATGTTTTAGGACCGCCCCACCGGTCACCAGGGGGTATGTTTTAGGACCGCCCCACCGGTCACCAGGGGGTATGTTTTAGGACCGCCCCACCGGTCACCAGGGGGTATGTTTTAGGACCGCCCCACCGGTCACCAGGGGGTATGTTTTATGACCGCCCCACCGGTCACCAGGGGGTATGTTTTATGACCGCCCCATCTGTCACCAGGGGGTATGTTTTATGACCGCCCCACCGGTCACCAGGGTGTATGTTTTATGACCGCCCCACCGGTCACCAGGGGGTGTGTTTTATGACCGCCCCACCGGTCACCAGGGGGTATGTTTTACGACCGTCCCACCGGTCACCAGGGAGTATGTTTTATGACCGCCCCACCGGTCACCAGGGGGTATGTTTTAGGACCGCCCCACCGATCACCAGGGGGTATGTTTTATGACCACCCCACCGGTCACCTGGGGGTATGTTTTATGACCGCCCCACCGGTCACCATGGGGTATGTATTATGACCGCCCCACCGGTCACCAGGGGGTATGTATTATGACCGCCCCACCGGTCACCAGGGGGTATGTATTATGACCGCCCCACCGGTCACCAGGGGGTATGTTTTATGACCGCCCCACCGGTCACCAGCGGTTATGTATTATGACCGCCCCACCGGTCACCAGGGGTTATGTATTATGACCGCCCCACCGGTCACCAGGGGGTATGTTTTATGACCGCCCCACCGGTCACCAGGGGGTATGTTTTATGACCGCCCCACCGGTCACGAGGGGGTATGTTATGACCGCCCCACCGGTCACCAGGGGGTATGTTTTATGACCGCCCCACCGGTCACCCACCGGTCACCAGGGGGTATGTTTTATGACCGCCCCACCGGTCATTACGGGGTATGTTTTATGACCGCCCCACTGGTCACCAGGGGGTATGTTTTATGTCCGCCCCACCGGTCACCAGGGGGTATGTTTTATGACCGCCCCACCGGTCACCAGGGGGTATGTTTTGACCGCGCCACCGGTCACCAGGGGGTATGTTGTATGACCGCCCCACCGGTCACCAGTGGGTATGTTTTATGACCGCCCGGTCACCAGGGGGTATGTTTTATGACCGCCCCACCGGTCACCAGGGGGTATGTTTTAAGACCGCGCCACCGGTCACCAGGGGGTATGTTTTATGACCGCCCCACCGGTCACCAGTGGGTATGTTTTATTACCGCCCCTCCGGTCACCACTGGGTATGTTTTATGACCGCCCCACCGGTCACCAGGGGCTATGTTTTATGACCGGCTCACCGGTCTTCAAGTGGGTATGTTTTATGACCGCCCCACCGGTCACCAGGGGGTATGTTATGACCGCCCCACCGGTCACCAGGGGGTATGTTTTATGACCCACCCACCGGTCACCAGGGGATATGTTTTATGACCGCCCCACCGGTCACCAGGGAGTATGTTTTATGACCGCCCCACCGGTCACCAGGGGGTATGATTTATGACCGCTCCACCGGTCACCAGGGGGTATGTTTTATGACCGCCCCACCGGTCACCAGGGGGTATGTTTTATGACCGCCCCTCCGGTCACCAGTGGGTATGTTTTATGACCGCCCCACCGGTCACCAGGGGGTATGTTTTATGACCGCCCCACCGGTCACCAGGGGGTATGTTTTATGACCGCCCCATTGGTCACCAGGGGGTATGTTTTATGACCGCCCCACCGGTCACCCACCGGTCACCAGGGGGTATGTTTTATGACCGCCCCACCGGTCACCAGGGGGTATGTTTTGTGACCGTCTCACCGGTCACCAGGGGGTATGTTTTGTGACCGCCCCACCGGTCACCAGGGGGTATGTTTTATGACCGCCCCACCGGTCACCAGGGGGTGTGATTTATGACCGCCCCACCGGTCACCAGGGGGTGTGATTTATGACCGCCCCACCGGTCACCACGGGGTATGTTTTATGACCGCCCCACCGGTCACCAGGGGTTGTGTTTTATGACCGCCCCACCGGTCACCAGTGGGTATGTTTTATGACCCCCACCGGTCACCAGGGGGTATGTTTTATGACCGCCCCACCGGTCACCAGGGGGTATGTTTTATGACCGCCCCACCGGTCACCAGGGGGTATGTTTTATGACCGCCCCACCGGTCACCTGGGGGTATGTTTTATGTTCGCCCCACCGGTCACCAGGGGGTATGTTTTATGTTCGCCCCACCTGTCACCAGGGGGTATGTTTTATGACCGCCCCTCCGGTCACCAGTGGGTATGTTTTATGACCGCCCCTCCGGTCACCAGGGGGTATGTTTTATGACCGCCCCATCGGTCACCAGGGGTTTTTTTTTTATGACCGCCCCACCGGTCACCAGGGGGTATGTTTTATGACTGCCCCACCGGTCACCAGGGGGTATGTTTTATGACCGCCCCACCGGTCACCAGGGGGTATGTTTTATGACCGCCCCACCGGTCACCAGGGGGTATGTTTTATGACCGCCCCACCGGTCACCAGGGGGTATATTTTATGACCGCCCCACCGGTCACCAGGGGGTATGTTTTATGACCGCCCCACCGGTCACCAGGGGGTGTGATTTATGACCGCCCCACCGGTCACCAGGGGGTGTGATTTATGACCGCCCCACCGGTCACCACGGGGTATGTTTTATGACCACCCCACCGGTCACCAGGGGTTGTGTTTTATGACCGCCCCACCGGTCACCAGGGGGTATGTTTTATGACCGCCCCACCGGTCACCAGGGGGTATGTTTTATGACCGCCCCACCGGTCACCAGGGGGTATGTTTTATGACCGCCCCACCGGTCACCAGGGGGTATGTTTTATGTTTGCCCCACCGGTCACCAGGGGGTATGTTTTATGTTCGCCCCACCTGTCACCAGGGGGTATGTTTTATGACCGCCCCTCCGGTCACCAGTGGGTATGTTTTATGACCGCCCCTCCGGTCACCAGGGGGTATGTTTTATGACCGCCCCATCGGTCACCAGGGGGTTTGTTTTATGACCACCCCACCGGTCACCAGGGGGTTTGTTTTATGACCACCCCACCGGTCACCAGGGGGTATGTTTTATGACCGCCCCACCGGTCACCAGGGGGTATGTTTTATGACCGCCCCACCGGTCACCAGGGGGTATGTTTTATGACCGCCCCACCGGTCACCAGGGGGTATGTTTTATGACCGCCCCACCGGTCACCAGGGGGTATGTTTTATGACCGCCCCACCGGTCACCAGGGGGTATATTTTATGACCGCCCCACCGGTCACCAGGGGGTATGTTTTATGACCGCCCCACCGGTCACCAGGGGGTTTGTTTTATGACCGCCCCACCGGTCACCAGGGGGTATGTTTTATGACCGCCCCACCGGTCACCAGGGGGTATGTTTTATGACCGCCCCACCGGTCACCAGGGAGTGTTTTATGACCGCCCCACCGGTCACCAGGGGGTATGTTTTAGGACCGCCCCACCGGTCACCAGGGGGTATGTTTTAAGACCGCCCCACCGGTCACCAGGGGGTATGTTTTATGAGCGCCCCACCGGTCACCAGGGGGTATGTTTTATGACCGCCCCACCGGTCACCAGGGGGTGTGTTTTATGACCGCCCCACCGGTCACCAGGGGGTATGTTTTACGACCGTCCCACCGGTCACCAGGGAGTATGTTTTATGACCGCCCCACCGGTCACCAGGGGGTATGTTTTAGGACCGCCCCACCGATCACCAGGGGGTATGTTTTATGACCGCCCCACCGGTCACGAGGGGGTATGTTATGACCGCCCCACCGGTCACCAGGGGGTATGTTTTATGACCGCCCCACCGGTCACCAGGGGGTATGTTTTATGACCGCCCCACCGGTCATTACGGGGTATGTTTTATGACCGCCCCACTGGTCACCAGGGGGTATGTTTTATGACCGCCCCACCGGTCACCAGGGGGTATGTTTTATGACCGCCCCACCGGTCACCAGGGGGTATGTTTTATGACCGCCCCACCGGTCACCAGGGGGTATGTTTTGACCGCCCCACCGGTCACCAGGGGGTATGTTTTATGACCGCCCCACCGGTCACCAGGGGGTATGTTTTATGACCGCCCCACTGGTCATTACGGGGTATGTTTTATGACCGCCCCACCGGTCACCAGGGGGTATGTTTTATGACCGCCCCTCCGGTCACCAGGGGGTATGTTTTATGACCGCCCCACCGGTCACCAGGGGGTATGTTTTATGACCGCCCCACCGGTCACCAGGGGTTATGTTTTATGACCGCCCCACCGGTCACCAGGGGGTATGTTTTAAGACCGCGCCACCGGTCACCAGGAGGTATGTTTTATGACCGCCCCACCGGTCACCAGTGGGTATGTTTTATGACCGCCCCACCGGTCACCAGGGGGTATGTTTTATGACCGGCTCACCGGTCTCCAGGGGGTATGTTTTATGACCGCCCCACCGGTCACCAGGGGGTATGTTTTATGACCCACCCACCGGTCACCAGGGGATATGTTTTATGACCGCCCCACCGGTCACCAGTGGGTATGTTTTATGACCGCCCCACCGGTCACCAGGGGGTATGTTTTATGACCGCCCCACCGGTCACCAGGGGGTATGTTTTATGACCGCCCCACCGGTCACCAGGGGGTATGTTTTAGGACCGCCCCACCGGTCACCAGGGGGTATGTTTTAGGACCGCCCCACCGGTCACCAGGGGGTATGTTTTAGGACCGCCCCACCGGTCACCAGGGGGTATGTTTTATGACCGCCCCACCGGTCACCAGGGGGTATGTTTTATGACCGCCCCATCTGTCACCAGGGGGTATGTTTTATGACCGCCCCACCGGTCACCAGGGGGTATGTTTTATGACCGCCCCACCGGTCACCAGGGGGTGTGTTTTATGACCGCCCCACCGGTCACCAGGGGGTATGTTTTACGACCGTCCCACCGGTCACCAGGGAGTATGTTTTATGACCGCCCCACCGGTCACCAGGGGGTATGTTTTAGGACCGCCCCACCGATCACCAGGGGGTATGTTTTATGACCGCCCCACCGGTCACCAGGGGGTATGTTTTATGACCGCCCCACCGGTCACCATGGGGTATGTATTATGACCGCCCCACCGGTCACCAGGGGGTATGTATTATGACCGCCCCACCGGTCACCAGGGGGTATGTATTATGACCGCCCCACCGGTCACCAGGGGGTATGTTTTATGACCGCCCCACCGGTCACCAGCGGTTATGTATTATGACCGCCCCACCGGTCACCAGGGGTTATGTATTATGACCGCCCCACCGGTCACCAGGGGGTATGTTTTATGACCGCCCCACCGGTCACCAGGGGGTATGTTTTATGACCGCCCCACCGGTCACGAGGGGGTATGTTATGACCGCCCCACCGGTCACCAGGGGGTATGTTTTATGACCGCCCCACCGGTCACCCACCGGTCACCAGGGGGTATGTTTTATGACCGCCCCACCGGTCATTACGGGGTATGTTTTATGACCGCCCCACTGGTCACCAGGGGGTATGTTTTATGTCCGCCCCACCGGTCACCAGGGGGTATGTTTTATGACCGCCCCACCGGTCACCAGGGGGTATGTTTTGACCGCCCCACCGGTCACCAGGGGGTATGTTTTATGACCGCCCCACCGGTCACCCACCGGTCACAAGGGGGTATGTTTTATGACCGCCCCACTGGTCATTACGGGGTATGTTTTATGACCGCCCCACCGGTCACCAGGGGGTATGTTTTATGACCGCCCCTCCGGTCACCAGGGGGTATGTTTTATGACCGCCCCACCGGTCTCCAGAGGGTATGTTTTATGACCGCCCTACCGGTCACCAGGGGGTATGTTTTATGACCGCCCCACCGGTCACCAGGGGGTATGTTTTATGACCGCCCCACCGGTCACCAGGGGGTATGTTTTATGACCGCCCCACCGGTCACCAGGGGGTATGTTTTATGACCGCCCCACCGGTCACCAGGGGGTATGTTTTAAGACCGCGCCACCGGTCACCAGGGGGTATGTTGTATGACCGCCCCACCGGTCACCAGTGGGTATGTTTTATGACCGCCCGGTCACCAGGGGGTATGTTTTATGACCGCCCCACCGGTCACCAGGGGGTATGTTTTAAGACCGCGCCACCGGTCACCAGGGGGTATGTTTTATGACCGCCCCACCGGTCACCAGTGGGTATGTTTTATGACCGCCCCTCCGGTCACCACTGGGTATGTTTTATGACCGCCCCACCGGTCACCAGGGGGTATGTTTTATGACCGGCTCACCGGTCTCCAAGTGGGTATGTTTTATGACCGCCCCACCGGTCACCAGGGGGTATGTTATGACCGCCCCACCGGTCACCAGGGGGTATGTTTTATGACCCACCCACCGGTCACCAGGGGATATGTTTTATGACCGCCCCACCGGTCACCAGGGAGTATGTTTTATGACCGCCCCACCGGTCACCAGGGGGTATGATTTATGACCGCTCCACCGGTCACCAGGGGGTATGTTTTATGACCGCCCCACCGGTCACCAGGGGGTATGTTTTATGACCGCCCCTCCGGTCACCAGTGGGTATGTTTTATGACCGCCCCACCGGTCACCAGGGGGTATGTTTTATGACCGCCCCACCGGTCACCAGGGGGTATGTTTTATGACCGCCCCATTGGTCACCAGGGGGTATGTTTTATGACCGCCCCACCGGTCACCCACCGGTCACCAGGGGGTATGTTTTATGACCGCCCCACCGGTCACCAGGGGGTATGTTTTGTGACCGTCTCACCGGTCACCAGGGGGTATGTTTTGTGACCGCCCCACCGGTCACCAGGGGGTATGTTTTATGACCGCCCCACCGGTCACCAGGGGGTGTGATTTATGACCGCCCCACCGGTCACCAGGGGGTGTGATTTATGACCGCCCCACCGGTCACCACGGGGTATGTTTTATGACCGCCCCACCGGTCACCAGGGGTTGTGTTTTATGACCGCCCCACCGGTCACCAGTGGGTATGTTTTATGACCCCCACCGATCACCAGGGGGTATGTTTTATGACCGCCCCACCGGTCACCAGGGGGTATGTTTTATGACCGCCCCACCGGTCACCAGGGGGTATGTTTTATGACCGCCCCACCGGTCACCTGGGGGTATGTTTTATGTTCGCCCCACCGGTCACCAGGGGGTATGTTTTATGTTCGCCCCACCTGTCACCAGGGGGTATGTTTTATGACCGCCCCTCCGGTCACCAGTGGGTATGTTTTATGACCGCCCCTCCGGTCACCAGGGGGTATGTTTTATGACCGCCCCATCGGTCACCAGGGGTTTTTTTTTATGACCGCCCCACCGGTCACCAGGGGGTATGTTTTATGACTGCCCCACCGGTCACCAGGGGGTATGTTTTATGACCGCCCCACCGGTCACCAGGGGGTATGTTTTATGACCGCCCCACCGGTCACCAGGGGGTATGTTTTATGACCGCCCCACCGGTCACCAGGGGGTATATTTTATGACCGCCCCACCGGTCACCAGGGGGTATGTTTTATGACCGCCCCACCGGTCACCAGGGGGTGTGATTTATGACCGCCCCACCGGTCACCAGGGGGTGTGATTTATGACCGCCCCACCGGTCACCAGAGGGTATGTTTTATGACCGCCCCACCGGTCACCAGGGGGTATGTTTTATGACCGCCCCACCGGTCACCAGGGGGTATGTTTTATGACCGCCCCACCGGTCACCAGGGGGTATGTTTTATGACCGCCCCACCGGTCACCAGGGGGTATGTTTTATGTTTGCCCCACCGGTCACCAGGGGGTATGTTTTATGTTCGCCCCACCTGTCACCAGGGGGTATGTTTTATGACCGCCCCTCCGGTCACCAGTGGGTATGTTTTATGACCGCCCCTCCGGTCACCAGGGGGTATGTTTTATGACCGCCCCATCGGTCACCAGGGGGTTTGTTTTATGACCGCCCCACCGGTCACCAGGGGGTTTGTTTTATGACCACCCCACCGGTCACCAGGGGGTATGTTTTATGACCGCCCCACCGGTCACCAGGGGGTATGTTTTATGACCGCCCCACCGGTCACCAGGGGGTATGTTTTATGACCGCCCCACCGGTCACCAGGGGGTATGTTTTATGACCGCCCCACCGGTCACCAGGGGGTATATTTTATGACCGCCCCACCGGTCACCAGGGGGTATGTTTTATGACCGCCCCACCGGTCACCAGGGGGTTTGTTTTATGACCGCCCCACCGGTCACCAGGGGGTATGTTTTATGACCGCCCCACCGGTCACCAGGGGGTATGTTTTATGACCGCCCCACCGGTCACCAGGGAGTGTTTTATGACCGCCCCACCGGTCACCAGGGGGTATGTTTTAGGACCGCCCCACCGGTCACCAGGGGGTATGTTTTAAGACCGCCCCACCGGTCACCAGGGGGTATGTTTTATGAGCGCCCCACCGGTCACCAGGGGGTATGTTTTATGACCGCCCCACCGGTCACCAGGGGGTGTGTTTTATGACCGCCCCACCGGTCACCAGGGGGTATGTTTTACGACCGTCCCACCGGTCACCAGGGAGTATGTTTTATGACCGCCCCACCGGTCACCAGGGGGTATGTTTTAGGACCGCCCCACCGATCACCAGGGGGTATGTTTTATGACCGCCCCACCGGTCACCAGGGGGTATGTTTTATGACCGCCCCACCGGTCACCAGGGGGTATGTATTATGACCGCCCCACCGGTCACCAGGGGGTATGTATTATGACCGCCCCACCGGTCACCAGGGGGTATGTATTATGACCGCTCCACCGGACACCAGGGGGTATGTTTTATGACCGCCACACCGGTCACCAGGGAGTATGTTTTATGACCGCCCCACCGGTCACCCGGGGGTATGTTTTATGACCGCCCCACCGGTCACCAGGGGTTATGTTTTATGACCGCCCCACCGGTCACCAGCGGTTATGTATTATGACCGCCCCACCGATCACCAGGGGTTATGTATTATGACCGCCCCACCGGTCACCAGGGGGTATGTTTTATGACTGCCCCACCGGTCACCAGGGGGTATGTTTTATGACCGCCCCACCGGTCACGAGGGGGTATGTTATGACCGCCCCACCGGTCACCAGGGTGTATGTTTTATGACCGCCCCACCGGTCACCCACCGGTCACCAGGGGGTATGTTTTATGACCGCCCCACCGGTCATTACGGGGTATGTTTTATGACCGCCCCACTGGTCACCAAGGGGTATGTTTTATGACCGCCCCACCGGTCACCAGGGGGTATGTTTTATGACCGCCCCACCGGTCACCAGGGGGTATGTTTTGACCGCCCCACCCGTCACCAGGGGGTATGTTTTATGACCGCCCCACCGGTCACCCACCGGTCACAAGGGGGTATGTTTTATGACCGCCCCACTGGTCATTACGGGGTATGTTTTATGACCGCCCCACCGGTCACCAGGGGGTATGTTTTATGACCGCCCCTCCGGTCACCAGGGGGTATGTTTTATGACCGCCCCACCGGTCACCAGGGGGTATGTTTTATGACCGCCCCACCGGTCACCAGTGGGTATGTTTTATGACCGCCCCACCGGTCACCAGTCGGTATGTTTTATGACCGCCCCACCGGTCACCAGTGGGTATGTTTTATGACCGCCCCACCGGTCACCAGGGGGTATGTTTTATGACCGCCCCACCGGTCACCAGGGGGTATGTTTTATGACCGCCCCACCGGTCACCAGGGGGTATGTTTTAGGACCGCCCCACCGGTCACCAGGGGGTATGTTTTAGGACCGCCCCACCGGTCACCAGGGGGTATGTTTTAGGACCGCCCCACCGGTCACCAGGGGGTATGTTTTAGGACCGCCCCACCGGTCACCAGGGGGTATGTTTTAGGACCGCCCCACCGGTCACCAGGGGGTATGTTTTATGACCGCCCCACCGGTCACCAGGGGGTATGTTTTATGACCGCCCCACCTGTCACCAGGGGGTATGTTTTATGACCGCCCCACCGGTCACCAGGGGGTATGTTTTATGACCGCCCCACCGGTCACCAGGGGGTATGTTTTATGACCGCCCCACCGGTCACCAGGGGGTGTGTTTTATGACCGCCCCACCGGTCACCAGGGGGTATGTTTTACGACCGTCCCACCGGTCACCAGGGAGTATGTTTTATGACCGCCCCACCGGTCACCAGGGGGTATGTTTTAGGACCGCCCCACCGATCACCAGTGGGTATGTTTTATGACCGCCCCACCGGTCACCAGGGGGTATGTTTTATGACCGCCCCACCGTTCACCATGGGGTATGTATTATGACCGCCCCACCGGTCACCAGGGGGTATGTATTATGACCGCCCCACCGGTCACCAGGGGGTATGTATTATGACCGCTCCACCGGACACCAGGGGGTATGTTTTATGACCGCCACACCGGTCACCAGGGAGTATGTTTTATGACCGCCCCACCGGTCACCCGGGGGTATGTTTTATGACCGCCCCACCGGTCACCAGGGGTTATGTTTTATGACCGCCCCACCGGTCACCAGCGGTTATGTATTATGACCGCCCCACCGGTCACCAGGGGTTATGTATTATGACCGCCCCACCGGTCACCAGGGGGTATGTTTTATGACCGCCCCACCGGTCACCAGGGGTATGTTTTATGACCACCCCACCGGTCACGAGGGGGTATGTTATGACCACCCCACCGGTCACCAGGGGGTATGTTTTATGACCGCCCCACCGGTCACCCACCGGTCACCAGGGGGTATGTTTTATGACCGCCCCACCGGTCATTACGGGGTATGTTTTATGACCGCCCCACTGGTCACCAAGGGGTATGTTTTATGACCGCCCCACCGGTCACCAGGGGGTATGTTTTATGACCGCCCCACCGGTCACCAGGGGGTATGTTTTGACCGCCCCACCGGTCACCAGGGGGTATGTTTTATGACCGCCCCACCGGTCACCCACCGGTCACAAGGGGGTATGTTTTATGACCGCCCCACTGGTCATTACGGGGTATGTTTTATGACCGCCCCACCGGTCACCAGGGGGTATGTTTTATGACCGCCCCTCCGGTCACCAGGGGGTATGTTTTATGACCGCCCCACCGGTCACCAGGGGGTATGTTCTATGACCGCCCCACCGGTCTCCAGGGGGTATGTTTTATGACCGCCCCACCGGTCACCAAGGGGTATGTTCTATGACCGCCCCACCGGTCACCAAGGGGTATGTTCTATGACCGCCCCACCGGTCTCCAGGGGGTATGTTTTATGACCGCCCCACCGGTCACCAGGGAGTATGTTATATGACCGCCCCACCGGTCACCAGGGGGTATGTTTTAGGACCGCCCCCCGGTCACCAGGGGGTATGTTTTAAGACCGCGCCACCGGTCACCAGGGGGTATGTTTTATGACCGCCCCACCGGTCACCAGTGGGTATGTTTTATGACCGCCCCTCCGGTCACCACTGGGTATGTTTTATGACCGCCCCACCGGTCACCAGGGGGTATGTTTTATGACCGGCTCACCGGTCTCCAAGGGGGTATGTTTTATGACCGCCCCACCGGTCACCAGGGGGTATGTTATGACCGCCCCACCGGTCACCAGGGGGTATGTTTTATGACCCACCCACCGGTCACCAGGGGATATGTTTTATGACCGCCCCACCGGTCACCAGGGAGTATGTTTTATGACCGCCCCACCGGTCACCAGGGGGTATGATTTATGACCGCTCCACCGGTCACCAGGGGGTATGTTTTATGACCGCCCCACCGGTCACCAGGGGGTATGTTTTATGACCGCCCCTCCGGTCACCAGTGGGTATGTTTTATGACCACCCCACCGGTCACCAGGGGGTATGTTTTATGACCGCCCCACCGGTCACCAGGGGGTATGTTTTATGACCGCCCCATTGGTCACCAGGGGGTATGTTTTATGACCGCCCCACCGGTCACCCACAGGTCACCAGGGGGTATGTTTTATGACCGCCCCACCGGTCACCAGGGGGTATGTTTTGTGACCGTCCCACCGGTCACCAGGGGGTATGTTTTGTGACCGCCCCACCGGTCACCAGGGGGTATGTTTTGTGACCGCCCCACCGGTCACCAGGGGGTGTGATTTATGACCGCCCCACCGGTCACCAGGGGGTGTGATTTATGACCGCCCCACCGGTCACCACGGGGTATGTTTTATGACCGCCCCACCGGTCACCAGGGGTTGTGTTTTATGACCGCCCCACCGGTCACCAGGGGGTATGTTTTATGACCGCCCCACCGGTCATTACGGGGTATGTTTTATGACCGCCCCACTGGTCACCAAGGGGTATGTTTTATGACCGCCCCACCGGTCACCAGGGGGTATGTTTTATGACCGCCCCACCGGTCACCAGGGGGTATGTTTTGACCGCCCCACCCGTCACCAGGGGGTATGTTTTATGACCGCCCCACCGGTCACCCACCGGTCACAAGGGGGTATGTTTTATGACCGCCCCACTGGTCATTACGGGGTATGTTTTATGACCGCCCCACCGGTCACCAGGGGGTATGTTTTATGACCGCCCCTCCGGTCACCAGGGGGTATGTTTTATGACCGCCCCACCGGTCACCAGGGGGTATGTTTTATGACCGCCCCACCGGTCACCAGTGGGTATGTTTTATGACCGCCCCACCGGTCACCAGTCGGTATGTTTTATGACCGCCCCACCGGTCACCAGTGGGTATGTTTTATGACCGCCCCACCGGTCACCAGGGGGTATGTTTTATGACCGCCCCACCGGTCACCAGGGGGTATGTTTTATGACCGCCCCACCGGTCACCAGGGGGTATGTTTTAGGACCGCCCCACCGGTCACCAGGGGGTATGTTTTAGGACCGCCCCACCGGTCACCAGGGGGTATGTTTTAGGACCGCCCCACCGGTCACCAGGGGGTATGTTTTAGGACCGCCCCACCGGTCACCAGGGGGTATGTTTTAGGACCGCCCCACCGGTCACCAGGGGGTATGTTTTAGGACCGCCCCACCGGTCACCAGGGGGTATGTTTTATGACCGCCCCACCTGTCACCAGGGGGTATGTTTTATGACCGCCCCACCGGTCACCAGGGGGTATGTTTTATGACCGCCCCACCGGTCACCAGGGGGTATGTTTTATGACCGCCCCACCGGTCACCAGGGGGTGTGTTTTATGACCGCCCCACCGGTCACCAGGGGGTATGTTTTACGACCGTCCCACCGGTCACCAGGGAGTATGTTTTATGACCGCCCCACCGGTCACCAGGGGGTATGTTTTAGGACCGCCCCACCGATCACCAGGGGGTATGTTTTATGACCGCCCCACCGGTCACCAGGGGGTATGTTTTATGACCGCCCCACCGTTCACCATGGGGTATGTATTATGACCGCCCCACCGGTCACCAGGGGGTATGTATTATGACCGCCCCACCGGTCACCAGGGGGTATGTATTATGACCGCTCCACCGGACACCAGGGGGTATGTTTTATGACCGCCACACCGGTCACCAGGGAGTATGTTTTATGACCGCCCCACCGGTCACCCGGGGGTATGTTTTATGACCGCCCCACCGGTCACCAGGGGTTATGTTTTATGACCGCCCCACCGGTCACCAGCGGTTATGTATTATGACCGCCCCACCGGTCACCAGGGGTTATGTATTATGACCGCCCCACCGGTCACCAGGGGGTATGTTTTATGACCGCCCCACCGGTCACCAGGGGTATGTTTTATGACCACCCCACCGGTCACGAGGGGGTATGTTATGACCACCCCACCGGTCACCAGGGGGTATGTTTTATGACCGCCCCACCGGTCACCCACCGGTCACCAGGGGGTATGTTTTATGACCGCCCCACCGGTCATTACGGGGTATGTTTTATGACCGCCCCACTGGTCACCAAGGGGTATGTTTTATGACCGCCCCACCGGTCACCAGGGGGTATGTTTTATGACCGCCCCACCGGTCACCAGGGGGTATGTTTTGACCGCCCCACCGGTCACCAGGGGGTATGTTTTATGACCGCCCCACCGGTCACCCACCGGTCACAAGGGGGTATGTTTTATGACCGCCCCACTGGTCATTACGGGGTATGTTTTATGACCGCCCCACCGGTCACCAGGGGGTATGTTTTATGACCGCCCCTCCGGTCACCAGGGGGTATGTTTTATGACCGCCCCACCGGTCACCAGGGGGTATGTTTTATGACCGCCCCACCGGTCACCAGGGGGTATGTTCTATGACCGCCCCACCGGTCTCCAGGGGGTATGTTTTATGACCGCCCCACCGGTCACCAAGGGGTATGTTCTATGACCGCCCCACCGGTCTCCAGGGGGTATGTTTTATGACCGCCCCACCGGTCACCAGGGAGTATGTTATATGACCGCCCCACCGGTCACCAGGGGGTATGTTTTAGGACCGCCCCCCGGTCACCAGGGGGTATGTTTTAAGACCGCGCCACCGGTCACCAGGGGGTATGTTTTATGACCGCCCCACCGGTCACCAGTGGGTATGTTTTATGACCGCCCCTCCGGTCACCACTGGGTATGTTTTATGACCGCCCCACCGGTCACCAGGGGGTATGTTTTATGACCGGCTCACCGGTCTCCAAGGGGGTATGTTTTATGACCGCCCCACCGGTCACCAGGGGGTATGTTATGACCGCCCCACCGGTCACCAGGGGGTATGTTTTATGACCCACCCACCGGTCACCAGGGGATATGTTTTATGACCGCCCCACCGGTCACCAGGGAGTATGTTTTATGACCGCCCCACCGGTCACCAGGGGGTATGATTTATGACCGCTCCACCGGTCACCAGGGGGTATGTTTTATGACCGCCCCACCGGTCACCAGGGGGTATGTTTTATGACCGCCCCTCCGGTCACCAGTGGGTATGTTTTATGACCACCCCACCGGTCACCAGGGGGTATGTTTTATGACCGCCCCACCGGTCACCAGGGGGTATGTTTTATGACCGCCCCATTGGTCACCAGGGGGTATGTTTTATGACCGCCCCACCGGTCACCCACAGGTCACCAGGGGGTATGTTTTATGACCGCCCCACCGGTCACCAGGGGGTATGTTTTGTGACCGTCCCACCGGTCACCAGGGGGTATGTTTTGTGACCGCCCCACCGGTCACCAGGGGGTATGTTTTGTGACCGCCCCACCGGTCACCAGGGGGTGTGATTTATGACCGCCCCACCGGTCACCAGGGGGTGTGATTTATGACCGCCCCACCGGTCACCACGGGGTATGTTTTATGACCGCCCCACCGGTCACCAGGGGTTGTGTTTTATGACCGCCCCACCGGTCACCAGGGGGTATGTTTTATGACCGCCCCACCGGTCACCAGGGGGTATGTTTTATGACCGCCCCACCGGTCACCAGGGGGTATGTTTTATGACCGCCCCACCGGTCACCAGGGGGTATGTTTTATGACCGCCGCACCGGTTACCAGGGGGTATGTTTTATGTTCGCCCCACCGGTCACCAGGGGGTATGTTTTATGTTCGCCCCACCTGTCACCAGGGGGTATGTTTTATGACCGCCCCTCCGGTCACCAGTGGGTATGTTTTATGACCGCCCTTCCGGTCACCAGGGGGTATGTTTTATGACCGCCCCATCGGTCACCAGGGGGTTTGTTTTATGACCGCCCCACCGGTCACCAGGGGGTTTGTTTTATGACCGCCCCACCGGTCACCAGGGGGTATGTTTTATGACCGCCCCACCGGTCACCAGGGGGTATGTTTTATGACCGCCCCACCGGTCACCAGGGGGTATGTTTTATGACCGCCCCACCGGTCACCAGGGGGTATATTTTATGACCGCCCCACCGGTCACCAGGGGGTATGTTTTATGACCGCCCCACCGGTCACCAGGGGGTGTGATTTATGACCGCCCCACCGGTCACCAGGGGGTGTGATTTATGACCGCCCCACCGGTCACCACGGGGTATGTTTTATGACCGCCCCACCGGTCACCAGGGGTTGTGTTTTATGACCGCCCCACCGGTCACCAGGGGGTATGTTTTATGACCGCCCCACCGGTCACCAGGGGGTATGTTTTATGACCGCCCCATCGGTCACCAGGGGGTATGTTTTATGACCGCCCCACCGGTCACCAGGGGGTATGTTTTATGACCGCCCCACCGGTCACCAGGGGGTATGTTTTATGTTCGCCCCACCGGTCACCAGGGGGTATGTTTTATGTTCGCCCCACCTGTCACCAGGGGGTATGTTTTATGACCGCCCCTCCGGTCACCAGTGGGTATGTTTTATTACCGCCCCTCCGGTCACCAGGGGGTATGTTTTATGACCGCCCCATCGGTCACCAGGGGGTTTGTTTTATGACCGCCCCACCGGTCACCAGGGGGTTTGTTTTATGACCGCCCCACCGGTCACCAGGGGGTTTGTTTTATGACCGCCCCACCGGTCACCAGGGGGTATGTTTTATGACCGCCCCACCGGTCACCAGGGGGTATGTTTTATGACCGCCCCACCGGTCACCAGGGGGTATGTTTTATGACCGCCCCACCGGTCACCAGGGGGTATGTTTTAAGACCGCGCCACCGGTCACCAGGGGGTATGTTTTATGACCGCCCCACCGGTCACCAGTGGGTATGTTTTATGACCGCCCCACCGGTCACCAGGGGGTATGTTTTATGACCGGCTCACCGGTCTCCAGGGGGTATGTTTTATGACCGCCCCACCGGTCACCAGGGGGTATGTTTTATGACCGCCCCACCGGTCACCAGTGGGTATGTTTTATGACCGCCCCACCGGTCACCAGGGGGTATGTTTTATGACCGCCCCACCGGTCACCAGGGGGTATGTTTTATGACCGCCCCACCGGTCACCAGGGGGTATGTTTTAGGACCGCCCCACCGGTCACCAGGCTGTATGTTTTAGGACCGCCCCACCGGTCACCAGGGGGTATGTTTTAGGACCGCCCCACCGGTCACCAGGGGGTATGTTTTAGGACCGCCCCACCGGTCACCAGGGGGTATGTTTTAGGACTGCCCCACCGGTCACCAGGGGGTATGTTTTATGACCGCCCCACCGGTCACCAGGGGGTATGTTTTATGACCGCCCCACCTGTCACCAGGGGGTATGTTTTATGACCGCCCCACCGCTCACCAGGGGGTGTGTTTTATGACCGCCCCACCGGTCACCCGGGGGTAAGTTTTATGACCGCCCCACCGGTCACCAGGGGTTATGTTTTATGACCGCCCCACCGGTCACCAGCGGTTATGTATTATGACCGCCCCACCGGTCACCAGGGGTTATGTATTATGACCGCCCCACCGGTCACCAGGGGTTATGTATTATGACCGCCCCACCGGTCACCAGGGGGTATGTTTTATGACCGCCCCACCGGTCACCAGGGGGTATGTTATGACCGCCCCACCGGTCACCAGGGGGTATGTTTTATGACCGCCCCACCGGTCTCCCACCGGTCACCAGGGGGTATGTTTTATGACCGCCCCACCGGTCATTACGGGGTATGTTTTATGACCGCCCCACTGGTCACCAGGGGGTATGTTTTATGACCGCCCCACCAGTCACCAGGGGGTATGTTTTATGACCGCCCCACCGGTCACCAGGGGGTATGTTTTGACCGCCCCACCGGTCACCAGGGGGTATGTTTTATGACCGCCCCACCGGTCACCCACCGGTCACAAGGGGGTATGTTTTATGACCGCCCCACTGGTCATTACGGGGTATGTTTTATGACCGCCCCGCCGGTCACCAGGGGGTATGTTTTATGACCGCCCCTCCGGTCACCAGGGGGTATGTTTTATGACCGCCCCACCGGTCACCAGGGGGTATGTTTTATGACCGCCCCACCGGTCACCAGGGGGTATGTTTTATGACCGCCCCACCGGTCACCAGGGGGTATGTTTTATGACCGCCCCATTGGTCACCAGGGGGTATGTTTTATGACCGCCCCACCGGTCACCCACCGGTCACCAGGGGGTATGTTTTATGACCGCCCCACCGGTCACCAGGGGGTATGTTTTGTGACCGTCCCACCGGTCACCAGGGGGTATGTTTTGTGACCGCCCCACCGGTCACCAGGGGGTATGTTTTATGACCGCCCCACCGGTCACCAGGGGGTGTGATTTATGACCGCCCCACCGGTCACCAGGGGGTGTGATTTATGACCGCCCCACCGGTCACCACGGGGTATGTTTTATGACCGCCCCACCGGTCACCAGGGGTTGTGTTTTATGACCGCCCCACCGGTCACCAGGGGGTATGTTTTATGACCGCCCCACCGGTCACCAGGGGGTATGTTTTATGACCGCCCCACCGGTCACCAGGGGGTATGTTTTATGACCGCCCCACCGGTCACCAGGGGGTATGTTTTATGACCGCCCCACCGGTCACCAGGGGGTATGTTTTATGTTCGCCCCACCGGTCACCAGGGGGTATGTTTTATGTTCGCCCCACCTGTCACCAGGGGGTATGTTTTATGACCGCCCCTCCGGTCACCAGTGGGTATGTTTTATGACCGCCCCTCCGGTCACCAGGGGTTATGTTTTATGACCGCCCCATCGGTCACCAGGGGGTTTGTTTTATGACCGCCCCACCGGTCACCAGGGGGTTTGTTTTATGACCGCCCCACCGGTCACCAGGGGGTATGTTTTATGACCGCCCCACCGGTCACCAGGGGGTATGTTTTATGACCGCCCCACCGGTCACCAGGGGGTATGTTTTATGACCGCCCCACCGGTCACCAGGGGGTATGTTTTATGACCGCCCCACCGGTCACCAGGGGGTATGTTTTATGACCGCCCCACCGGTCACCAGGGGGTATGTTTTATGACCGCCCCACCGGTCACCAGGGGGTTTGTTTTATGACCGCCCCACCGGTCACCAGGGGGTATGTTTTATGACCGCCCCACCGGTCACCAGGGGGTATGTTTTATGACCGCCCCACCGGTCACCAGGGAGTGTTTTATGACCGCCCCACCGGTCACCAGGGGGTATGTTTTAGGACCGCCCCACCGGTCACCAGGGGGTATGTTTTATGACCGCCCCACCGGTCACCAGGGGGTATGTTTTAGGACCGCCCCACCGGTCACCAGGGGGTATGTTTTATGACCGCCCCACCGGTCACCAGGTGGTATGTTTTATGACCGCCCCACCGGTCACCAGGGGGTATGTTTTATGACCGCCCCACCGGTCACCAGGGGGTATGTTTTATGACCGCCCCACCGGTCACCAGGGGGTATGTTTTATGACCGCCCCACCGGTCACCAGGGGGTATGTTTTATGACCGCCCCACCGGTCACCAGGGGGTATGTTTTATGACCGCCCCACCGGTCACCAGGGAGTATGTTTTATGACCGCCCCACCGGTCACCAGGGGGTATGTTTTATGACCGCCCCACCGGTCACCAGGGGGTATGTTTTATGACTGCCCCACCGGTCACCAGGGGGTATATTTTATGACCGCCCCACCGGTCACTAGGGGGTATGTTATGACCGCCCCACCGGTCACCAGGGGGTATGTTATGACCGCCCCACCGGTCACCAGGTGGTATGTTTTATGACCGCCCCACCGGTCACCCACCGGTCACCAGGGGGTATTTTTTATGACCGCCCCACCGGTCACCAGGGGGTATGTTTTATGACCGCCCCACCGGTCACCAGGGGGTATGTTTTATGACCGCCCCACCGGTCACCCACCGGTCACCAGGGGGTATGTTTTATGACCGCCCCACCGTTCACCAGGGGGTATGTTTTATGACCGCCCCACCGGTCACCAGGGGGTATGTTTTATGACCGCCCCACCGGTCACCAGGGGGTATGTTTTACGACCGCCTCACCGGTCACCAGGGGGTATGTTTTACGACCGTCCCACCGGTCACCAGGGAGTATGTTTTATGACCGCCCCACCGGTCACCAGGGGGTATGTTTTATGACCGCCCCACCGGTCACCAGGGGGTATGTTTTATGACCGCCCCACCGGTCACCAGGGGGTATGTTTTATGACCGCCCCACCGGTCACCCACCGGTCACCAGGGGGTATGTTTTATGACCGCCCCACCGTTCACCAGGGGGTATGTTTTATGACCGCCCCACCGGTCACCAGGGGGTATGTTTTATGACCGCCCCACCGGTCACCAGGGGGTATGTTTTACGACCGCCTCACCGGTCACCAGGGGGTATGTTTTACGACCGTCCCACCGGTCACCAGGGAGTATGTTTTATGACCGCCCCACCGGTCACCAGGGGGTATGTTTTAGGACCGCCCCACCGGTCACCAGGGGGTATGTTTTAGGACCGCCCCACCGGTCACCAGGGGGTATGTTTTATGACCGCCCCACCGGTCACCAGGGGGTATGTTTTATGACAGCCCCTCCAGTCACCAGTGGGTATGTTTTATGACCGCTCCACCGGTCACCAGGGGGTTTGTTTTATGACCGCCCGACCGGTCACCAGGGGGTTTGTTTTATGACCGCCCCACCGGTCACCAGGGGGTATGTTTTATGACCGCCCCACCGGTCACCAGGGGGTATGTTTTATGACCGCCCCACCGGTCACCAGGGGGTATGTTTTATGACCGCCCCACCGGTCTCCAGGGGGTTTATTTTATGACCGCCCCACCGGTCACCAAGGGGTATGTTTTATGACCGCCCCACTGGTCACCAGGGGGTATGTTTTATGACCGCCCCACCGGTCACCAGGGGGTATGTTTTATGACCGCCCCACCGGTCACCAGGGGGTATGTTTTATGACCGCCCCACCGGTCACCCACCGGTCACCAGGGGGTATGTTTTATGACCGCCCCACTGGTCACCAGGGGGTATGTTTTATGACCGCCCCACCGGTCACCCACCGGTCACCAGGGGGTATGTTTTATGACCGCCCCACCGGTCATTACGGGGTATGTTTTATGACCGCCCCACCGGTCACCAGGGTGTATGTTTTATGACCGCCCCACCGGTCACCAGGGGGTATGTTTTATGACCGCCCCACCGGTCACCAGGGGGTATGTTTTATGACCGCCCCACCGGTCACCAGGGGGTATATTTTATGACCGCCCCACCGGTCACCAGGGAGTATGTTTTATGACCGCCCCACCGGTCACCAGGGGGTTTGTTTTATGACCGCCCCACCGGTCACCAGGGGGTATGTTTTATGACCGCCCCACCGGTCACCAGGGGGTATGTTTTATGACCGCCCCACCGGTCACCAGGGGGTATGTTTTATGACCGCCCCACCGGTCACCAGGGGGTATGTTTTAGGACCGCCCCACCGGTCACCAGGGGGTATGTTTTAGGACCGCCCCACCGGTCACCAGGGGGTATGCTTTATGACCGCCCCACCGGTCACCAGGGGGTATGCTTTTTGACCGCCCCACCGGTCACCAGGGGGTATGTTTTATGACGGCCCCACCGGTCACCAGGGGGTATGTTTTATGACAGCCCCCTCCGGTCACCAGTGGGTATGTTTTATGACCGCCCCACCGGTCACCAGGGGGTGTGTTTTATGACCGCCCCACCGGTCACCAGGGGGTATGTTTTATGACCGCTCCACCGGTCACCAGGGGGTATGGTTTATGACCGCCCCACCGGTCACCAGGGGGTATGTTTTATGACCGCCCCACCGGTCACCAGGGGGTATGTTTTATGACCGCCCCACCGGTCACCAGGGGGTATGTTTTAGGACCGCCCCACCGGTCACCAGGGGGTATGCTTTATGACCGCCCCACCGGTCACCAGGGGGTATGCTTTATGACCGCCCCACCGGTCACCAGGGGGTATGTTTTATGACAGCCCCACCGGTCACCAGGGGGTATGTTTTATGACAGCCCCCTCCGGTCACCAGTGGGAATGTTTTATGACCGCCCCACCGGTCACCAGGGGGTATGTTTTATGACCGCCCCACCGGTCACCAGGGGGTATGTTTTATGACCGCTCCACCGGTCACCAGGGGGTATGGTTTATGACCGCCCCACCGGTCACCAGGGGGTATGTTTTATGACCGCCCCACCGGTCACCAGGGGGTATGTTTTATGACCGCCCCACCGGTCACCAGGGGGTATGTTTTATGACCGCCCCACCGGTCACCAGGGGGTATGTTTTATGACCGCCCCACCGGTCACCAGGGGGTATGTTTTATGACCGCCCCACCGGTCACCAGGGGGTATGCTTTATGACCGCCCCACCGGTCACCAGGGGGTATGCTTTATGACCGCCCCACCGGTCACCAGGGGGTATGTTTTATGACGGCCCCACCGGTCACCAGGGGGTATGTTTTATGACAGCCCCCTCCGGTCACCAGTGGGTATGTTTTATGACCGCCCCACCGGTCACCAGGGGGTATGTTTTATGACCGCCCCACCGGTCACCAGGGGGTATGTTTTATGACCGCTCCACCGGTCACCAGGGGGTATGGTTTATGACCGCCCCACCGGTCACCAGGGGGTATGTTTTATGACCGCCCCACCGGTCACCAGGGGGTATGTTTTATGACCGCCCCACCGGTCACCAGGGGGTATGTTTTATGACCGCCCCACCGGTCACCAGGGAGTGTTTTATGACCGCCCCACCGGTCACCAGGGGGTATGTTTTATGACCGCCCCACCGGTCACCAGGGGGTATGTTTTATGACCGCCCCACCGGTCACCAGGGGGTATGTTTTATGACCGCCCCACCGGTCACCAGGGGGTATGTTTTATGACCGCCCCACCGGTCACCAGGGGGTATGTTTTATGACTGCCCCACCGGTCACCAGGGGGTATGTTTTATGACCGCCCCACCGGTCACCAGGGGGTATGTTTTATGACCGCCCCACCGGTCACCAGGGGGTATGTTTTATGACCGCCCCACCGGTCACCAGGGGGTATGTTTTATGACCGCCCCACCGGTCACCAGGGGGTATGTTTTATGACCGCCCCACCGGTCACCAGGGGGTATGTTTTATGACCGCCCCACCGGTCACCAGGGGGTATGTTTTATGACCGCCCCACCGGTCACCAGGGGGTATGTTTTATGACCGCCCCACCGGTCACCAGGGGGTATGTTTTATGACCGCCCCACCGGTCACCAGGGGGTATGTTTTATGACCGCCCCACCGGTCACCAGGGAGTATGTTTTATGACCGCCCTACCGGTCACCAGGGGGTATGTTTTATGACCGCCCCACCGGTCTCCAGGGGGTATGTTTTATGACCGCCCCACCGGTCTCCAGGGGGTATGTTTTATGACCGCCCCACCGGTCTCCAGGGGGTATGTTTTATGACCGCCCCACCGGTCACCAAGGGGTATGTTTTATGACCGCGTCACCGGTCACCAGGGGGTATGTTTTATGACCGCCCCACCGGTCACCAGGGAGTATGTTTTATGACCGCCCCACCGGTCACCAGGGGGTATGTTTTATGACCGCCCCACCGGTCACATGGGGGGTATGTTTTATGACCCACCCACCTGTCACCAGGGGGTATGTTATGACCGCCCCACCGGTCACCAGGGGGTATGTTTTATGACCGCCCCACCGGTCACCCACCGGTCACCAGGGGGTATGTTTTATGACCGCCCCACCGGTCATTACGGGGTATGTTTTATGACTACCCCACCGGTCACCAGGGGGTATGTTTTATGACCGCCCCACCGGTCACCAGGGGGTATGTTTTATGACCGCCCCACCGGTCACATGGGGGGTATGTTTTATGACCCACCCACCTGTCACCAGGGGGTATGTTATGACCGCCCCACCGGTCACCAGGGGGTATGTTTTATGACCGCCCCACCGGTCACCCACCGGTCACCAGGGGGTATGTTTTATGACCGCCCCACCGGTCATTACGGGGTATGTTTTATGACTACCCCACCGGTCACCAGGGGGTATGTTTTATGACCGCCCCACCGGTCACCAGGGGGTATGTTTTATGACCGCCCCACCGGTCACCAAGGGGTATGTTTTATGACCGCCCCACCGATCACCGGGGGGTATGTTTTATGACCGCCCCACCGGTCACCAGGGGGTATGTTTTATGACCGCCCCACCGGTCACCAGGGGGTATGTTTTATGACCGCCCCTCCGGTCACCACTGGGTATGCTTTATGACTGCCCCACCGGTCACCAGGGGGTATGTTTTATGACCGCCCCACCGGTCATTACGGGGTATGTTTTATGACCGCCCCACCGGTCATTACGGGGTATGTTTTATGACCGCCCCACCGGTCATTACGGGGTATGTTTTATGACCGCCCCAACGGTCACCAGGGGGTATGTTTTATGTCCGCCCCACCGGTCACCAGGGGGTATGTTTTATGACCGCCCCACCGGTCACCAGGGGGTATGTTTTATGACCGCCCACCGGTCTCCAGGGGGTATGTTTTACGACCGCCCCACCGGTCACCAAGGGATATGTTTTATGACCGCGTCACC
Source organism: Phyllobates terribilis (assembly GCF_046119375.1). Classification (NCBI taxonomy): domain Eukaryota; kingdom Metazoa; phylum Chordata; class Amphibia; order Anura; family Dendrobatidae; genus Phyllobates; species Phyllobates terribilis. Next base: position 86,965,599 of record NW_027362770.1, read on the forward strand.
GGTCACCAGGGGGTATGTTTTATGACCGCCCCACCGGTCACCAGGGGGTATGTTTTATGACCGCCCCACCGGTCACCAGGGGGTATGTTTTAAGACTGCGCCACCGGTCACCAGGGGGTATGTTTTATGACGGCCCCACCGGTCACCAGGGGGTATGTTTTATGACAGCCCCTCCGGTCACCAGTGGGTATGTTTTATGACCGCCCCACCGGTCACCAGGGGGTATGTTTTATGACCGCCCCACCTGTCACCAGGGGTATGTTATGACCGCCCCACCGGTCACCAGGGGGTATGTTTTATGACCGCCCCACTGGTCACCAGGGGGTATGTTTTATGACCGCCCCACCGGTCATTACGGGGTATGTTTTATGACCGCCCCACCGGTCACCAGGGGGTATGTTTTATGACCGCCCCACCGGTCTCCAGGGGATATGTGTTATGACCGCCCCACCGGTCACCAGGGGGTATGTTTTATGACCGCCCCACCGGTCACCAGGGGGTATTTTTTATGACCGCTTCACCGGTCACCAGGGGGTATGTTTTATGACCGCCCCACCGGTCACCAGGGGGTATGTTTTATGACCTCCCCACCGGTCACCAGGGGGTATGTTTTATGACCGCCCCACCGGTCTCCAGGGGGTATGTTGTATGACCGCCCTACCGGTCACCAGGGGGTATGTTTTATGACCTCCCCACCGGTCACCAGGGGGTATGTTTTATGACCGCCCCACCGGTCACCAGGGGGTATGTTTTATGACCGCCCCACCGATCACCAGGGGGTATGTTTTATGACCGCCCCACCGGTCACCAGGGGGTATGTTTTATGACCGCCCCACCGGTCACCAGGGGGTATGTTTTATGACCGCCCCACCGGTCACCAGGGAGTATGTTTTATGACCGCCCCACCGGTCACCAGGGGGTATGTTTTATGACCGCCCCACCGGTCACCAGGGGGTATGTTTTAAGACCGCGCCACCGGTCACCAGGGGGTATGTTTTATGACCGCCCCACCGGTCACCAGGGGGTATGTTTTATGACTACCCCTCCGGTCACCACTGTGTATGTTTTATGACTGCCCCACCGGTCACCAGGGGGTATGTTTTATGACCAGCTCACCGGTTTCCAGGGGGTATGTTTTATGACCGCCCCACCGGTCACCAGGGGGTATGTTATGACCGCCCCACCGGTCACCAGGGGGTATGTTTTATGACCGCCCCACCCGTCACCCACCGGTCACCAGGGGGTATGTTTTATGACCGCCCCACCGGTCATTACGGGGTATGTTTTATGACCGCCCCACCGGTCACCAGGGGGTATGTTTTATGACCGCCCCACCGGTCACCAGGGGGTATGTTTTATGACCGCCCCACCGGTCACCAGGGGGTATGTTGTATGACCACCCTACCGGTCACCAGGGGGTATGTTTTATGACCTCCCCACCGGTCACCAGGGGGTATGTTTTATGACCGCCCCACCGGTCACCAGGGGGTATGTTTTATGACCGCCCCACCGATCACCAGGGGGTATGTTTTATGACCGCCCCACCGGTCACCAGGGGGTATGTTTTATGACCGCCCCACCGGTCACCAGGGGGTATGTTTTATGACCGCCCCACCGGTCACCAGGGAGTATGTTTTATGACCGCCCCACCGGTCACCAGGGGGTATGTTTTATGACCGCCCCACCGGTCACCAGGGAGTATGTTTTAAGACCGCGCCACCGGTCACCAGGGGGTATGTTTTATGACCGCCCCACCGGTCACCAGGGGGTATGTTTTATGACTGCCCCTCCGGTCACCACTGTGTATGTTTTATGACTGCCCCACCGGTCACCAGGGGGTATGTTTTATGACCGGCTCACCGGTTTCCAGGGGGTATGTTTTATGACCGCCCCACCGGTCACCAGGGGGTATGTTTTATGACCGCCCCACCCGTCACCCACCGGTCACCAGGGGGTATGTTTTATGACCGCCCCACCGGTCATTACGGGGTATGTTTTATGACCGCCCCACCGGTCACCAGGGGGTATGTTTTATGACCGCCCCACCGGTCACCAAGGGGTATGTTTTATGACCGCCCCACCGGTCACCAGGGGGTATGTTTTATGACCGCCCCACCGATCACCAGGGGGTATGTTTTATGACCGCCCCACCGGTCACCAGGGGGTATGTTTTATGACCGCCCCACCGGTCACCAGGGAGTATGTTTTATGACCGCCCCACCAGTCACCAGGGGGTATGTTTTAAGACCGCGCCACCGGTCACCAGGGGGTATGTTTTATGACCTCCCCACCGGTCACCAGGGGGTATGTTTTATGACCTCCCCACCGGTCACCAGGGGGTATGTTTTATGACCGCCCCTCCGGTCACCACTGGGTATGTTTTATGACTGCCCCACTGTTCACCAGGGGGTATGTTTTATGACCGGCTCACCGGTCTCCAGAGGGTATGTTTTATGACCGCCCCACCGGTCACCAGGGGGTATGTTATGACCGCCCCACCGGTCACCAGGGGGTATGTTATGACCGCCCCACCGGTCACCAGGGGGTATGTTTTATGACCTCCCCACCTGTCACCCACCGGTCACCAGGGGGTATGTTTTATGACCGCCCCACCGGTCATTACGGGGTATGTTTTATGACCGCCCCACAGGTCACCAGGGGGTATGTTTTATGACCGCCCCACCGGTCACCAGGGGGTATGTTTTATGACCGCCCCACCGGTCACCAGGGGGTATGTGTTATGACCGCCACACCGGTCACCAGGGGGTATGTTTTATGACCGCCCCACCGGTCACCAGGGGGTATGTTTTATGACCGCCCCACCGGTCTCCAGGGGGTATGTTTTATGACGTCCACACCGGTCACCAGGGGGTATGTTTTATGACCGCCCCACCGGTCTCCAGGTGGTATGTTTTATGACCGCCCCTCCGGTCACCAGGGGGTATGTTTTATGACCGCCCCTCCGGTCACCAGGGGGTATGTTTTATGACCTCCCCACTGGTCACCAGGGGTTATGTTTTATGACCGCCCCCCTGTCTGATTTTAAAGGTATAAAAATTTAAGACGCTGAAGTAACATTTAAACAATTTACCCCTTTAATAACCATATTTTAGTTACCATATCTCCTCCCAAAAAATGAATTTAAAAAACAAAATCTTCTGTGCTCCCTAAACTGGTGTCCGTAAAAACATGAGCTTCACTCACACAAACTAAATCCTCATTTTGTTTTACCAATAGGAAAATATTTGGCCACAGAAAATAATGGGAAATGAGGAATTTTCTTTGTTGCAAAATGAAATAAAATAAAATGTTTTCACCACTAAGATAAAAACAAACTGTACAACTATATATTTATCATATGTCTGAAACGTGGAGAGAAAAATTCTGTGTTGGGATGAAATAATGAGAGAAAAGCAATTCCACTATTCTCTTTTCAGGATTTGTTTTTAGATTATAATATAATTCTCCAGGTCATTGAGATAACGGCAATACCAAACCCAAGGTGTTTTATCTCCCACGGTGGTTAAACAACTATGTAACACTAAAGAAATAGGTTTGTGTCACCATATTCTGAGACCGTTACATTTTCTTTTCTGTTGATGGACCTTTGTGAGGGCTTGATTTTGCGTAGCTTTTTCTGATACAATTTTGGGGTACATTAAAAGGTTTGTCCAGGTTTGGGGCGCCATCTGCAGTCAGACTTGTGGCTCCTTAAAGTGCACAGTGTGCGAGCGGTCAGAATTTCTCTGGTACTGGCGCCGCAAGATTGCAATTTGCATACACGCGATCACGTGCCGACTGGATGTGTTCGGCCTCTCTCCATACAAGTGAATTGACCCGTTTTTGATACCTTTTTGGTTGCATTAAATGTCATTGCTTTTTATTGCGTTTTTTTTGTGAAGAAGAGCATTTAATTTTTTGTTTTGGGGGGAATTTTAACATAACGATTGAAGTATAATTTAAACGTTCATATTTTTAAAAAACTTTTCAATTTGTACTCTATTTTTAAGTTAACTTAGTGGACGGACTTCTGTGATCATTTAACCCCTAATACTATATTTTGTAATTATATATTATTGCAGTATATAACAGTAGTTTAATTGACATTCTCTTGTGAAGCCAAGCTTTATAGGAGTACTAAGATGGCAGTGATTGAATCCTTCTTTAAGGCCCCTGAATGCCATGGTAAATCTTCAGCAATCGCTTCTATGGGGCGATGGGAAAAGGTACATAAGTGAAGTAGCTACCAGGACACTTAAATGCCCCTGTCAGTGACTGACCATGGTATTGACTGAACGGCAGCATTTAAGGCTCCCTCCGATCCCTGCTGTTACAGGCAAATGTGTAACAGACCCATTGGCCAGATATGGGGCATGCAATTTTTATATGTCCCCCAGTACATTCCTGCCCATATAGTATGATGCCCCACAGTGGCGTACTGCCAATGGTGGCAAGCCGCACGACTGCTATGTGGCCTGTGAGCCGCACCGGGTCCTCCCTCCGGCCAGCCAGCGCCGCCTCCCCGCATTCAACTGTATCGGTAGATGACAATACAGTTGAAAGCAATGATGGAGGAAGCGTTATGTGACCCTCCCTCTCCCATCATCCCCCCCTCTGCATCTGACACAGCGGGCACGATGACGACACTTCATTGCACTCCATGCTGTGTCAGATAGTGTAGCTGCTGAGGTGAGTAGATGCGCTGCAGAGACTGAAGCAGTGGGGGAACAAGGAGCGGTGAGTATTATATTTCTTTTCTTAAAAAAAACCGTGAGTACGTGATGCCCATAATACTGGGAAACTGTGGGCTGCGGTTTACCCTATGGAGGGGGGTTGCGTTTTACCCTATGGAGGGGGGTTGCGTTTTACCCTATGAGGGGGGGTTGCGTTTTACCCTATGGGGGGGAGGGGGTTGCTTTTTACCCTATGGGGGGGAGGGGGTTGCGTTTTTCCCTATGGTGGGGAGGGGGTTGCGTTTTGCCCTATGGGGGGTTGCATATTACTGTGTGGAGGACCGTGGGGAGTGTATTATGCTGTGAGGAGGATCATAGTGAGTATTTTATTGTATGGAGGATTATGGTGGCGTGTTATACTATGTGGGGCCATTATAATATTTGAAGGGTTATGTGGGGGGCCATTATACAGTATGCAAACAATTATACGGTGTTAAGATTTGTGTGGGTTCCATCATGCATGAATTGAAGTGAAGATCCAGCTCCAGTAAAAAACAAAGGGATTGTTGTGACACCATATAACCATATAGGTGTAGTTGGGGGTTTGGAAGGTGCAGAAAATGTGTAACATCGAACGCGTTTCGAACACTCTGCATGTTCTTAGACTCCTATTTTGTGCACCTTCCAAACCCCCAACTACACCTAAATGGTGTGTCACAACAATGTCATTGTTTCAATCGTTCTTATAAAGACTTCTTTTGTACTGGATTTGGATCTTCACTTCAATTCGTTCACCTTGCTTCTACATCTGCCAGAGACTGGATCCTGTGCTTCGTTATATGGAACCCGCTGGGAATCCTTCAAGGGTGAGCTGAATATTACTCTTTGACCTATGTGGGGTCCATCATGCTGTGTGGGGTTCATTATACTGTTTGGAGGGCTAGTGCGGACTATTATACAGTGTGGGGCCATTATACTGTATGTAGGCCCATTACACTGCATAGGGCTGTGTGGGGGGGGGGGCACAGTTGGGGGATCACACTGTGTTGGGGTCACATTACTTTGCCTTGGGAGTTGAGGGGGGGGGGGGGCACAGTTTGATGACCCTACTGTACATGTGGAGGCTAAGGTAGAGGAATTCACCATGGGGGTATCATACTGTGTTTGGGGGGCACTTTTGTTGGCATCATACTTTATGGTGGCAATGAGAGGGGAATCTAGGACTTCAGCAGGAGGAAAATTACTATGTAAAGGCTAGAAAGTTGTGAGATATGCTCTTCTGTGACCCCGACAAATATATATATATATTTTTTTAAATTTCTTTTGAAGGGGGAGGCTCCAACTCGAACTTCTGCTATGGGGCCCGATGATTTCTATGTAAACCCCTGCCCCGCGGCATCGATATACGCGCATAGCACTGCTACAGCAATGCACAGAATTAACAAAATGAAGGTGAGTGGCCCCCTAACCTATCAGCCCCCTGTGCAGCTGCACTGGTTGCACCAATGATATCCACTTAGTCTAGTAAAATCTGTCATCTCTTCTCAAAGCTGAGCAACAAAAAACTCTCCTAGTTACCAATAGCAATCAGAGATTAAAAAGGGTATTCCCATCTCCAAGATCCTATCCCAATATGTAGTAGGTGTAATAATAATAATATTAGCAAATACCTCCAATTAGAAATGTAGAATAGTTTTTCTGATTCACTATGTCTCTTTCCTCATGTGCAGGCATTGCAGGACCTTAGTTATCCATGGTTACGACCACTAGCAACTAGATAACTATCGCTATAAGTGGTTGTAAGCTTGGATAGCTAAGGTCCTGCAATGCCTGCACATGAGGGAAGAGACATAGCTAATCAGAAAAACTATTCTACATTTCTAATTGGAGGTATTTGCTAATATTATTATTATTACACCTACTACATATTGGGATAGGATCTTGGAGATGGGAATACTCCTTTAATAAAAGCTGAGCTCTGACTGGTTGCTATGGGTAACGAGAATAGTTGTAATGCTGCTACATAATCTACATAATTTCTCACCTTTCTCATCAGTCAGGTGGATGTGACTGGGTCCTGGGTCTCCTCCTCCGCTTCCATCCTGTCAGTCTTGTCATGGCTCAGTGAAGCCTAAGAAGCGGGTTATTCTGTTCTTCTTGGCTTCTCCTGTCCCTATTCTCCAATTGATTCTTCTTGCCTTCCTTGTGGTTTGTGAGCTCCCGTGTGTCTCCTCTCACCTGCAGTGAGCGAGTGCAAAGCACCTGAGCTGCGCTCCTGTGTATGTAGGCGCCTGCAATTGTGATGTCATCGCTATGTCATAGATTCCACATTCCGGCACCTGCCATTGTGATGTCATCGCTATGTCATAGATTCCACATTCCGGCACCTGCCATTGTGATGTCATCGCTATGTCATAGATTCCACATTCCGGCACCTGCCATTGTGATGTCATCGCTGTCATAGATTCCACATTCCGGCACCTGCCATTGTGATGTCATCGCTGTCATAGATTCCACATTCCGGCACCTGCCATTGTGATGTCATCGCTGTCATAGATTCCACATTCTGGCACCTGCCATTGTGATGTCATCGCTATGTCGCCATGCTTCCACATGCTGGTATGTGCCTCTGTGATATCACAGCTTTGGCCAATATGGCTGTAGTCCTGGGGCAGCATAAGTCACATGACTGGTACAAGTCGTATGGTCCAGGACATTGCAGTCCAATTGAAGAAATCATAGCTTGATTACAATCCGGTTTTCCACACAATTTACCTCACACGTATTATTTACACCAGTGCATTATTAATGGCCGTACAGAACTAGGCCTCAAAAAGGCTGGGTTTATTGAGGTCATGACAAGGATTTATTACAGGGTTTGATATGGAGGTTGGATGTGGAACTAGGAATGTGATAGGCTGGTGGTGGAGTTATAGTGAGATTTATATAATAGGAGGGCAGCCATCTTTGACGTGACATTCAGCGCTGGCTTCACTTTCCTCTCCTACAGACATCATTGACATCTGGAGGAGGTGGGAGAGCAGCTGCAGCGGTCAATTCCTTCAAAGTACGAGAGAGTGAAGACACCTCTGATTGGCCGCAGGGATCGCGGGCCCCGGGAGAGCCAGTGCTGACACTGCTGGAATAATGGCACAGAGTAGAATAGTTATTATTTTACTGAGGAGAAACAGTGATTGAGATGTTGTCTGAATAGTGGAAAAGCCTTTTAAGTTTGGGGGTGGCGCGTTCTCATGAAGCCTCAGCGCCACCTGATGGTGTTTATGTTTTCTACAATAGGGGGCTAGTTGATGGTGTGACTTCATTGCCACCTGCTGGTCATTCGGTGCAATGCGGCGTTTACTTTATTATTATTATTTTTCATTATTGCAGGCTTCATCAGAGGTCGTTAATCCAGAAGATACTTTGCATCAGGTCCTCAGAGTGCCCGGAGTCAGTTAGGATGGACCATTAGTGGGTTGTGGTGATGACCTCCGGTGAGACATGCCAGTTACACACTTTCACACCTCACGTACGGTAACCTGGGTACATCTTTTAGGCCACCGGGTGTTGCAGTTGGGACCACAGTGTGAGGGGCCTGTAGCAGCATGGTGGTCTGTTAGGGTTGATGATGCAGAAGGATGTGTTGGGACTTGGCCAGTGGCAGCAGAGACTGTTACCAAAAATAGGCTTGTCTGTCTGCAACAAACTCTGACTTGGGAGCATGTGTGTGTGCTTTCAAGGACCATTAGGGCCTCATTTAAAAAATGGAGGTTAAAAATATTTGGAAAAGGAAAACTGCAGCTTTATCTACTTTACTGCCACTTGAGTGTTTCATCACTGAAATGTGGGAGCAGGGAAAAAGCATAGGGAGGTGGAGGGTGAGCAATGTAGGAGGGACTTTTGGAAATTGGCTGCAGGCATTTATTATTCTCGGCAGTGTGATAGGTGAGGAGAATCCTGAGCACTGTTCAGATCTGTTCTGTAGTGATGAGCGAACGTGCTCCGATAAGGCGTTATCCGAATATTCTCGGGTGCTAAGAGTATCTTCGGCGTGCTTGAAAAATATGTTTGCGTCACCGCGGCTGCATGTCTCACGGCTGTTAGACCGCCACAATACATGCAGGGCTTGCCAGTTTGTGTGCAGCTGCGGCGACGTGAACATACTTTTCGAGCACGCCAAAGATAATCTGTTAGCACCCGAGCGTGCTCAGATAACACCTTATCCAAGCACGTCTGTGCAACACTACTGTTCTGTTATCTTGAGGCCAATTGGGAGGCTTATATTGTGTATAATAATGATACTGCCCACTGGATGCCATACCATAATGATACTGGCCACTGGATGCCATACCATAATGATACTGGCCACTGGATGCCATACCATAATGATACTGGCCACTGGATGCCATATCATAATGATACTGGCCACTGGATGCCATACCGTAATGATACTGGCCACTGGATGCCATACCGTAATGATACTGGCCACTGGATGCCATACCGTAATGATACTGGCCACTGGATGCCATACCGTAATGATACTGGCCACTGGATGCCATACCGTAATGATACTGGCCACTGGATGCCATACCGTAATGATACTGGCCACTGGATGCCATACCATAATGATACTGGCCACTGGATGAGCTTGATAGCAGAAGTCGGTGCAGACTTCTGGACAAACCAGGTCTTCATAGGTAATTGAATAAAATGGAGGTTTATTTAGAATAAAGTTACAATTAAAGGTATAGATAAGGGTAAGATATAAAAAACCTTATCCAGAAACCTCTATGAATGAGAAGTGGGTCTGCCTTCTTGCAAAAGGGTGCAGTATTTAAATCTAAATTTCTCTCCATGGAGTTTCCACGCACGCCCAGACAATATAATGAAATGACATGGAAATCTGTATTCCAAGCAAAACATCCATATTCACAGGTGATTAGAATGAGAGAAAAATGTATTTTGAATAATAGTTACAGTTCAGAGAAGGAGATGAGACATAAAATGCTTATACAGGACCCCTATGAATGAGAGAGGGACCTACTCTGTTACAGAAGAGTGCAGTATCTAAACCAAAGTTCTGGCTCACAGTAACAAAGTTTCCATGCATGTTCAGATTAACCATTACAATTCTTAGTTCTCCAGGATAAGTCTGTTGCAGGAGACCTCCAGACGCCTGGTTTCTGTGAGTACATTTTATCTATGGAATAACAGGTTACAGAACTTTCTAACAATATCTGCAGGCTCAGCCTTGATTTCCTTTACAGAAACAAAACATGATTTAATAAAGCTAGACTATATCAGACGTATCACAAGTAATATAACATATTGGAAAATTATGGATTATAATTACTGTATTGATTATTTTCTTTATTAGAAATATTTAAAGTAAAATATAATTAGTACTTAAGCATAAATCTGACAAGGAGGCTTCCAGGCGTTTTGTTTCTGGAAGAATATCTGATCTATAGTGCAATGTCTTACAGAACCTTCTGACCATATCTTCAAGCTTAGCACAGAGGCAGATCTGTATTCCGGCACCCGGAGCAAGAATTCAGTTTGGCGCCCCCCACACACACCGCTCATGCAGTTTGAATAGTAGTCATGTGACCGCTCATATACGATTTTCTTTTTGACAGTCACGTGACTAGCTGCTCTTCCTAATTCTCTCAATTTCAGTGAAAAACTACAGCCCCTATTTCATGAAGAGAAGCAGGATTAAAGGCTAGTTGTCACATAACCGTAAGCATGAAAATCACATACGAGTGGTCATGTGGTGTCTGCTGGACCCAGCTAGCAGAGCTGAATCCTGACATTGAGTATATTACACGCTGTTAGGGTTGGGCATGCTACAGTACTTAATTTTATAATTAAAAGGGTTGTCCAGGTTTGTGATTAAAGTCGGCAGTAACTCTAGGTGACTGCAGACTTCTGAATACTCGCAGCGCATGCACTGCACACTTTCACCTTTCCTCCAGCACAGGAGAATCCTGAAAGGTCATGTGAGTGCAAGTATGAGATTTTCATACTTCTGGCCACATTCCAACTAAATGTGACCAGCCTCACTCAAGTCATTTGTATAGAATGAGGCCACGCATGTCTAGTCGGCATGTGACCATGTGTATGCAAATCGCATAATTGTGGTTTCAAGATTTCCTGCTCTCACCACTAGCGCCAGAGAATCCTGACCGCATGCAGTGCACATGCGCACGGTGAGAATTCAGAGGTCTGCTGTCAGTGATTGCAGACTTTCATCACAAATTTGAACAACCCTTTTAATTTTCCTAAAACAAATAAAAACAGAGTAACTCTTGTCAGACAGCACAACACTTTATTAACATGGCCATGTATCATGTAATTTTACAAGTTATGGACTGTTCTATGTGTACAGGATCAGAACCAATAACTGCACAAAAATACATCAACATAACTACCAGCAGTATGCAGAAATACAGCATCACAACCCTCATCAGTACAGTACAACACCAGAACCACCTTCAGTACATGTACTGTCTCCTCCTTGGTGTGTCCTCACACTGTCTCTTCATGTTACCCCTTTCCCCACATTACCCAGTCTCTATTATGTGCCCGCACAAACTTTGCTCCTCCTATACTGTCTCCTGACACATCCCCCCCCCCACCATTCCTTATACTATTTCTGCACACATTCCCCCCTCCCCCGTTCCTCATTATTTCCACACACCCATTCACCCTTGTTCCTCACACATTCCCTCCCTGCAGTGTTTCCACACCCATTCCTCACCCCCGCTCACTATGCTGTTTCCTCACACATTCTCCCCTCGCTCTCCATTCTGTATCCCAATGCATCCCCCTCCCTATCCTGTTCCCACACTCATCCCCCCCCCTCCTCTCCATACTGTTTCTTCACATATTCTCTCCATACTGTCTCCTCAAACTTCACCCAGCATTACAATAATTCTTTGGTTCCTTCAGCTTAATTGGAGCGCTTGCCACACCAACAGACATTCTTCACGCCTATGTGTCGCTGAAGAGTGTCATCAGTAGTATAATCAGATGACCTGATGACGCTGCTGACGTCGCCCTGACCCAGAAGTGCGGTAAGTCAGTGCTTGAATTGTTCTTGTGCATGAAAGACGTGAGTAAAGTTGATTGCTGGGAGCCGTTGTTGCACCTTCTCTGAGCCGGCCATCAAGCTAATAGCTGAATCCCACTATGGGGGCGGCAGAGACACGTCTGACCGTGACTTTAGGTGGCCCGATGGCGCCCCCTGGCCGGCTGCACTGAAGTTTAATGCCACACCTGCACCCCCTTAGATACGCCCCTGATTAGAATTGGTTTCTTTTAGCTGAAGCAAAACATCACTTTATAAAGCTGACATATAATCCATCATTTGCCAATATGTTATATTACTTGTTATAATAGCTATACGGATTGTTTTCATCAGTTCCCACCTTTGTTTTGCACGTAAACAACTCTATGAATCACAAATTTAAAAGCAATAGCTACTTTTTCAAGCTTAAAAGTACACTGTTTCTATTTCGAATCTTCATGTGTATTTGCAATGTCTGGAATTATAATAGCACAAATTGCAACAATAGGTTTTGAGGAATGAAACAAAGAACTCAATCAACTGAGCTCCTAGGGAACCTATTTTGGATGCCATCACTTGGAGCTCTCTTACATTCTTGAGATGCTCAATCACAACTTCAGAGCTATCAAAGATACAACATTAATCCTCCACGAATGAACACACAACCGTGAGCTGCCAGTAAGAAATCTGCTACTCTACATGTCTGTTCTAATTCTAAAGAGATTTCTGCCAGAGCATCAGAAGTCTCATTGATAACCTGGTCCATAATATTACTATACAGATTTAGCTTTTTCATAATGAGGATACCCCAACCTATCAAAATTGGGGCCATTGAATAGAATCATAGATTCGTAGCTGTAAGTGACCTCCAGGGTCATCGTGTTCAACCACCTGCTCAATGCAAGATTCAATAAACCATCTCCGGACAGATGTCTGTCCAGCCTCTGTTTGAAGACTTCTATTGAAGGAGAACTCGCCACCTCTCGTGGCAGCCTGTTCCACTCATTGATCACCCTCACTGTTAAAATGTTTTTTCTAATATCTAATCTGTATCTGCTCCCTTTTCAGTTTTATTCCATTGCTTCTCGTGTTTCCATGTGCAAATTAGAATAAAGATGATCCCTCTACACTGTCCCATCCCTTCAGATATTTGTAGACAGCTATTAAGTCTCCTCTTGGCCTTCTTTTTGCAAGCTAAACATTCTCAGATCCTTTAACTGTTCCTCATTGGACATAGTTTGCAGTCCGTTCAATATCCTAGTGGATCTTCTCTGAACTTGTTCCAGTTTTTCGATGTCTTTTTCAAATGTAGTGCCCAGAAGTGGACACAGTATTTCAGATGAGGTCTGACCAAGGAGGAGTAGAGGGGGATAATTACTTCCCTTTATCTAGATTCTGTGCTTCTCTTAATACATCCCAGAACTGTTTGCCTTTATTTCTGCTGCATCACACTGTTGACTTATGTGCAGTCTGTGATCTATTATTATACCCAAGTCTTTTTCACATGTGCTGTTGCTTGGTTCTATTCTTCCCATTCTGTAGATGTTCTTTACGCTTTTTTATTGCCCAATGAATGTAATTTTAAAAGTGGTAAAAATATCCCTTCTGATAATGATAGCCATATGACATTACCACAATGAATTTTAAACAAAACAATTCAGATGCAGCTGAAGTTCAGACTTTCAGCTTTCATTTGAGGGTATCCACATTAAAATTGGATGAAGGGTTTAAGAGTTTCAGCTCCTTAACATGTGCCACCCTGTTTTTAAAGGGACCAAAAGTAATTGGACAGATTAAATAATTGTACATAAAATGTTCATTTCTAGTACTTGGTTGAAAACCCTTTGTTGGCAATGACTGCCTGAAGTCTTGAACTCATGGACATCACCAGACGCTGTGTTTCCTCCTTTTTGAGGCTCTGCCAGGCCTTCACTGCGGTGGTTTTCAGTTGCTGTTTGTTTGTGGGCCTTTCTGTCTGAAGTTTAGTCTTTAACAAGTGAAATGCATGCTCAATTGGGTTGAGATCAGATGACTGACTTGGCCATTCAAGAATATTCCACTTCTTTGCTTTAATAAACTCCTGGGTTGCTTTGGCTTTATGTTTTGGGTCATTGTCCATCTGTAGTATGAAACGACGACCAATCAGTTTGGCTGCATTTGGCTGGATCTGAGCACACAGTATGGCTCTGAATACATCAGAATTCATTCGGCTGCTTCTGTCCTGTGTCACATCATCAATAAACACTAGTGACCCAGTGTCACTGGCAGCCATGCATGCCCAAGCCATCACACTGCCTCCGCCGTGTTTTACAGATGATGTGGTATGCTTTGGATCATGAGCTGTACCATGCCTTCGCCATACTTTTCTCTTTCCATCATTCTGGTAGAGGTTGATCTTGGTTTCATCTGTCCAAAGAATGTTCTTCCAGAACGGTGCTGGCTTTTTTAGATGTTTTTTAGCAAAGTCCAGTCTAGCCTTTTTATTCTTGATGCTTATGAGTGGCTTGCACCATGCAGTGAACCCTTTGTATTTACTTTCATGCAGTCTTCTCTTTATGGTAGATTTGGATATTGATACGCCTACCTCCTGGAGAGTGTTGTTCACTTGGTTGGCTGTTGTGAAGGGGTTTCTCTTCACCATGGCGATTATTCTGCGATCATCCACCACTGTTGTCTTCCATGGGCGCCCAGGCCTTTTTGCATTGATGAGTTCACCAGTGCTTTCTTTCTTTCTCAGGATGTACCAAACTGTAGATTTTGCCACTCCTAATATTGTAGCAATTTCTCGGATGGGTTTTTTCTGTTTTTGCAGCTTAAGGATGGCTTGTTTCACCTGCATGGAGAGCTCCTTTGACCGCATGTTTACTTCACAGCAAAACCTTCCAAATGCAAGCACCACACCTCAAAACAACTCCAGGCCTTTTATCTGCTTAATTAAGAATGACATAACGAAGGGATTGCCCACACCTGTCCATGAAATAGCCTTGGAGTCAATTGTCCAATTGCTTTTGGTCCCTTTAAAAACAGGGTGGCACATGTTAAGGAGCTGAAACTCCTAAACCCTTCATCCAATTTTAATGTGGATACCTTCAAATGAAAGCTGAAAGTCTGAACTTCAACTGCATCTGAATTGTTTTGTTTAAAATTCATTGTGGTAATGTCTAGAACCAAAATTAGAAAAATGTTGTCTCTGTCCAAATATATATGGACCTAACTGTAGGTCAATTTTTTTGTGTTTATTTGTGAAAATATTGGAATTTTGGCAAGAATTTGGATGTAAATACTTTTATGCCCAAAAATGACAAAAGTATTCTCGGAGGGATACCTTTATTGGCTAACCAGAAAAAATATATACCGTATTTTTCGGACCATAAGACGCACTTTTTTCCTCCAAAATTTTGGAGGAAAATGGGGGATGCGTCGTATAGTCCGAATGTTGGGGGGGGGAGGTGTATATTTATGTGGGGTGTGGGGGGAACGGTATCGGTGGAGGAGCGGGGCACTGGAGGCAGCAGCCGCCTGCTGCAGCCTACACTGTCCCCGCTGCTAAAGAAAATGAATATTCACTGCTCCCCATGCCCATGAGGCGTGGTGAGCACTGAATGTTCATGCTCCTTAATAGCGGTATACAGTGTAGCAGCGCTGCGGCTGCTGCTGCCGGCTATCTCCTGTGCCCGCTGTTAAAGGGCATGAATACTCAACCTCTCTCCACGCCCATGGGCGTGGGGAGGGGGTGAATATTCATGCCCTTTAATGAGCGGGCACAGGAGATAGCCGGCAGCTGCAGCGCAGCTCCGCTGTGTGCCGGCTATGAAGGAGGGTGAAGTCACTGCTCCCTGCGCACACAGACCCGGCGTGGGGAGCAGTGACTTCCGGCAGCTGATCTGTCCTTGTGAGCCGCGCATGGCAGTGACGTCATGCGCGGCTCACATGGAGAGATCAGTGCAGGCAGACCGGACGCAGCACTGGAGGAGAGAGAAGAGAGGTGAGTATGAGTGTTTATTTTTTTTAATGTGCAGCCTGATGAGGATTAGGGGGACCATGCATACTAGGACAGGGATTAGGGGTGCTATGCATACCAGGACAGGGATTAGGGGTGCTTGCATACCAGGACAGGGATTAGGGGTGCCATGCATATCAGGATAGGGATTAGGGGTGCCATGCATACCAGGATAGGGATAAGGGGTGCCCTGCATACCAGGATAGGGATTAGGGGTGCCATGCATACCAGGACAGGGATGAGGGGTGCCATGCATACCAGGATAGGGATGAGGGGTGCCATGCATACCAGGACAGGGATTAGGGGTGCCATGCATACCAGGATAGGGATTAGGGCTGCCATGCATACCAGGATAGGGATTAGGGCTGCCATGCATACCAGGATAGGGATTAGGGGTGCCATGCATACCAGGACAGGGATTAGGGGTGCCATGCATACCAGGATAGGGATTAGGGGTGCCCTGCATACCAGGATAGGGATTAGGGGTGCCCTGCATACCAGGATAGGGATGAGGGGTGCCCTGCATACCAGGATAGGGATGAGGGGTGCTTGCATACCAGGACAGGGATTAGGGGTGCTTGCATACCAGGACAGTTAGTTATTAGGGGTGCCATGCATACCAGGACAGGGATTAGGGGTGCCATGCATACCAGGACAGGGATTAGAGGTGCTTGCATACCAGGACATGGATTAGGGGTGCCATGCATACCAGGACATGGATTAGGGGTGCCATGCATACCAGGACAGGGATTAGGGATGCCATGCATACCAGGATAGGGATTAGGGGTGCCATGCATACCAGGATAGGGATGAGGGGTGCCATGCATACCATGACAGGGATGAGGGGTGCCATGCATACCAGGATAGGGATGAGGGGTGCCATGCATACGAGGACAGGGATGATGGGTGCCATGCATACCAGGATTGGGGATGAGGGGTGCCAGGCATACCAGGATAAGGATGAGGGAGCCATGCATATCAGGATAGGTATGAAGGATGCCATGCATACCAGGATAAGGATGAGGGGTGCCATGCATACCAGGATGGGGATGGGGACCACATATAAAAGGAAGGGGGGCGGCGTATATACCAGGATGGGGGATATTGTCAGAATTGGGGGACATTACCCCTATACCAGTGTCAGCAGAAGACCCCCTCTCCCTTAAAAGTGCATCATGACCACATTTTTTGCTTAAATTTTTATTTTTTTATTTTCCTCCTCTAAAACCTAGGTGTGTCTTATGGTCCGGTGCGTCTTATAGTCCGAAAAATACGGTATGCAAGCTTTCAGAGCACAGAGGCTCCTTCAGGCAGGATTACAAATGAATTACGAAGACGAAGAAGGCACAACATTTAAGAGATATTGTCCTGTCCTGACAGTGAATCTGCTCTCTGGAAATATAAGTCATATTTTATGTTTCATTACAAATTCTTGTGACGTTGACCTCTGTTTATTGCTCCTAATGTTTGGTAACATCTCCTGGCGATTAATGTATACATTTTAGTTTCAGTTTGCAATGTATTGTGGGAGGTTCTTGAGGCATTCTGTTATTATTGCAATGCATTGTGGTCTTATTATGACACTGTGAAAATACCAGCAGCCATTTCCTGCATTCTTCTGAGGAGAAACCACCTCACGTGTTGCTCTGTCTTGTTCTTTGCATACAGCCTCTTTTAGCATAGTTGGTAAGCTGCTATCTGTGTTACAATGCACTGATGTTAGAAGTGTATTGATGTATTAGATGGGTAATCATCAGCTTCCTGTCCATCTACAATCAATAGAAGAAGGTTACAAGTTCACAGCCTCTTTTTCTTAAAGAAGACAGGGGGTTTAGCTACATGTCTCACTGCACACCGTGCTATCGTGTGAGGCCAGTATAGATATAATCGTTGTGCCTTCTTCATTTGTCTCATTAATTTGTAATCCTGCCTGAAGAAGCCGCCCCTGTGCTCTGAAAGCTTGCATATATATTTATTCTGGTTAGTCAATAAAGGTATCGAGGGCCGGACTGGGTCAAAAAAGCAGCCCTGCCGCACAGACCCCACCAGCCCACACACTAGAAGGGTATGTGCACACGGTCGGTATTGGCAGCGCTTTCAACGCAGTATACTTTATGCTGCATCCAAAGCGCTGCACGCAGGTGAATCCGCGTGTGTTCATTGAACCATGCGGATTCACTGCATCCTGTACATTGCACTGATAGAATTTCTCTTGCGGAGACTAGTGACTCCGCAAGAGAGATTGACATGCTGCGGTCTGGAAAGACGCATCCCATCTCCGTGTCCGCGGTTGATTGTACAAATCCCATCTACTACATACAGTACAGACCAAAAGTTTGGACACACCATCTCATTTAAAGATTTTTCTGTATTTTCACGACTATGAAAATTGTACATTCACACTGAAGGCATCAAAACTAGGTGTGTTTGGGGTCATTGTCCGGTTGAAAAATAAATGATGGTCCAACTAAACGCAAACCGGATGGAATAGCATGCCGCTGCAAGATGCTGTGGTAGCCATGCTGGTTCAGTATGCCTTCAATGAGGTAGTCACTGGAAATGGTTTTCACTTCACAGGTGTAGGTGTACCCTGTCAGGTTTAATAAGTGGGATTTCTTGCCTTATAAATGGGGTTGGGACCATCAGTTGTGTTGTGCAGAAGTCAGGTGGATACACACCTGATAGTCCTACTGAATAGACTGTTAGAATTTGTATTACGGCAAGAAAAAAGCAGCTAAGTAAAGAAAAACGAGTGGCCATCATTAGTTTAAGAAATGAAGGTCAGTCAATCCGAAAAATTGGGCAAACTTTGAATGTGTCCCCAAGTGCAGTTGCAAAAACCATCATGCGCTACAAAGAAACTGGCTCACATGAGGACCACCCCAGGAAAGGAAGACCAAGAGTCACCTCTGCTTCTGAGGATAAGTTTATCCGAGTCACCAGCCTCAGAAATCACAGGTTAACAGCAGCTCATATTAGAGACCAGGTCAATGCCACACAGAGTTCTAGCAGCAGACACATCTCTACAACAACTGTTAAGAGGAGACTTTGTGGAGCAGGCCTTCATGGTAAAATAGCTGCTAGGAAACCACTGCTAAGGACAGGCAACAAGCAGAAGAGACTTGTTTGGGCTAAAGAACACAAGGAATGGACATTAGACCAGTGGAAATCTGTGCTTTGGTCTGATGAGTCCAAATTTGAGATCTTTAGTTCCAACCAGCATGTCTTTGTGCGACGCAGAAAAGGTGAACGGATGGACTCTACATGCCTGGTTCCCACCGTGAAGCATGGAGGAGGAGGTGTGATGGTGTGGGGGTACTTTGCTGGTGACACTGTTGGGGATTTATTCAAAATTTAAGGCATACTGAACCAGCATGGCTACCACAGCATCTTGCATGCTATTCCATCCGGTTTGCGTTTAGTTGGACCATCATTTATTTTTCAACAGGACAATGACCCCAAACACACCTCCAGGCTGTGTAAGGGCTATTTGACCAAGAAGGTGAGTGATGGGGTGCTACGCCAGATGGCTTGACCTCCACAGTCACCAGACCTGAACCCAATTGAGATGGTTTGGGGTGAGCAAGACCGCAGAGTGAAGGGAAAAGGGCCAACAAGTGCTAAGCATCTCTGGGAACTCCTTCAAGATTGTTGGAAGACCATTTCCGGTGACTACCTCTTGAAGCTCATCAAGAGAATGCCAAGAGTGTGCAAAGCAGTCATCAAAGCAAAAGGTGGCTACTTTGAAGAACCTAGAATATAAGACATATTTTCAGTTGTTTCACACTTTTTTGTTAACTATATAATTCCACATGTGTTAATTCATAGTTTTGATGCCTTCAGTGTGAATTTACAATTTTCATAGTCATGAAAATACAGAATCTTTAACCCCTTAATAACATCTGACGTACTAATACGCGTCTGTGCCCTGGGACTTAAGAGCCAGACCCGTATTAGTACGTCATCGCGATCGCGCGCGCACACAGGCTGTGCGGGCGCGATCGCCGCCGGGTGTCAGCTGATTGTCACAGCTGACACCCGGTACTATGTGCAGGGAGCGGTCCTGCACCGCTCCCAGCACATTAACCCCCGCGATGCTGCGATCGAAGTCGATCGCGGCATTGCGGGGGCAAGGGGAGGTGATCGGCGATACTCACCTCCTCTTCCGGCTTCTAGCGCAGTCTGAAAAGGCTTCCCGGGTGTTGCCATGACGACCCGATGTCGTCATGACAACATCCGGGTCACCAGAGAGCAGGAAGATTGCTTGGACATGCGCAGTGCATCTCCAAGCAATCTTCACACTGTGCACTTCTGACAGCCTTCATGGCATAGGGATGGTGCTCCATTCCTGTGCCATGCAGGCGATCAGAAAAAAAAAAGTGAAAGTCCCAGAGTGGGACAAAGTAATAAAGTGTATAAACTGTGTGAAAGTGGAAAAAAAAAAAAAAAATGTGCAAAAATATTATAAAAAAATAAAAAAAATAATACACCAAAAATAAAAATATAATGTACCCATCAATAAATATTATTATAAAAAAAAACAATAAAAGTACACATATTTGGTATCGCCGCGTCCGGAACAACCTGACCTATAAAACTGTCCCACTAGTTAACCCCTTCAGTGAACACGGTAAAAAAAAAAAAAAAAAAACGAAGCAAAAAACAATGCTTTATCACCATACTGCCAAACAAAAAGTGGAATAACACGCGATCAAAAAGACGCATATAAATAAAAATGATACCGCTGAAAACGTCATCTCGTTCTGCAAAAAACAAGCCGCCATACAGCTCCATCAGCCGAAAAATAAAAAAGTTATAGCTCTCAGAATAAAGTGATACTAAAAAATATTTTTTTCTATAAAATAGCTTTTATTGTGTATAAGCGCCAAAACATAGAAAAATGATACAAATGTGGTACCGCTGTAAACGTACTGACCCGAAGAATAAAGCTACCTCATCAATTTTACCACACGCGGAACAGAATAAAAAAAAAAAAAAAAAAAACAATTCCTGAATTGTTGGTTTTTGTTTATTCTGCCTCCCAAAAATCGGAATAGAAAGCGATCAAAAAATGTCACGTGCCTGAAAATGGCACCAATAACAACGTCAAGTCATCCCGCAAAAAACGAGCCGTCACATGACTGTCTGCCAAAATCTGGAAAAATTATAGCTCTCAAAATATGGCGATGCAAAAACTAGATTTTACAAAAAATGCGTCTTTTAGTGTGTGACAGCTGTCAGTCATAAAAATCCTATATGATTCTGGCATTGCTGTAATCACATCGACCCGAAGAATAAAGTCGTCTAATCACTTATACCGCACAAGGAACGGCGTCAAAAATAAACTCTTGGGTTAGGATTGGGCTAGGGTTAGGGCTGGGTTTGGGGCTAGGGTTGTGCTGGGGCTAGGGTTGTGCTGGGGCTAGGGTTGTGCTAGGGCTAGGGCTGGGGTTGGGATTTTTTTCAAAAGTAAGAAAAAAAGATGACGATATGGCGACTAGTGTTGAGAGCAAGTGCTCGCTACTTGAGTTTGCATCGGGTGCTCTGGTATGCATTGAGTATCGTGGGTATTTGAGTGACATGCTCGAGTCTCTGCCCCATATGCTTCGCGGCCAAAAAACTTTACGGGGATTGCCTGCCATGCACGAGCGATCCCCGCATGTTTTTTTTTGGGTGTCTAATAACCGTGAAACATGCGGAGCAGGGACTCGAGCATGTCACTCGAGCACACGCTGTACATGGTGCATACCTGAGTACCCGATGCAAACTCAAGTAGCGAGCACTTGCACTCAAGAATAATGACAACTTATTCAATATGATGACCTAATGTAAACAAATTCTGTGCCGTACCTCTGGGTTCAAAATGTTCACTATACACCTTAATAAAATCCTTGAGGGGTATAGTTTGGACACTTGTGGGGGAGCTCCACTGTTTAGGCACATCACGGGCTCTCCAAACGCGACATGGTGTCCGCTAACAAATTGAATGGAAAATCGGCTCAAATTGTTAGCGGACACCACATTTGCGTTTGGAAAGCCCCTCTGTGCCCAAACTTTGGAGCTCCCCCACAAGTGACCCCATTTTGGAAACTAGACCCCCCAAGGCACCTTTCTAGATGCATAGTGAGCACTTGGAACCCCCAGGTGCTTCACAAATTGATTCATAATAATGAAAAAGTGAAAAAAAAAACACTTTTTCATTTTTATGAATCAATTTGTGAAGCACCTGGGGTTCCAAGTGCTCACTATGAATCTAGATAGGTGCCTTGGGGGGTCTAGTTTCCAAAATGGGGTCACTTGTGGGGGAGCTCCAATGTTTGGGCACGCAGGGACTCTCTAAATGCAACATGGTATCCGCTAACAAATTGAACGGAAAATCGGCTCAAATTGTTAGCGGACACCACATTGCGTTTGGAGAGCCCCTCTGTGCCCAAACTTTGGAGCTCCCCCACAAGTGACCCCATTTTGGAAACTAGACCCCCCAAGGCACCTATCTAGATGCATAGTGAGCACTTGGAACCCCCAGGTGCTTCACAAATTGATTCGTAATAATGAAAAAGTGAAAAAAAAAACACTTTTTCATTTTTATGAATCAATTTGTGAAGCACCTGGGGTTCCAAGTGCTCACTATGAATCTAGATAGGTGCCTTGGGGGGTCTAGTTTCCAAAATGGGGTCACTTGTGGGGGAGCTCCAATGTTTGGGCACACAGGGACTCTCCAAATGCAACATGATATCCGCTAACAAATTGTCGGCTCAAATTGTTAGCGGATATCATGTTGCATTTGGAGAGTCCCTGTGTGCCCAAACATTGGAGCTCCCCCACAAGTAAACCCATTTTGGAAACTAGACCCCCCAAGGCACCTATCTAGATGAATAGTGAGCACTTGGATCCCCAGGTGCTTCACAAATTGATTCATAAAAATGAAAAAGTGTTTTTTTTTTCACTTTTTCATTATTACGAATCAATTTGTGAAGCACCTGGGGGTTCCAAGTGCTCACTATGCATCTATAAAGGTGCCTTGGGGGGTCTAGTTTCCAAAATGGGGTCACTTGTGGGGGAGCTCCAAAGTTTGGGCACAGAGGGGCTCTCCAAACGCAATGTGGTGTCCGCTAACAATTTGAGCCGATTTTCCATTCAATTTGTTAGCGGATACCATGTTGCATTTAGAGAGTCCCTGTGTGCCCAAACATTGGAGCTCCCCCACAAGTGACCCCATTTTGGAAACTAGACCCCCCAAGGCACCTATATAGATGCATAGTGAGCACTTGGAACCCCTAGGTGCTTCACAAATTGATTCGCAAAAATTAAAAAGTGTTTTTTTTTTCACTTTTTCATTATTACGACTCAATTTGTGAAGCACCTGGGGGTTCCAAGTGCTCACTATGCATCTATAAAGGTGCCTTGGGGGGTCTAGTTTCCAAAATGGGGTCACTTGTGGGGGAGCTCCAATGTTTGGGCACACAGGGGCTCTCTAAACGCAACATGGTGTCCGCTAATTATTCAAGCAAATTTTACAATCAAAAAGTCAAATGGTGCTCCTTCCCTTCCGAGCCCTACAGTGCGCCCAAACAGTGTTTTTTCCCCAAATATTGGGTATCTGCGTGCCCAGGGGAAATTGCACAACAAATTTTGCGGTCCATTTTTTCTTGTTACCCCTGTGAAAATAAAAAAAATTGGGTCTAAAGTAACATTTTTGTGAAAAAAGTTAAATGTTTATTTTTTTCTTCCACATTCAAAAAATTCCTATGAAGCACCTGAAGGGTTAATAAAGTTCTTGAATGTGGTTTTGAGCACCTTGAGGGGTGCAGTTTTTAGAATGGTGTCACTTTTGGGTATTTTCTGTCACAAAGACCTCTCAAAGTGACTTCAAATGTGATGTGGTCCCTAAAAAAATGGTTTTGTAAATTTTGTTGGAAAAATGAGAAATCGCTGGTCGACTTTTAACCCTTATAGCTCCCTAACAAAAAAAAATTTTGGTTCCAAAATTGTGCTGATGTAAAGTAGACATGTGGGAAATGTTATTTATTAACTCTTTTGTGTGACATATCGCTCTGATTTCAGGGCTTAAAAATTCAAATTTTGAAAATTGCCAAATTTCCGTTTTTTTCACAAATAAACGCAAGTGATATCGAAGAAATTTTTCCACAATCATGAAGTACAATATGTCACGAAAAAACAATCTCAGAATCAGGGGGATCCGTTGAAGCGTTCCAGAGTAATTACCTCATAAAGTGACAGTGGTCAGAATTGTAAAAATTGGCCCGGTCATTAACGTGCAAACCACCCGCGGGGCTTAAGGGGTTAAATGAGAAGGTGTGTCCAAACTTTTGGTCTGTAATGTATATGCTGTAACATATGATCGTGTGCACGTACCCTAACACTCGTTACCCCCAATCATTGCTTTACTTGGTTGTGCCCCTCACTCTCTTAAAAGGAGTTATTTGAAGAGGTGCATGTGAATGGCGCCACAGTGCGTATGATCGACTACAGCTCCATTTACATGGTGCTCTACAGAGCTCCGATTCTCGGGATCATGGGGGTTCCAACAGTCGGATCTCCAGCGATTGGACAGTTATCCCCTATCCAGAGGAGAAGGCATTACTTGGAATAATCAATAGATTTTCCAATATTTATTTTTATTTGGCCATAGTAATATTGAAAATACTAAACCAATATTGACGCCTCTCCGACAACAGGACAGGAGGAGTGGTACTGTGCGGTGTATGTATACAGGACAGGAGGAGTGGTACTGTGCGGTATATGTATACAGGACAGGAGGAGTGGTACTGTGCAGTATATGTATACAAGACAGGAGAAGTGGTACTGTGCGGTGTATGTATACAGGACAGGAGGAGTGGTACTGTGCAGTGTATGTATACAGGACAGGAGGAGTGGTACTGTGCAGTGTATGTATACAGGACAGGAGGAGTGGTACTGTGCGGTGTATGTATACAGGACAGGAGGAGTGGTACTGTGCATTCTATGTATACAGGACAGGAAGAGTGGTACTGTGCGGTGTGTATATTCAGTGGGTACGGAAAGTATTCAGACCCCTTTAAAATTTTCACTCTTTGTTTCATTGCAGCAATTTGGTAAATTCTAAAAAGTTCATTTTTTTTCTCATTAAAGTACACTCTGCACCCCATCTTAATTTTTTTTCAATTTATTAAAAAAAAACCTGAAATATCACATAGTCATAAGTATTCAGACCCTTTGCTCAGACACTCATATTTAAGTCACATGCTGTCCATTTCCTTGTGATCCTCCTTCAGATGGTTCTACTCCTTCACTGGAGTCCAGCTGTCTATATAAGACTTCACAGATCACAGTGCATGTCAGACCAAATGAGAATCATGAGCTCAAAAGGAACTGCCCAAGGAGCTCAGAGACAGAATTGTGGCAAGGCACAGATTCGGCCAAGGTTACAGAATTTCTGCATTACTCAAGGTTCCTAAGAGCACAGTGGCCTCCATAATTTTTAAATAGAAGAAGTTTGGGACCATCTAAGCGGTATGTGTGGGGAAAACCAGGCACTGCTCACCACCTGCCCCATGGTCATAAGTATTCAGACCCTTTGCTCAGTATTGAGTAGAAGCACCCTTTTGAGCTAGTACAGCTATGAGTCTTCTTGGGAATGATGCAACAAGTTTTTCCAGGATGTCCCTCCTGACCGCACCATCAGGAGGTCGTCCTTCATATCCTTGATAGGGACAGGAAACAGACAAGAGATTAAAAGGCCCCTCACTCCAGTGTTTTTCCTGTCCCTATCAGGGACGGACACAGAAGAGGATTACATACCGGGAGCAGGAGCTCCTGAAGCCGGGCGCAGGAGGATCGGGCCGGGGTCCTCGCACTCCTCCCCTCCTTCCTGCCAGGGTCCGGAGGCCGACACCCCGCTGAAACCAGGGGTCCCTCAGCCTTTGTTTTCCGGTGGGAGTGAAACCGTCTCCCCGCAAAGGGGGCTCTTGGTTCCAGCAGCTGCAGCCCTGGATACTCCAGCGTGCGCAAGATGGCGGATACAGCACTTCCGGTTACAGAGGGAGAGATACGCGAACCTCTAGTAACCGACGTGCGTTCCACAGTGGAACGCACTTCCGGAAAATTTGAAAAAAAGGCGCCAAACTAAAAATTAAAGGAGAGACGCCCCTTTTTCTGACGATTCAGATGGAAGACAGGTGAGAGGGTCTATTTAAGGGGGGATGGGACTAAGCTTATCAGTCAACCAGCACACCAGCAATGGCAGATCAAACCACTGGTCGTTCTGACACTCAGACTGAACCTCCAGCCCAAGTAAGTTTACTGGGTACTTCCCCTCTTCTCACTTCATTACCATTGGTATACGGTAGTAAAAGTCTTGTGCTCCTTGTCTTTTTAGGACAAGGAGACACCTTAAAAAGACTCAATAACATCAGCTCCTAAGAAAAGGAGATGCGCCATCTGTAACAAGAAACTACCGGACACATACGGGAAACAGTTATGCTCTACCTGTATTGCAAAAATTGTCAAAGAAGAACATTCCTCCTTCATGTCAGACTTAAAAGCCATAGTTAGAGAGGAAGTGCAGAGTACTGTCACAGACTTAGTCGCTCCCCAAGCTCCTCAGGGTGCGCCCCGTCTCAAGAGGCCACGTCAGGAGCTGGAGTCCAGTTCTGAGGAAGAAGAATTGTCGGATTTTTCTGCCCCCGATCAGGACAGGGAAGACTCTATCATTAACCCTCCAGAAGAGAAGAAAAAATATCCCTTCTCCTGGGAAGATACCGATACACTGTTAACCGCAGTAAGAAACACTATGCAGATAGAAGACACAACCATCATCAGTGCAGGATGAGATGTTTGGGGGGTTGAGAACCCGCAGGAATAAGGTTTTTCCCGTAAATAATCACATTAAGGCAATGATCCTGGAAGAGTGGGAGGACGCAGAGAAGAAGCTAGTAATTCCCAGAAGCTTCAGAACTCGCCTACCATTCGAACCAGAAGATATAAAATTATGGGAGGAAACCCCAAAAATTGATATTCCGATTGCCAGGGTAGCGAAAAAAACATCCATCCCGTTTGAGGATTCATCATCTCTCTCTAAAGGATGCAATGGATAGGAAAGCAGACAGTCTCCTTAAAAAGACCTGGGAAACATCTGCAGCAATAATAAAAGCCAATATCGCATCCATGAGTATATGGCTGGAACAACTGGAAGACCACCTGAGGAGGAAGACATCCAGAGAGGAGATCCTCTACTCCATTCCGCTACTTAAGATGGCAACAGGGTTCGTCGCCGATGCCTCGGCAGAATCAATAAGATTTGCTGCTTTGAATGGGGCCCTTTCTACTACATCCAGAAGAGCAATATGGCTAAAAACCTGGTCAGGTGACAGTCATTCTAAAAGTAAATGATGTTCCATTCCCTTTTCAGGCCTCTGGGTGTTTGGTCCAGTATTAGATGAAATACCGGAGAAGGCCTCAGATGAAAAAAAGGGATTTCCGGAGGAGAAACCTAACAAGGTGTCCTCCTTTCGGAAACCTCGTTACCAGCAAAAGCCAGAATATTCCGGAAAAGGGAAGTCAGGTAGATGGAGCTACCAGAAGGGAGGTATCTCGAGGAATCCCCTTCCCTCTTCAAGTGCTAACACACGTAGAAGATGACGGCAGGAAAGTGGGAGGAAGACTCCAATTTTTCCTTGGAGCTTGGATGAAGATTACCAACAGCCCATGGATTCTTCAGTCTATCGCACAGGGCTACAAGATAGAATTTGGACAGAATCCGCAGGGAAGGTTTCACCTGACAACAACCCATTCCGCCTAGGTCTCCAAAAGGCTGCTAACAGACGTGAGGAAGCTGATAAAATTCGGGAGCAGTAATACCAGTACCAGAAGCAGAATAGTTCCTGGGCTTTTACTCGAGTCTTTTTTCAATAAAGAAACCCGGGGGCGATTATCGCACCATAATAAATCTGAAATCTCTAAACAAATCAGTCGTTTACAAAAAATTCAAAATGGAATCAATCAGGTCGACAATTCCCTTAATCGGACACAACATGGTGATGTGTACAATAGATCTCAAAGAGGCCTATTATCATGTCCCAATTCACCGTCACAGTCAAAAATTTCTACGGTTTGCTCTAAAAGTAGACACCATTCTACATTACCAGTTTACTTGTCTTCCGTTTGGCCTATCTTCAGCTCCACGTATCTTTACCAAACTGATGGCAGAAGTTATGGCGTTCCTCAGGGAAACAAGGAATATTAATCATTCAATATCTAGACGACTTCCTGGTATTGGCCGACTCTCCACAGCAGCTAAAAAACAACGTAACATCAACCATCCTGACCCTAAAAAATTTAGGATGGATTATAAACTGGGAAAAATCACATCTTGTACCAGAAAGAAGAAAGATTTTTTTGGGAATCCTACTAGACTCAGAACAACAAATGTCTTTTCTGCCGGAAAAGAAACAGACAGAGCTCAGGGTCAAGATCAAGAAATTCATGAGGAACACGAAAGTTACCATTCGGGAATGTATGAAAATCCTGGGTCTCATGACAGCTTCCATACCGGGAGTCAGGTGGAGCCAATTCTATTCAAGACAATTGCAACAACAAATTCTATCAACCTGGAATCGGAAAATGGTCGATCTGGACAAAAAGGTTTCCTTATCAAAGGTAACCAAAAGATCATTGACTTGGTGGACCACCAAGGCCAACCTACAGGAAGGAGTCATGTGGAAATTAACCCCATTCGTGACTCTCACTACCGATGTGAGCAGCAGAGGCTGGGGGGGCTCACGTAAACGGCTCAGACGCAGGATCATCCCAGATCATCAAATCTAAGAGAGATTCAGGCCATCTGGGAGGTGTTAAAAAAAAGTGTCAAAAACATCTAAAAGGTCAACATGTCAGAGTATTAACAGATAACATGACATCAGTGGCTTTCCTCAAACATCAGGGAGGTCCTCGTCACCACCTTCTACAATCCTTGGCGGGCAAAATCTTCCAGTGGACAGAAAGTTCAGTCCTTTCAATATCTGCAGTACATCTAAAAGGCTCTCAAAATACAGTAACAGACTTCCTCAGTTGAGAAACTGTTCTACAGTCAGAATGGGAGTTGAATTGGGAGGTGTTTCGTCAGGTAACACATCGATGGGGCATTCCCCAATGGGATCTTTTCGCCACTCGGAAAAACGCAAAGGCAGAAAAATTCTTCTCCCTCAATCCAGAAGACAGATCAGAAGGGATAGATGTGTTATCTCAAAGATGGAACATGAATCTAGCATATGCATTCCCTCCTATACCCTTGATACCGTGGGTGCTAAAGAAGATTCAGGAAGACCGAGCCAGGGTGATGATAATCCTCCCTTTCTGGCCCAAGAGAAGTTGGTTCCCCTTACTGAAGAAAATGTCCCTGGAGGATCCAATAATCCTTCCGGAGAGGCAGGACTTGCTGTTTCAGGGCCCGATATTCCATCCCGATGTGAAATTTCTCCAACTTTCAGCATGGACCCTGAAAGGCAGATCCTGAGATCTAGAGGCCTATCAGACGCAGTAATCTCAACCATGCAAATAGTAGGAAACCTGTAACATCGGCCATCTATACAAAAATCTGGAAGAGATTCTGTTTGCGGTACCAACCAGCATCTGAGAGTTCCGTTCCAGACTTCCCCAAAATATTAGAATTCTTGCAGACAGGGTTTGAAAAAGGTCTAAGGCCCAGCACATTAAAAGTACAAATTGCTGCATTGAGTGTTTTCATGGATTACCCACTAGCTCACCATCCATGGGTAGAAAGATTTGTTAAGGCTACAACAAGGTTAAGACCAACAATTAAAACCCATATCCCACCATGGGACTTGAATATGGCCCTAAAGAGCCTATGCAACAAGCCCTTCGAGCCTCTCAGAATCAAACATAAAATTCCTCTCACTTAAGACAGTGTTCCTAGTCGCAATAACCACAGCGAGAAGGATAGGGGAAATTCAAGCATTCTCAATCAGAGACCCATACTTGAAATGCCTAGACGATTGTATTATCCTCAGGTTAAACCCAGCTTTTTTGGCAAAAGTAGTTACCCCTTTCCATATGAATCAGGAGGTAGTTCTACCCTCTTTTTGTCAGGACTATAAGAATGATCAAGAACCAACTTTCCACTCACTTGATGTCAGGAGAGTAGTTCTACAATACCTAGAGGTCACGAAGGACTGGCGCATAGATTACAACCTATTTATACAGTTTGGGGGAAAAAAATAGGGGGAAAAAAGCAACAAAATCTACATTAGCAAGATGGGTCAGATCAGTAATTAGTCTAGCCTATTTAGCCGAGGGGGAAGTCCCCTCCAGAAAATATTAGAGCCCATTCTACCAGGGCTATGTCCGCATCATGGGCAGAAAGAGCAGGGGCATCTGTGGACCAAATCTGCAGAGCGGCAACTTGAACAAATCTGAACACCTTCTGTAAACATTATAAATTGGACATTCTATCAGGCCAAAAGATGGCCTTCGGAAGGAAGGTCCTCCAGGCAGTGGTCCCCCCCTAAAATGTATACTCTGGTATTCTCCTGATGGTGCTGTCAGGAGGGACGTCCTGGAAAGTAGGCATTAGACCTACCGGTAATAGGGTTTCCAGGAGTCCCTCATGACAGCACCCATTATATTCCCTCCCTAAATATTCCTAAATGGCTATGTGAAATTAACATTGATTGTTGAAAGGCAAATAAAATAGAGTTGCATCCATCCTGGTGTGGTACTTGGAAAATCACTGGAGTGAGGGTGGAGGGAGGGGCCTTTTAACCTCTTGTGTGTTTCCTGTCCCTATCAAGGATATGAAGGACGACCTCCTGATGGTGCTGTCATAAGGGACTCCTGGAAACCCTATTACTGGTAGGTCTAATGCCTACATTCACACCTGGATTTGGGGATCCTCTGCCATTCTTCCTTGCAGATCCTCTCCAGTTCCGTCAGGTTGGATGGTGAACGTTGGTGGACAACCATTTTCAGGTCTTTCCAGAGATGGTCAATTGGGTTTAGGTCAGGGCTCTGGCTGGGCCAGTCAAAAATGGTCACAGAATTGTTCTGAAGCCACGCCTTTGTTATTTTAGCTGTGTGCTTAGGGTCATTGTCTTGTTGGAAGGTGAACCTTCGGCCATGTTTGAGGTCCAGAGCACTCTGAAAGAGGTTTTCATCAAAGATATCTCTGTACTTGGCCGCATTCATGTTTCCTTCAATTGCACCCAGTCGTCCTGTCCCTGCAGCTTAAAACCACCCCCATAACATGATGCTGCCACCACGTTTCACTGTTGGGATTATATTGGGCAGGTGGTGAGCAGTGCCTGGTTTTCTCCACACATACCGCTTAGAACTTTTTGGTGATAATTCTATCTTCGTCTCATCAGACCAGAGAATCTTATTTCTCATAGTCTGGGAGTCCTTCATGTGATTTTGAGCAAACTATATGAGGGCTTTCATATGTCTTGCACTGAGGAGAGGCTTCCATCAAGCCACTCTACCATAAAGACCTGACTGGTGGAGGGCTGCAGTGATAGTTGACTTTGTGGAACTTTCTCCCATCTCCCTACTGCATCTCTGGAGCTCAGCCACAGTGATCTTGGGGTGGTTCTTCACATCTCTCACCAAGGCTCTTCTCCCCCGATTCCTCAGTTTGGCTGGACGGCCAGGTCTATGAAGACTTCTGGTGGTCCCAAACTTCTTCCATTTAAAAATTATGGAAGCCATTGTGCTCTTAGGAACCTTGAGTAATGCAGAAATTCTGTAACCTTGGCCAAATCTGTGCCTTGCCACAATTCTGTCTCTGAGCTCCTTGGGCAGTTCAAATGAGAATCATGAGCTCAAAAGGGTCTGACATGCACTGTGATCTGTGAGGTCTTATATAGACATCTGGACTCCAGTGAAGGAGTAGAACCATCTGAAGGAGGATCACAAGGAAATGGACAGCATGTGACTTAAATATGAGTGTCTGAGCAAATGGTCTGAATACTTATGACTATGTGATATTTCAGTTTTTCTTTAACAAATTTGCAAAAATTTCTACATTTCTGTTTTTTTTCAGTCAAGATGGGGTGCAGAGTGTACTTTAATGAGAAAAAAAAATGAACTTTTGAGAATTTACCAAATGGCTGCAATGAAAGAAAAAGTGAAAAATGTAAAGGGGTCTGAATACTTTCCGAATCCACTGTATACAGGACAGGAGAAGTGGTACTGTGCGATGTGTATATATACTGGACAGGAGAAGTGGTACTGTGCGGTGTGTGTATATACACAGGACAGGACAGGACAAGTGGTACTGTGCGGTGTGTATATATACAGGACAGGACAAGTGGTACTGTGCGGTGTGCATATATACAGAACAGGAGCAGCACTAAATCAAAGGAATCTGTCACCCCTGGGAAGTTTTTAAGCTATTAATACGAGCATACAAGTGATAGGACTATTATCACCATTCTACCTGTACGCTCATATCTGTGGTCTTATTGTGGAGAAATCATCTTTTATTTCTTTACGGTAATGATTTCTGGGGCGCACGGTGCCTGGAAGAAAACTCTGCCTCCGGTTTTCATTTGCGTACCATCCCCCTCCCATCAGCGTCACGGGGTCCTGTGATGTGTATTGGTGGCCCAGGAATCCCGCCCCTGCAATAGTGTGATTATACGCACCTTTTCTGTCATTCAATGGGCAGAGTACAGGTCACAGGGCCCTGTGACGCTAATGGGAGGGGTGACACGCAAATGAAGGCCCCCGAGGCAGAGCTTTCTTCCAGGCATCACACCCCGCAGAGCCTGGAAGAAATCATTACCATAAAGAAATAAGATGATTTCTCCACAACAAGACCGCAGATATGAGGCATACAGGTAGGACTATTATAACCATTCTATCACCTGTATGCCCATATTAATAGCTAAAAAACGTCCCAGGAGGTGACAGATTTCATTTAAGCAGTGGACTCTTTATTAGCCCATGTAACAACATTTCAGTTCCATAGCAGAGAAATGTTCTGTTGTGGATCCGAAACATTGCCACATGGGCTAATATATATATATATATATATATGCAGCACTCCGATTAATTGAGAAATAAATGGAGGACACTTTATTAGCCCATGTGGCAATGTTTCATGTATACAGGACAGCGGAAGTATGCACGACATGCATAGCTCCACAATATATACTGTGTTGGGTAATATACAGTGGAGCGGTGTGCTGTGTATATAGTGTAGATTCCACACTATATACACAGCACCATACTATTTAAACACCTGTACACTATACAGTGCCTTGGGAAAGTATTTGGCCCCCTTGAACTTTTCTACCTTTTGCCACATTTCTGGCTTCAAACATAAAGATATAAAATTCTCATTTTTTTGGCAAGAATCAACAACAAGTGGGACACAATCGTGAAGTGGAATGAAATTTATTGGATATTTTAAACTTTTTTAATAAATTAAAAACTGAAAAGTGGGGCGTGCAATATTATTCGGCCCCCTTGAGTTAATACTTTGTAGCGTCACCTTTTGCTGCGATTACAGCTGCAAGTCGCTTGGGGTATGTCTCTATCAGTTTTGCACATCGAGAGGATGAAATTGACAGAGATAGGCACCGAAGCACCAGGCTAGCAAAACAGTCAAACAACACTGAAGTCCAGCAAAGCCAGAAGGGCGGAGCTGGAATATATAGGCAGATGGTCACGTGACCGCAAAACACAAGATAGAAAAAACTAACAGGAGGGTTCTAACAGTCAGTCAGTCCGAAAAATTGGGAAAACTTTGAATGTGTCCCCAAGTGCAGTTGCAAAAACCATCAAGCGCTACAAAGAAACTGGCTCACATGAGGACCGCCCCAGGAAAGGAAGACCAAGAGTCACCTCTGCTTCTGAGGATAAGTTTATCCGAGTCACCAGCCTCAGAAATCGCAGGTTAACAGCAGCTCAGATTAGAGACCAGGTCAATGCCACACAGAGTTCTAGCAGCAGACACATCTCTACAACAACTGTTAAGAGGAGACTTTGTGGAGCAGGCCTTCATGGTAAAATAGCTGCTAGGAAACCACTGCTAAGGACAGGCAACAGGCAGAAGAGACTTGTTTGGGCTAAAGAACACAAGGAATGGACATTAGACCAGTGGAAATCTGTGCTTTGGTCTGATGAGTCCAAATTTGAGATCTTTGGTTCCAACCACCGTGTCTTTGTGCGACGAAGAAAAGGTGAACGGATGGACTCTACATGCCTGGTTCCCACTGTGAAGCATGGAGGAGGTAGGTGTGATGGTGTGGGGGTGCTTTGCTGGTGACACTGTTGGGAATTTATTCAAAATTGAAGGCATACTGAACCAGCATGGCTACCACGGCATCTTGCAGCGGCATGCTATTCCATCCGGTTTGCGTTTAGTTGGACCATCATTTATTTTTCAACCGGACAATGACCCCAAACACACCTCCAGGCTGTGTAAGGGCTATTTGACCAAGAGGGAGAGTGATGGGGTGCTACGCCAGATGACCTGGCCTCCACAGTCACCAGATCTGAACCCAATCGAGATGGTCTGGGGTGAGCTGGACCGCAGAGTGAAGACAAAAGGGCCAACAAGTGCTAAGTATCTCTGGGAACGCCTTCAAAATTGTTGGAAGACCATTTCCGGTGACTACCTCTTTAAGCTCATCAAGAAAATGCGAAGAGTGTGCAAAGCAGTCATCAAAGCAAAGGTGGCTACTTTGAAGAACCTAGAATATAAGACATATTTTCAGTTGTTTCACATTTTTTTTGTTAAGTATATAATTCCACATGTGTTAATTCATAGTTTTGATGCCTTCAGTGTGAATGTACAATTTTCATAGTCATGAAAATACAGAAAAATCTTTAAATGAGAAGGTGTGTCCAAACTTTTGGTCTGTACTGTATATCGTTAATATGGAATGTAAAGAATATGCAAATTATACATTTGAATAGCAATTAAAAAAATGTGAAAGATAACAAATTTCAAGAATTTTTTTTTCAAAAAAAGATTGAAAACGAAAAAATGAGAAAGTCCATATAAACATATAAAATATTACACAGAACGGGCGATGGTTTCACCATTTAGTCTGATAGAAGCAAGAGTCACAATATTTTAGTTTTAAAGATTACACTACTGATGGAACAGGGGGTAAGGTGATTTGATATATCAACATTTAAACAAATGAAAGAACATAATTTTACCTCTATACAAGTCATTAGTGCGACCACACTTAGAATACTGTGTACAGTTCTGGTCTCCGGTGTATAAGAAAGACATAGCTGAACTAGAGCGGGTGCAGAGAAGAGCGACCAAGGTTATTAGAGGACTGGGGGGTCTACAATACCAAGACAGGTTATTACCCTTGGGGTTATTTACTGTGGAAAAAAGAAGGCTTAGGGGTGATCTTATTACTATGTACAAGTATATGAGGGGACAGTACATAGATCTTTCTACTGATCTTTTTACTCTTAGGCCAGAGACGGGGACAAGGGGGCATCTTCTACGTCTGGAGGAAAGAAGGTTTAATCATAATCACAGACGGGGATTCTTTACTGTAAGAGCAGTGAGACTATGGAGCTCTCTGCCGCATGATGTTGTAATGAGTGATTCACTGTTAAAATTTAAGAAGGGCATGGATGCCTTTCTTGAAAAGTATAATATTACAGGTTATAAATACTAGATTCCTTGATAGGGCGTTGATCCAGGGAACTAGTCTGATTGTCGTATGGAGTCGGGAAGGAATTTTTTTCCCCAATTTGGAGCTTAGTGTTTGCCACATGTTTTTTTAGCCTTCCTCTGGATCAACATGTTAGGCTACGGCTTGAACTAGATGGACTTAGTCTTCCTTCATCCTTAAAAACTATGTTACTATGTTTGTATCATGTATTTCTAGAAATGTTATATAATAAGTTGATTTCTGGAGGTTTTATATTTTATTAACAAGTGCAGGGATTGTAGAAGTAATAACTATAATGTGCATATATATGATCCAGTGAAATTATAGTCTATTATAATTATGCTAGTTTACTGTGCTGATTATATTATCTTGTAACTAGCCTCATTATGATGTCATTTCCCTGATGTTACCTATATAAACCCTTGAATGTATTCAACCCACATTATTGAAAAAAGCCCAGGAGGGGCTGAAACGTCTGACTTGCATGTTGAGACAACAATAAACGGTTAATTATTTCACATGTGAGTGCCAGGATCCTATTTGGTTTGATCTGCATTTCCTCCACGGGCACCACAAGAACCATACGGTTGCCGGCCAGCCTGCCTTTTCCTTGTAACTTTGAATCACGAGCACACGTATTCATCCATGGCGACTAGCCGAGCCTTTAGTGAAGAGGAGGCTGCGAGAATTATTGCACAATTCACAGTATCTACGGATTTCTTAAAGACTCCATCCAGTGACTTTAAAAGATGTGACTTGGAGAAGGAATCCAGGAGACTGATCTCGTATTAGTTGCATGCTGGAACACTTACTGAATATTACCGAGAGAAAAGGATGCCAAGAGGCTTGAGGGTAAATCTGCGCCCTTCACTTTTCTCAGATGAGAACACTTTCTGTGATGAATTTGAAAAAATCCTGAATAAATGCTCTTTGGATTTGATCTTATTGACTATTGAACGACTGCAAAAATCTATTTCTGAGCTAAAGACTCATATTGATGCTATTGAACCACAACTGAACACCTGTATAAAGCCGGAGGAGTTCTCCACGATTAAAGAGTCATTGGACAATATTCTTCTGAACCATTGGAAAGAATTGCAGGGAAGAAAGACAAAAATTTGCCAGAGACACTGAAGATTACATGTTAAATAAAGTGTATAGATAACGTGATCCGTCCAGCAGGACAGCAAATCCCAGACAGCGTTTTGGGAATGGATATATGTCAGACTCTAGCAGCGACCACTTTGGCTCCTGGAGGAATCAACGTTCTACTTTTTTTCAGAAAGGCAAAGGATGCAACCAAGTAAGAAAAAGACCAGCAGGACATCCTCATCGGCGCAACTATACCGCCAATGCAGACGCGGTCTCGGGTACAAACGACTACCTTGTAATCAATATTTCTTCAAAGACATGGATGGCAATACAAATGCATGTATTGCAGAAAGGACTCTTTTTTAGTATTATGTCTAATCTTAATACATTCCAACTTGAGTTGGACATGCAGAGATTTTTCCATAATATTAGGCTAAAAGTGCATTTTTCTGTGATGTGTGCCCCTCGTGATGCTTTAACTATACAACAATCTGAATGTGTTCACCTATCTGACTTAGGTCTAAGATTAAAAAGCTACTTTTCACCACCTAAAAGTTATCACCTGGTAGAAACATACATTAATTTTGTTATGAGAGATGTGGAAAAATTGATTCAGGGTACATGGTCTGCTGGCTTTACTCCGAGGGGTAATCTAAATATGTCAGGGAAAAAACTTTGACTTAATTGATAGTAGATAAATCTATAGAAATAAAGACTGCGGATAAAGGTGGGGCGATTATTATAATGGACTGATCAGATACGGATGTGGATATATATGCCCCCCTAAATCATAATCCACTTGCAGATATACAAAAGAAAGTTTCTATAATGATTTGTAATGCACACGCCCGGGCTGAGCGGCGTGTGCGTGTGATTGTAGTGATTCCACTGGACCGTGCCGGAGAGTGAATGCCTGGAGGGGCGTAACTAGGTATTCACCCGATCCGACCAGGGTCGCACGACGGCATACGACGCCAGTGCACCAAGGAGGAACCGAGCAGAGGGACCAGGTGCTACTCCAGGACAGACCCCGGACACGGCTGTTGACCCACACAGGGGAATACAGGAACAGACTGGTAGGCTGGCACACAGACTGGTGGGTATAGGCAGGCACGACTGGTATGCAGGCAGGCGGGTATGCAGGCAGGGGGGTACAGGCAAGCACAGCTAGAGTGCAGACAGGGAGGCACTAGCAGGTAGGAACACAGGCGGGATAGGACCCAGTACACACTGGGACTCAGGAACAATACAGGCAGAGGGGTACAGGCAAGCACAGCTAGAGTGCAGACAGGGAGGCACTAGCAGGTAGGGACACTGGCGGGATAGGACCCAGTACACACTGGGACTCAGGAACAGAACCACAGATGTGGCGGACAAACACAGCAGAGTGAGGCCGCCCAGAGAGGTGAGCGAGAACAGGGCAGGACAAGGCCGCCTGGAGCGGTGAGCAAGAGTAGAGCAGGACAAGGCCACCAGGAGCGGTGAGCAAAGGGTCAGAGCTGAGCGAGACTGCCGGAGCAGTGAGCAAGAGTAAAGCAGGACGAGACCGCCTGGAGCGGTGAGCAAGAGTGGAGCAAGACTGCCGGAGCAGTGAGCAAAAGGATAAGAGCGGAGCGAGACTGCCGGAGCAGTGAGCAAAAGGGTCAGAGCGGAGCAAGGCTGCCGGAGCAGCGAGCAAAGGAGTCAGAGCAGGCTAGAACCGCCGGAGCGGTAAGCAAAGGAGTCAGAGCAGGCTAGAACCGCCGGAGCGGTGAGCAAAGGAGTCAGAGCAGGCTAGACTGAGCAGGGGGAACAGGGCTCTGTTCACACGGAACAGACAGGAAGGGAAAGGCAGAGCCAGATACCCACAGGGTACTTGCAGTGAAGTAGCGAGTGGACCAGAAACTCACAAACGGGAGTACAGAGACATCAAGCAGGAGTTAGGTACGAGTTCAGACTCTGCAGAAAAAGGAAGGGAACGGACATAGAGGCAAAACAGGTAAAGGATAGGAGAGAGTTCAGACTGGAACTGAGTGTACGGAGGAGACCGACACTGCAGCGGAATACAGGAGCGGGTCTGGGAATACGGCCCCCAGAGAGGCAGGATGAACAGGCAAGGAGCGTGTTCAGACAGGACAGACAAGATACAGGAGCGGGTCTAGGTAATCGGCCCCTAGAAGGCGGGAGGAACAGGCTAGGAGCGTGTTCAGACAGGACAGACAAGATACCGGAGCGGGTCTAGATAATCAGCCCCTAGAAGGCGGGAGGAACAGGCTAGGAGCGTGTTCAGACAGGACAGACAAGATACAGGAACGGATCTAGGTAATCGGCCCCTAGAAGGCGGAAGGAACAGGCTAGGAGCGTGTTCAGACAGGCCTGGAAATACAGCCTCCAGGATAGGCAGACAAGAGAACACAGACAGGACTCAGTTCAGACACGGGAACTGATACCGCAAGGCAGGAGACATAGACAGGACTCAGTTCAGACACAGGAACTGATACCGCAAGGCAGGAGACATAAACAGGACTAAGCTCAGACACGGGAACTGATACCGCAAGGCAGGAGACATAGACAGGACTCAGTTCAGACACGGGAACTGATACCGCAAGGCAGGAGACATAGACAGGACTCAGCTCAGACACGGGAACTGATACCGCAAGGCAGGAGACATAGACAGGACTCAGTTCAGACACGGGAACTGATACCGCAAAGCAGGAGACAAAGAACGGGACCTGGCACCTTCAGAGTGCAAGCACACACTGAATGAAACACTATGCTCAGGCAGGGATAGATGGGAGCAGCTGAGCTATATACCAGGTGACAGACAGCAATAGGCTGAGAACCCACAAGGGGTGTGACCCACAGCAGGTACAAAAAGCAGGAAGTGATCGGGCGCCGCCCTTAAGCAGCAGAAACAGACACAAACAGACAGCATGGAGGGAAGCCAGAGAGACATTCTGGACTGGAGATCAAGTGCGCGCTCTTGCACAGTGGGAGATGGACCACCATGCAAGGACGCCGCCAGGTATGTTACATGATTGAGATCATTACAAAAAGGTTTATAGAACAGCACCATTTTATTGCTCACGATGGGTGCCATGCGTCCACTCAAAATTTCCAATTTGTTCCACAATACAGGTCAAAAAAAGCGAAGGCAGCACTCCTATAAAATTATTTTTATAAATTAGTGGTAAATATATCGGGTAAAACATTAACAGAACCACAAATGTTGACCCTGAACAAGGGTTTAACATTTAGTCCAACAAAGCGTTTTAATTGGTTCCAGTTTGAATTAGATCTTCAGAGGTTTTTTAGAAATGTTTAAATTGAAAAATTGGTTTGCAAATAATATTGTGATTCCAAAATCTCATGACAGTGAGCTAAGTCTACAGCAAGCATTAATGGTTTAAAAGGTTACCTTCACACCACCTGGGAATGTGCCAGCGATAGAGGCATTTATAGTGGAGGTACTAAAACGAAAAACAAATGGAAAATTAAAAATTCCCAGTTTGAAGGTAGAGGAGTCAAAAGCACTTTGTGACCTTGTCCATGACTATGACATTATAATAGAACCAGCTTATAAAGGTGGTGCTGTCGTCGTCATGGACAAGGGGATGTATATAAATGAGATCAGGAGACAATTGAGTGATGGGGAGGTATATAGAAAGGTGGATAGAGATCCCAAATTAATGAATGTATTGAAGAATTTCTTGTCTGAGGCACTGGAAAAGAAAATTATTAATAAAGATCTATATGAATATCTATGGATGGAACATCGTACTACGCCTGTACAATATGTGTTGCCCAAGATGCATAAGTCCCTTAAAAATCCAACAGGGCGACCTATAGTATCGGGCGTAGATTCTTTGAGCAGTAGAGTTGGGACCTACTTGGACAAAATTTTAAATCCTTTAGCCAGAAACTGTGTCATTTGTACGAGATACTTCAGATTCCATCTCTAAATTGCAGAATATTAGAACTGACGGGGGAGGTTACATTGGCTTCATTCAAAGTGATCTCCCTTTACACATCTATTGACAATGAAAGAGGAATTAAGGCAATTAGACGAAAGCTGTTATCCACTGAGCACACAAGTAAGGGCCAATGGTTTATGGTGGAATTATTGAAATTTGTATTATATCAGTATTATTTTTTGTTTGGTAATTATTTTGTTCAACAACGTGGCACCGCAATGGGGGCAAATATGGCCCCAGCGTAGGCAAACATTGTTATGGCATCCCTAGAGGAAGACCTAATCTATGTGTCCCACCACTTCAAATGGGTGATGGTGTGGTGGAGATACATAGACAACGTCTTCCTCCTGTGGACTGGTACCCAAACTGAGTTGGAAGATTTCCATGCTTATTTAAATAAAATAGATAGTACTATTAAATTTACATTGGCAAGCTCTAAGGAAAAGATCAATTCCTTGACGTCCTTGTTTCACAACAAAATGGAATATTAAAAACCTCTCTCTATACTAAACCAACAGATTGTAACGATTTGCTAAAATATAACAGCAATCATCCAAAAAAGACAGTACAAGCATTACCATACAGTCAATATTTGAGAATCAAAAGAATTGAAAGTGAAGAGAATAATTTAAAAACTAGCTTGGATGGTTTAACAAAAAACTTTAAAGAAAGGGGCTATCCACAAAAATTATTAGAACAGCAAATGTATAAAGTTAGAGAGGTGGATAGAAAGGAGTTAATTAATTCTGTTAAAGAAGAAAAAAATAAGGATAGAGTACCAGTAGTCACAACATATGAGGAAGAGAGTGAAGAAGTTGGGAAAATGATAAAAAAAAAAAAAAAAACCTTGGAGGATGTTAGGGAATTGTCTGACGAATGTACCAGAATTTAAAAATTCCCCATTGTTCTCTTACAGAAGACCACAGAATATCAGGGACAGATTAGTCCATTCGCATATTGGAGCACTGAAAACTATGACGCAAACTTTTATTACGGGTAGAGACAGAAAGGGTTGCTATTATTGATGAGCGAGCACTAAAATGTTTTGGTACTCGTCGCTCGGGTCGAGCAAATTGGAATGCTCGAGTACTTGGTCCGAGTAACGAACCCAATGTAAGTCTATGGGAAACTCGAGTTTCCGGCGGCTCCCCTCGGCAGTCTGCAGAGGGCCTAAAAATTGCCCAAATCGATGGGAACAGTGCTCAAATGACAAGGGAACAGCATGGGGAAGACCCCTGGAAACATCTCTGACTCCCAGGTCACTGCTGTGAACAACGTTGTCAGAGGTATTATGCCACTTTTACGGACTCACAATAAAACATACAAAAACATAATGGATTTTCCTGGGAAATATGTTAAAGAACATCCTTTCCAGGGTAATGACTTGTATATAAGGCAAAATAAATAGCCAAAAACAAAAATGCTCCTCCACACCTTGGGCTATGTTCACACGTAGTGTTTCTGATGCGTTTTTGCACTTTTGTATTGCTTTCAACCAAGACAAATGCATTCACCGGGAAATGTCATTTTAACATTTTACAATCTTATCTGGCCATGTGGTGTGTGACACTTCATCAGACACATGCATACAGTGCTGAAAA
Source organism: Phyllobates terribilis (assembly GCF_046119375.1). Lineage (NCBI taxonomy): Eukaryota > Metazoa > Chordata > Amphibia > Anura > Dendrobatidae > Phyllobates > Phyllobates terribilis. Next base: position 87,007,654 of record NW_027362770.1, read on the forward strand.
GACATGGGAACAGCATGGAGAAGACCCCCGGAAGCATCTCTGACTCCCAGGTCACTGCCTAAGTGTGCCCATCATAAGTGATCCTTGGCACATGCGAAGATGCCTCCTGCCATGCACCTGTCGTTGCAGACTTGCAGCAATCACTGTCCACATCCTTGTCCCAGCGCAGCGTTCAGTTGTCCCTACCCCATTCCTTGGTATGCAAGCGCAAGTATACAGCCAGCCACCCACCCTCCCACAGGCTGCAATACTATACTGCCAGATTTTTGACAGCTGTTTGTACTTGAAATGGGGCCAGTCCACAGCTTTTTTTTCTGTGAGTTGTATGTCAACACAGCTATATTCTTTAGCTTGGTAAAAGGAACTTTTATCTACTCTGTTATTTCTCCCAGGAAGTCCTCTAAAGCTGCTTGTACTTGAAATGTGGCCTTTTAGGCTCGTGGAGGCGAAAGCTGTCTACAACCTCATGGCGGCGGCCAGGTGTCCATACTCTGTCCCTACCCGCCACTTTATCTCCCGGTGTCGTCTCCGGCTTCCACAAGCACGTGTTCCACAACATTACCCGTGCCCTCCTCCCCAGTGCACTTACTGGGTAGGATCGCCTAACCACAAACACGTGGTTAAGTGAATGTGGCCAGGGACGGTACAGAGCCAATCCACAGCTTGTGGGTGAGTTGTATTTCACCACAGCCATATTTTTTAGCTCGTATCTACTCCGGCTGTCATTTCTCCGTCACTAGGTTCCGCGCATTGTCACACACGATCATGCCTGGCTGTATGTTCAGCCGTGAGAGCCACAGATCAGGCTGCTGTGTTACAGCTTTCAACAACTCTGCAGCAGTGGGCGGTTTGTCACCTAAGCATTAAGCATGTTATCTTCAGAACTGGAGGAGGAAGTGCAGGAGCTGAACAATGTGATTACATTGAGGTTACATTGGCGACTCTGGTTTTTATACTAAAGAAAGATCCTACTGTTTTTTTGGGGGGGTTTTACGTTATTTTTTAAGACAAACTGCATTCACCGGTAAATGACATTTTAACATTTTACAACCTTATCTGGCTATGTGGTGAGTGACATATCTTCAGACACATCCTGTTTCATTTATGATGGAGGGACTCTGAAAGTCACAAACCTATTTTTATAGGGCCATCAGGCGGCCCTTACTATTCTTAAAGGGCCAGCAGTCGGCCCTCGCTATTGTTAGAGAGCCATCAGCCAGCTATGCTTTGTTGTTCCCATTATTAACGAGTGGGTCTGCTATACTGTTATTGCGTATGTAGTGACTGCAAGGGCTGCCAAAAATTTGCAGGCACTCCAAAGCCCCTTGCAAGAGCCGTAGAGGTCAGAGAGCCTCCTAAAAACAATGGTCCCATTATTAGAAAGAGGGTCTCCCATAGACACTGTATTTGAGTTTGTTACGCTGCTATCATTCGGTGGAGTTGAGAAGTCCGGCCCAATCCAGCCCATGTTCATTTTTATAAGAGTTAGCCTGTCAGCATTTTCAGTTGACAGGCAAATGTGCCTATCTTCTAATATATACACTGCTCAAAAAATAAAGGGAACACTTAAACAACAGAATATAACTCCAAGTAAATCAAACTTCTGTGAAATCAATCTGTCCACTTAGGAAGCAACACTGATTGACAATCAATTTCACATGCTGTTGTGCAAATGGAATAGACAATAGATGGAAATTATTGGCAATTATCAAGACACACTCAATAAAGGAGTGGTTCTGCAGGTGGGGACCACAGACCACATCTCCGTACCAATGCTTTCTGGCTGATATTTTAGTCACTTTTGAATGCTGGTTGTGCTTTCACCCTCGTGGTAGCATGAGACGGACTCTACAACCCACAGAAGTTGCTCAGGTAGTGCAGCTCATCCAGGATGGCACATCAATGCGAGCTGTGGCAAGAAGATTTGCTGTGTCTGTCAGCGTAGTGCCCAGAGGCTGGAGGCGCAACCAGGAGACAGGCCAGTACACCAGGAGACGTGGAGGGGGCCGTATGAGAGCAACAACCCAGCAGCAGGACCGCTACCTCTGCCTTTGTGCAAGGAGGAACAGGAGGAGCACTGCCAGAGCCCTGCAAAATGACCTCCAGCAGACCATAAATGTGCATGTGTCTGCACAAACGGTTAGAAACCGACTCCATGAGGGTGGTATGAGGGCCCGACGTCCACAGATGGGGGTTGTGCTCACAGCCAACACCATGCAGGACGCTTGGCATTTGCCACAGAACACCAGGATTGGCAAAGTCGACACTGGCGCACTGTGCTCTTCACAGATGAAAGCAGGTTCACACTGAGCACATGTGACAGATGTGACAAGAGTCTGGAGACACCGTGGAGAGCGATCTGCTGCCTGCAACATCCTTCAGCATAACCAGTTTGGCAGTGGGTCAGTAATGGTGTGGGGTGGCATTTCTTTGGAGGGCCGCACAGCCTTCCATGTGCTCGCCAGAGGTAGACTGACTGCCATTAGGTACCGAGATGACATCCTCAGACCCCTTGTGAGACCATATGCTGGTTCGGTTGGCCCTGTGTTCCTCCTAATGCAGGACAATGCCACACCTCATGTGGCTGGAGTGTGTCAGCAGTTCCTGCAAGATGAAGGCATTGAAGCTATGGACTGGCCCGCCCGTTCCCCAGACCTGAATCTGATTGAGCACATCTGGGACGTCATGTCTCGCTCCATCCACCAACGTCACGTTGCACCACAGACTGTCCAGGAGTTGGCGGATGCTTTAGTCCAGGTCTGGGAGGAGATCTCACAGGAGACCATCCGCAACCTCATCAGGAGCATGCCCAGGCATTGTAGGGAGGTCATACAGGCACGTGGAGGCCACACACAATACTGAGCCTCATTTTGACTTGTTTTAAGGACATTACATCAAAGTTGGATCAGCCTGTAGTGTATTTTTCCACTTTAATTTTGGGGGTGACTCCAAATCCAGGCCTCCATTGGTTAATAAATTTGATTTCCATTGATGATTTTTGTGTGATTTTGTTGTCAGCACATTCAACTTTGTACAGAACAAAGTATTCAATGAGAATATTTCGTTCATTCAGATCTAGGATGTGTTATTTGAGTGTTCCCTTTATTTTTTTGAGCAGTGTACTTACCTTGTAATGTCTTCACATCCTGCTCCGTCCAGATGTGTCCGGATCCCAGAATTCCAAGCTGCGGAAGTTCATTGACCGCCATATTGGTACACCCAAGTGATGGGTGTCTCAATATGGAAACCGGCAGAACACCGTCGCGAGCACGCCGTACATGCCGCACACGCCGCCGCCGGGATCAGCCGAATGATTCACTGACCGCCGCCATCTTTGCACAGGAGGAGTGCATGTGCAGTTTTAATGTGAGCGCCGCTATCTGCCTGTACAAAGATAGCGGAGGTCTGATTTACTGCGCCTGCGCGAATTCCGCGCTTAGCACAGGGGGGAGGGGTGAGTGCACATAGGAAAGAGATGACACACCGGGGAGACAACTCAAACGAGAACACATGAGGGAAGAAGACAGCACAGGGGTGGAGAGAGAGAGCAGACAAGGGGGAGAGCACATGGGGTACACAGGTCAAAGATGAGATCACTTGAGAGGAGAAGACAGCAGATGGGGAGAGAGAAAGCGCACAGGGGGGAGAGAGAGAGAGCACAGGGGAGAGACAGCTCAAACGGGACAGCACATGAGGGGAGAACACAACACAGGAAGGAGAGAGACAGCAGACATGGGGGTAGCACATGGGGTAGACAGGTCAAAGAAGAGAGCACAGATGGGAGAAGTCAGCACATGGGGGAAAGAGAGAGTGGATAGGTGGGTGAGCACATGTGGGGGAGAGATTCTCAACGCTGCCAAGCCTGCCCCCATCGTGACATTACCGCCCTCGCGTCGGGCCTCCATCTAGTCGCTTATAATTTCACCGGTGACACTAAAATCCCGCTCTGACAAAACCATAGCGGCAGGGCAGGCCAGGACCTCCAAGGCGTAAAGAGCCAGTTCATGCCACGAGTCCAGCTTGGATACCCAATAATTATAAGGCACAGAGAAATCACGGAGGACGTTGGTACAGTTGGCAAGGTCCTCCATCACAATCTTCCGAAACTTTGCACTCCTTGGAAGAGTACCCCCGGACTCAGGGCCTGTGTGATGGGAGGGTCTGAGAAAACTGTCCCAGAACTTTGACAGTGTTCCCCTGCCTCTGCTCAATTGCATTTGTGGCTCTCTTGCCTGTACTCCTTGGTTGTCCAACGAACTGTGACCTCTGCCGCCAGCGTTTTCAGATGGGTATTTTTTTAATAATTCCGCAACAAGGGCCTTCTCGTATTGCACCATTTTATTAGGCCTGTCCTGCAAGGAAATAAGGGACAGAAAGTTCTCCCTGTAGGGTGAGTCACCAACCAGTAATGACTGTCACCCAAAATTTGAACAACGCGAGGGTCACGGGAAAGGCAACGTAACATAAGCTCAGCCATGTGTGCCAGACTGCAAAGAAGCAAGACTTCCGTGTCCTCACCAAGAGGACGACTAACCATGCTCTCCTCCTCTTCCTCCTCCTCCCTGTGCTCAGGCCATCCACGCTGACTAGACGGTGTAGCATCGGCGTCTCACCCTCCTGCCGGGTAGAGACGCCTGTTCCCCTCACCGCCGCAGTCCTGGTCCGGTGTGTTCCGGCCTGTTTGCCGCTGTGACGCGCACCGCGCTCAGCTTCCCAGGCACTGTGCTTAGGGCACGCGCTCGCTCCCTCCCTCTTAAAGGGGCCGCTCGCGCCATCCTAAAGAGTACCCGGCCAATGGCCGGAGGACTTCTATATAAGGCACCTCCTCCAAAATGGAGGTGCCTGTGCAAGGTTGTTGTTCCGTGTGCTAACACTTGCTTCAGCCCTCAGGTCCCGCTGCCAGTCAGTCCAGCCTGCCAGTTTGTCTAACAGTCTGTCTATTAGTTCTGCCCGCCAGTCTGCCAGGTACCTGCTGTGTCCACCAGCCAGCCTACCTGGAGCACCTGCCAGTTACCTGCCGTGCCCGCCAGCCTGCCCACCTGGAGCACCTGCCAGTTACCTGTCGTGCCAGCCAGCCTACCTGGAGCACCTGCCAGTTACCTGCCGTGCCCGCCAGCCTGCCTACCCAGAGCACCTGCCTGGCTATCTGCCGTACCCACCTGCTTGCCTACCCGGAGTACCTGTCTGACGTACCTGCCTGCTGATCTACCCGGACCACCCGTCTGCCTTCTTCCCGTGCTCGTCTGCTGTACCGGTCAGTTCCTGTCATCTGACCCGTGGGAGTCACCTGCTCTCACACAAGGTCGGTCCCAGAGTGGCACATGGTTCACCTGCCCGGTCCCTCCCTGGTTCACGGAGTCGACTAAGCCGCTGTGACCTGGGTCAGGCCGAGTAGGCACTTAGTCACTCCCCTCTGGTCTCTCCTTGCACTGAAGCACAGAGGTTCCACCACCCGGACCCGTAACAGTTTGCACACGCCATGGAACCAGGTAGCCCTCAGGCTCCTTCGCTCTCTGACCTGTACCAGGAGGTCTCACGTCAGCGATCCCAACAGTAAACTATCCTGTCCTATCTGCGGACTGTCAACTCCCGCCTGTACACACTGTCCAACCCATCTGTGTCTGTCTCTAGCCAAGCGGCACCCGCTCCGGCGGCACCTCTACCCAGTGGCTCTGTGGCACCCAGCTTTGGACCTCAGCTCTCTGCGCCTCCACGTTTTGGTAGTGACCCCGTCTTATGTTGGGGCTTCATAAATCAGTGCACGCTGCACTTTGAAATCCTGGCACACCAGTTCACCTCCGACCGGGCCAAGGTGGCGTTCATCACGTCTCACCTCACCGGGGAGGCATTGGCATGGCTAAACCCCCTGTGGGAAAGAGGGGATCCCCTGGTGTCCGATCTTCTGGCTTTCCTCGCTGCCTTCCGGAAGGTTTTCGATGAGCCCGAACGAAAATCTTCTACTGCTTCCTCACTTTTCCGTCTCCGCCAAGGGAGTCTCACTGTGGACCAGTATGCCCTACGTTTCCGAACCCTCACATCTGAACTTGCCTGGAACAATGAGGCCCTGGTGTCCACCTTTTAGGAGGGTCTTTCCGGACGGATCAAGGATGAACTAGCCAGTCGTGACATCCCCTCCTCCCTGGACGACCTGGTGTTATTAGCTACCCGGATTTACATCCGTTTTCTGGAACGTGCTAAGGAGACTACCCGGGAGAGAAGATTTCCGCGTCTCGCTCCAACATTCCAAAGGACAGCCTTGCAACCAGCAATTCCCCGGGCGTGTTCGCCTGAGCCAATGCAAATTGACAAAGCCATGATGGTCAAGTCTCGCCTGGAGATGCGCCGAGCCGAGGGGAGTTGCTTCTACTGTGGCAGTATAGAGCATCTGATCCGTTCCTGCCCGGTGAGGCCGGGAAACTCCAGTGTCTAGGACCACTCGGAGAGGTCATCCTAGGCAAGAGGAAATCCTCTCCGTCCTTGACTCTGTCTGTTTCTATTTCCAGTGGTGAGACCCGCTTCTTCAAGACTGCCCATCTGGATTCCGGAGCCGCTGGGAATCTTATTCAACAGGCTGTTGTGGAGCGGTATCAGATTCCTACCGTACGTCTGGCTGAACCGTTGGCGGTTGCCTCCATGGATGGAAGGCTTCTTCCCAAGACCATCTTGCTCATCACTGAGCCTGTAACCCTTCAGGTGGGAATGATGCACTCGGAAAAGATCTCCTTTCACGTGCTGTCCGGTCTCTCTCACCCCCTCTTGCTTGGTCTACCCTGGTTTCAAAGACATGAGCCCGTCCTGAATTGGAGATCTGGTGAAGTGTTCTGTTGGGGTCAGGAATGCCATGAGCCCTGTCTGGTTCCGGTTCGTCCTGCTCAACCCCCGTCTACTCTGGCTAATCTACCTGGTCTGCCGGCACCCTACTGGTCCTATGCGGACGTCTTTGACAAAAAGGAAGAGGAGACACTACCACCTCATAGGCCGTATGATTGCCCCATCGACCTGGTACCTGATGCTTCTCCTCCCCGCGGGCGAATCTACCTCTTGTCGCTGGCTGAGACCCAGGCCATGTCTGAGTACATAGAAGAGAATCTTGCCAGGGGATTTGTCTAGAAATCCACCTCTCCGGCTGGAGCAGGATTCTTCTTCGTCAAGAAGAAAGACGGCTCTCTACGTCCCTGTATCGATTACAGGGGCCTTAACCAGATTACCATCAAAAATAAGTACCCCCTGCCTCTCATCTCGGAGCTGTTTGACCGCCTTAAAGGCGCAAAGATCTTCACCAAGCTCGATCTTCGTGGGGCATACAATTTGGTCTGGATCCGCCAGGGGGACAAGTGGACGATGGCATTCAACACTCGGGAAGGTCTCTATGAATACCGCTTGATGCCCTTTGGGCTCTGTAATGCTCCAGCCATCTTCAAGGAGCTGGTTAACGACATCTTCCATGATCTCCTGTATTCTTGCGTAGTGGTGTACCTGGACGATATCTTGGTTTTCTCTCCGGATCTGCCCTCACACCGGAGGGATGTTCGTCAGGTTCTGCTAAGGCTCCAGAAGAATCGCCTATACGCTAAATTCGAGAAATGCCTCTTTGAACAGACCTCTCTGTCGTTCCTGGGCTATATTATCTCCGAGACTGGTCTGCGGATGGATCCCAAGAAGTTGTCTGCCGACCGAAGGGGTTGAAGGCGATTCAACGATTCCTGGGCTTCGCAAACTATTACCGCCTCTTCATTCCTCATTTCTCCTCCCGGACTGCTCCCATCTCCGCGCTCACCCGTAAAGGATCAAATCCCTGGGAATGGACTTCCGAAGCGGAGAAGGCCTTCGTCTCCCTTAAACAAGCCTTCTCTTCCGCTCCTGTGCTGCACCGTCCGGATTGCAACAAGCAGTTCTTCCTGGAGGTTGATGCATCCTCCTCCGGAGCCGGAGCGGTGCTCACCCAGAAATCCTCATCCGTGAGGATGGTAACCTGCGGCTTCTTCTCCAAGCTCTTCTCCTCGTCCGAGCGCAACTACTCTATAGGAAATCGTGAGCTGCTGGCCACCAAATTTGCACTGGAGGAGTGGCGCTACTTGCTGGAGAGAGCTCTGCACCCGGGGGTCATCTACGCTGACCACAAAAACCTCGCTTATTCTCAGAACGCCCAAAGACTAAATCCGCGTCAGGCCAGGTGGTCTCTATTCTTTGCCAGATTCTGCTTCACTCTGCATTACCGCCCGGCGGACAAGAACATTAAAATTGACGCTTTATCCCGCTCATTCCTGTCTTCCGATCAAGAGGAGGAGCCTCTACATATCATTGACCCCTCCAAAGTAATGACTGTTGCTCCGTTTGACCTGTCTCATCTTCCACCCCGTAAGACTTTTGTAGCGGTTCCGGATCGAATGAAGGTTCTACTCTGGGGCCATTCATCCAAACTAGCCGGTCATGCTGGCCACAGGAAGACCTTTCTGCTCATCGCCCGACATTACTGGTGGCTTTCCCTGCGCAAGGATGTTGCGGACTTTGTCGCAGCTTGTTCCTCTTGTGCCCGTAACAAGGTTTCCAGGCACCTTCCATCCGGCTGTATACTTCCTCTTCTCGTGCCTTCCGCTCCGTGGCAACACATTGCAATGGACTTCATCATGGATCTACCTGTTTGTTTGGGCTGGGTTGCAAGTGGGACCGCTCATTTACTTTGATCTAACTCTTTACTATTTACACTAAGCAGTATAGCACTCAGTAGTGCTGTCACTATTTCCCTGATGTATGTTCCCTTGCTCACCTCCAGCATACATGTGTAGCTATTTACACCCATTCAGTCCATTTGCCCCATTATCCATGTGATCCCCTGATATCTGGCACCATGCACTTTATTCCCCTTGTGATGTGAATTAATTTAATCTTTGGTATATGTTATTGTGACACCCCAGGGGTCTGGTTGTCACAGTGATAGAGATATTACGTCTGAGAGCAGGTGGGAGGTCCTTTGGTCAGGGATCCTGTGCATGCCACACCTCCTGCCCAGCCTTGGGAGGGGAAGAACTTCCCCTGTATAAACCCGGGGCTGAGGCAGGGTTAGTGAGTCCAGGAAGAGTAGAGACAAGAGCAGCATAGGAAGCAGCAGAGTCACAAGGAGTCAGGGGCTGGCAGCTAAAGAGCTCGCCCTGACTAAGAAGATTCTTTACCGGACCCGGAGTCCGAGGCTGTGGGGACTAACTTCTACCCAGCAGCAGAATCCGTCAGGCAGGGGATTTCAGGTCCCCTGGCCCAGAAGCCCGAAGGCCCGGTCCCACGCGTGGGACCAGCACCGCCATCGTGGAGCGGAAGCCATTAGAAGGCCCCGAGTCACCGGCCATACGGGTGAGCACCACACGGTACACTCAGGGACGTGGGCTACTTACATCAGCTTCTAGCAAGGTAGCCAGAAGAGTACAGTCAGCTTGGGAGGCCTACAACTACGCCTGGCCAGGGGAGATCCCATCTGCTCAAGGACTGACCAGGCCCCGTTCGCTAGCAAGTACTCCGGGAGGGTCTATCGTTGTTACCAGTAAAGACCCTGAACGCTACCATACCGTCTCTGAGTGGTTCCTGCTACCCCCATCATCCACGTCGGCTGCCCTGAGGCCATACCCCTCCCGTTGGGGGTTATACTATCACGCTGCACCATCCTTCCACCGGCCTCAGCGGTCTGCCCTGCAGCAGCAGCCCCCTGGCTGCATTCAACGGGTGGCGTAGTCATCAACCATTTTCTACCGCTAACAGACTGCCGTCCAGTTTGACTCCCTGGGCACGGAACGGGTCACCGCCACGAGACTACAACCCTAAACAGATCCGGCTCCGGGTAAGCTCCCGCGTGCGCAACGCAGCGCGACACAGGCCCAGGGGCGCGTCAACTTTGGCGTAGTCGGCAGGATCACGTGCCCGCAACCACCGGGTACTGCGTGCCTGAAAAGCAAAGACTGTTCAAACTTACCAGTGGTGAAGATTCCCGCCATCGGTGAAGATTCCCGCCATCCGGCGCCATCTTCAGCCTTCTTCCCGCCATCGGTGAAGTTTCCCGCCATCCGGCGCCATCTTCAGCCTTCTTCCCGCCATCCGTGGAGTTTTCCCGCCATTGGACGCCATCTTGAGGACGCCGCGCGGGAAGAAGAGGGGCGTGGACTCCGAAAGCGCGCGAGAACTGAAGCCCCGCCTCACGTCCGGACGTTGCGTAAGGTCCTGGAAGGAGCCCAGCAGACGCCGACGTCACAGGAGCGCGACGGAAGGTCCTCAACCCTGACGATCCACTGCGGAGCCGCGGCCTACGGAACAGGATCATCGCAAGGTAGGCCACGGTCCACTAGGGGGGAGGAAGATGTCGGATACGGAGGAGAGCTCCACTGCCTCAACCCCCGCCAGCGCTACCGCTGTTGCAGTTATGCCCTTCACCATGCCCTATATCCCGGGAGCAGCTTGGCTACCCCAGTACTCAGGGGAGTCACATACCCTGCATGACTTTAGAGAAAAGCTGGATAGCCTCTTCCAGGTGTACCCCCTCACAGAAGAGCAAAAAGTGAGCATCCTGGTGGCCCAACTAACTGGGGCAGCCAAAAGGGAAGTAAAATCCTGGCCACCTGGGAGGAAGACTGTCGCAGGGATACTAACCCGGCTGAAGGACACCTTTGATACCCGCACCTCAGCCGAGATTAAACTTAGATTCTACGGGTGCAAGCAGCGAGCGCATGAGAGTATAAGGGACTATGCACTCAACCTACAAGAGGCCCTGAGGGCCATTAAGCAGACCGACCCTAATGGAGTGGGAAACGAGGACAGGCTGTTGACCGAACAATTTATAGAGGGTTTATATTGCAATGCCCACCGCACCCAGTTGCGGGCAATGGCCTTACAGGACCCTCATCTAGAATTTGCACAGTTCAAGGACAGAGCCATCCGGGTGCTCCGAGAACCGGCACCAGGTGGCGTTGTGACCCACAGACGCCCCACTACCACTTACTACCAGGAGGCGGCGCCCTTGTCAGCAGGGCCTGTGGGAGCTGATGCGCAGGCTTTGGACAATGACCCGGCTCCAGACCTACACCATCAGGTCCAAGAGCTAGCTAAAAGCGTTGCTGCGCTAACCCGAACTGTGCAGTCTTTACAGGTTTCCACTCCAGGGAAGATCCAGCTGGCATCCGGACCGGAGGACATCCCGTGGCGTCGACCAAGGAGGACCCCACCGGCCAGAGGAAGACCCAGTGACCGATACAGCGAGGACGGACGACCCATCTGCCGCCGCTGCAATCAACCCGGACATATGGAAAGGTACTGTTCTTTAAACGGGCACAACCTGGGGTAGAGGGCCAACCCCCAGGAAAAAGATCACCAGGCCCATCGAACTGGCGCGACAGATATGTGGGAGGACGTCCAGTCTTGCCTGTGGTACTGGATGGCATTCCCATGAGTGCCCTACTGGACACCGGGTCACAGGTCACCACCATCCCGTACGTGCTCTTCAAGCAGTACTGGAATGACTCGGATATTACCCGCTACCCTGACGACGACTTGAGTATCATCGCCAGCAATGGTCAGCCCGTGCCACAGATCGGATTTAAAGAGGTGACCATCAAAATTGGTAGAGTCGAACTGGCCGCACAGGGACTGATCATTGTAGATATTGACAAACATGAGAGTCACCCAAAAATAACTCTAGGAACTAATGTAATTGAAAATTGTCTTGCAGAGGTGATTTTCCTTTTACAGCAGGTTGCCAAGAATGCCAGCTCCGGCGAGCAGCGGGTGCTCCAGAAAGAGATCCGGGCACTGATGCAACGGCAACAAGTGGAACTCTCCGGCGGTGAGATTGGTAGCGTAAGAATGTGTGACCCTTTTCCTATTGCCATGCCCCAAAAAGTGAAATGATGATTTGGTGCCGGGCAGCTATTGGTCTGAGAGGTAGAGATTACCAGGCAATGGTAGAACCAGTTTACTCAGACAGTAGGCCCACCATTTTGACAGCACGGGGGGTGGTCAATGTACGCCATGGGAGGGTGCCCGTTCGCATAATAAATATCGGGGAGAGGGAAGTGTACCTGCCCCGGTATGCCACGCTAGCCAAATTATATACCACTAATCAAAATTCTATACAATCTGTGGAACCCTTGCCTCCATCTCACCCGGAGGAAGGTAACGGCTCTAAGAAAGACATGGAGGACTGGTGTCAGCAACTACATCTGGGTACTGACTCCACTCCCTCACACCAGAAACAAGGAGTCTATCGGGTGGTTCAAGAGTATGAGAGAGTGTTTAGTAAACACCCGTTAGACTTCGGGCGAGTCAAGGGGGTAGAACACCGCATCCCCACGGGAGATCATCCTCCCATAAAAGAGAGGTATCGACCCGTACCCCCTGCACATTACCAACACGCCAAGGGGATGCTTAGAGACATGAAGGAGGCTGGGGTAATCCGGGATAGCTGTAGCCCCTGGGCAGCCCCACTAGTTTTAGTCAAAAAGAAAGACAACACCATGAGGATGTGTGTAGATTACCGGAAAATCAACCGTATCACACACAAGGATGCGTACCCCTTACCAAGGATAGAGGAGTCATTGGCTGCTTTAAGATCTGCTAACTTCTTCTCTACCTTGGATCTCACTAGCGGGTACTGGCAGGTTCCTGTAGCAGAGGCGGACCGGGAGAAGACCGCATTCACCACCCCGATGGGACTTAGCGAGTTCACCTGCATGCCGTTCGGACTCTGCAACGCCCCAGGAACCTTCCAACGATTAATGGAGTGCTGTCTGGGCCACAGAAACTTCGAGACGGTCCTGTTGTACCTGGACGATGTCATCGTATACTCCAAAACTTATGAGGACCACCTGAAACACCTGGCGGAGGTGTTCGAAGCTCTGGCGAGTTACGGCCTAAAGGTGAAACCCTCCAAGTGTCACCTCCTGAAACCAAAGGTGCAATACCTGGGACACGTGGTGAGCGCTGACGGAGTGGCTCCCGACCCCGATAAGATCACCGCAATTAAGGGATGGCCAAGCCCCTCCAGCGTAAAAGAAGTGCGGCAGTTCCTAGGGTTGGTAGGCTACTACCGAAGGTTTATTCCCGGTTTCACCAAAAAGGCAGCACCTATGCAGGACCTCCTGATAGGCCAGTCCCGGAAGGCCAAGAACCAGAAGCCGCCCTTCAAATGGGAAAAGCTAGAAGAAGAGTCCTTCCGCCAGCTGAAGATGGCCCTCACGGGGGATGAAATCTTGGCGTACCCGGACTATAGCCAGCCCTTCATCCTCTACACCGACGCCAGTAACATCGGGCTAGGAGCCGTACTGTCCCAGATTCAGCAGGGGAGAGAACGAGTAATCTCCTATGCCAGCCGAAAACTGCGACCCACCGAAAGGAACCCCGAAAATTACAGCTCATTTAAGCTAGAGTTCCTGGCCGTGGTATGGGCAGTCACCGAGCGCTTTAGGCATTACCTCGCTTCTTCCCGGTTCACCGTATACACGGATAACAACCCGCTGACACACCTGGACACGGCAAGACTCGGTGCCCTGGAGCAGAGGTGGATGGCCCGTCTGTCCAACTACGAGTTCACAATTAAATACCGGGCAGGGCGCTCCAATACCAACGCGGACGCCCTGTCCAGGATGCCCAACCTGCCGGACGGAGGAGAAGATCCGGAGGGACTGGAAGAAGTTGAACTCCCTGCGTTCCACCGTCATGGGACTATCCAGTATTCCCACCGGGTAAGGAGTAAGCAGGCTGCTACGTTGAACCCCTTACCTCACTACAACTGGGCGGAAACGCAAGACAGCGACCCTGCCGTCCGACTGGTGAAGGAGATGCTGACTCGCCCGGAGGCTAGCCTGGAATCAGACGCTCCAGAGGAAGCCAAACAACTATGGGCAGAGAAGAGTCGACTGTTCCTTTACAAGGGGAAGTTGTGCCGCAGAATGGTTAACTCCAGGACGCATGAACTACTCTGGCAAGTAGTGGTGCCACGAAGAGACGCAGCCATGGTGATGGAGGCATACCACGACGGAGCTGGACACTTCGGGTGGAAAAAGCTGGAGTTCCTGCTGCGCGAGCGGTTCCACTGGGTAGGCATGAGGGGAACCATCGAGAAGTGGTGCAGAGACTGTGGCCCGTGCAATCTGAGAAGGAAGGACCGGGCCAGCCAGAAGACTCCCCTGCAGTCCATCGTCACCCGGCAACCGTTGGAACTGGTAGCCTTGGATCATGTAAAACTGACCCCCAGCAGAAGTGGCTACGTCTACGCGTTAACCATCGTGGATCATTACTCCCGGTTTCTGGTTGTCGTCCCCGTCAAGGACTTAACGGCTCGAACAGCAGCTAGAGCCTTCCAGCAGCACTTTTGCCGTCCACACGGGTACCCGGACCAAGTGCTGACGGACCAGGGACCTGCCTTTGAAGCGGAGGTCTTCCAGGAATTCTGCAATCTGTATGGCTGCCGGAAGATAAGGACGACACCCTACCATCCGCAAACTAATGGGCTTTGTGAGAAAATGAACCAGGTGGTAATGGATCTTCTAAAAACGTTGCCCCTGGAAGAACGCAGTCTGTGGCCTGAGAAGTTGCCCGATCTGGTGGACCTATACAACCACATCCCGGTAGGTTCCACCAACTGTACCCCGGCTTACCTAATGAGGGCAAGACCTGGTAAGTTACCTGTTGACCTGGAAATGGGAGTCCTGACGCCCGAGGACACTTCACCAGAAACGGACTGGGACACAGAGAGGCAGCAGCAGTACCGGAAAGTACAGGAGAGCGTGGAGCGAAGTCTCTGTCAGGCTAGGGAAAGACAAGAGAAGACTTACAACCAGTATGCTCCCGCTGTTCCCCTGGTACCCGGAGAGCAGGTCTTGAAGAGGAAGAGACGGCTCCACAAGTTGGACGACCAGTGGGAGAAGGACCCGTACACCGTACTGCCCTCAAGCCACGAGAACCCGAAGGTCTGTACCATCAGTAAAGACGGAGGGGAAACCACAGCCATTGTATCCCGGGACCACCTGAAGAAGTGCCCCGAACAACTGAGGAACCCTGAGGAGGAACAGGAAGACCATCGACCCGTGGAAGAAAGGGAAGATATGGTTAGTACCGTGCTCGGGGACTTCCCTCGGTCTTGGACTCAAGTCAATGGTGCAGTTGTGGTACCCGTACTCACCTTCCTCCAACCATCATCCCAAGAACCTACGGAGCAACGGGTAGAGCTGGAAGAGCAGCCGGTCCAGGAGGCAGAAGACTCCACCCAAGCGGAACAGGAGAATCCACCCTCTGCTTATAGTGAGCCTGCCGTACCCCTAGTGAGACAAAGAGCCGGTAGACAGCTGCCCAGTTTACCCTTGACAGCTCCTACACCCTGTAGTTCAGGGCCAGACAGTCAGCTCCGTAGGTCCACTAGGGCCACTAGAGGCCAGTTACCCGCACGTTGGAGGATCTAAATGTTTAAGTTGTTTTACAATGTTTACCTGTTTATTGTTGCTTGTGTGTAATTTTGTGTTTCTAGTTGTTTTTAGGAGTCTTCGGTGGATTTACCGGGAATCCTTTGTATATAGTTGGAGCGTAACCCAGGATGGACTAGAGACTGTTAAGGACTCGGGGTAGGACAGACCCCTACCTGGTTACGTCTCCCTGTGTTGGTGAAATGGACACCTTTGCTTTTCTTCAAAGACTGCACCCGGTTGCGGACATCCGTGACCATCTTATTGTGTTTCCTTATTGTATTTTATTGTTCTTTGATATACCTTGTTATATTTTTCTAAAAAGTGTTTAGTCCCGGAGTACTAAATTTCACTAGGGGGGAGTGTGACACCCCAGGGGTCTGGTTGTCACAGTGATAGAGATATTACGTCTGAGAGCAGGTGGGAGGTCCTTTGGTCAGGGATCCTGTGCATGCCACACCTCCTGCCCAGCCTTGGGAGGGGAAGAACTTCCCCTGTATAAACCCGGGGCTGAGGCAGGGTTAGTGAGTCCAGGAAGAGTAGAGACAAGAGCAGCATAGGAAGCAGCAGAGTCACAAGGAGTCAGGGGCTGGCAGCTAAAGAGCTCGCCCTGACTAAGAAGATTCTTTACCGGACCCGGAGTCCGAGGCTGTGGGGACTAACTTCTACCCAGCAGCAGAATCCGTCAGGCAGGGGATTTCAGGTCCCCTGGCCCAGAAGCCCGAAGGCCCGGTCCCACGCGTGGGACCAGCACCGCCATCGTGGAGCGGAAGCCATTAGAAGGCCCCGAGTCACCGGCCATACGGGTGAGCACCACACGGTACACTCAGGGACGTGGGCTACTTACATCAGCTTCTAGCAAGGTAGCCAGAAGAGTACAGTCAGCTTGGGAGGCCTACAACTACGCCTGGCCAGGGGAGATCCCATCTGCTCAAGGACTGACCAGGCCCCGTTCGCTAGCAAGTACTCCGGGAGGGTCTATCGTTGTTACCAGTAAAGACCCTGAACGCTACCATACCGTCTCTGAGTGGTTCCTGCTACCCCCATCATCCACGTCGGCTGCCCTGAGGCCATACCCCTCCCGTTGGGGGTTATACTATCACGCTGCACCATCCTTCCACCGGCCTCAGCGGTCTGCCCTGCAGCAGCAGCCCCCTGGCTGCATTCAACGGGTGGCGTAGTCATCAACCATTTTCTACCGCTAACAGACTGCCGTCCAGTTTGACTCCCTGGGCACGGAACGGGTCACCGCCACGAGACTACAACCCTAAACAGATCCGGCTCCGGGTAAGCTCCCGCGTGCGCAACGCAGCGCGACACAGGCCCAGGGGCGCGTCATTATCATGTAAATTTCACTTAATAAAATTATGCTTTTTATGCCGCTATACTCATTTTTCCTCCTTCTTCAAAACACTGCTGGAAATCAGTACAGTAGTCCTCAGCTGTGCGACCCCCTTGTGCCAGGTTCGTGATCTTAGCCTGAGCGACCTGGATCCTGTCGGGTTCATCATATATCAGTCCTAAACTGTCAAAGAAGGCGTCAACAGAAAACCGTTTTGGAGCTTGTGGCGACAAGGAAAATGCCCAGGTCTGAGGGCCCCCTCACAGTAGGGACATGATTATTCCCACCCGCTGGAACTCCTCCCCTGACGATCGGGGGAGCAGGGTAAAAAATAACCTATAGCTCTCCCTAAAGATTCTAAACTGGTCTTTCTCTCCAGAAAATTTATCAGGAAGGGCTATTACAGGTGCGGGAGAGACCAACTGTGCATCAGAGGATACTGACGTCACAGCCACTACCGCCAGTGGAGGGCTATGGGAGGTCTTCATTAAATTAGTTATCTGACCCTGCTACTGACTTTGTGATGACTCCAGACTCTGGCATTCCTTAGCCAGATCCTGAGTCATCTGCTTCAGATTTGCCACCTGATCACAGAGAGTGTGGACAGTCTCCATACTGGCGAAAAAGAAAAACGTATGAGCCAGACGTAATGTGACGCTGAGTCACTTTTCACGGCCAGGCCGTGAGACAGGATAGTCAAGGAGTCTGAAGTCAAAGCCCGGAGGGTATGTCATAAACAGAGGGAAGAGGCAAAGGCTTAGTCAGGTAACATACCACTGGTCAAAATTCCAGGAGGACGGCAGATCAGAGCAGAAGGGGTTAAACAGACGAATGGTCAGAACAAGGTCCAAGGTCAGGCAGCAGAAGATCAATAAACAGAACAAGGCACAGAGAACAAACCACACACTAGCTGAATGTACGTCTGGCAGAGATATGGGACAAACAGCTCAGTTAAGTAGCCAGGCATTAACCTGGGATAATGAACACCTGAAGATAGCCAGTGATTCCCAGTCTCAGCTTGGACAGCCGAGCTGTCAATCACCACACTGAGCTATTGCACGCCCCTGTACCACATTTGACGGTCGAGCTGTCAATCACAGTACTGACAGCTCCAGCACGCCCCTGTACAAGATTAGACGGCTGAGCCGTGAGCACCTGCGTCCCACACACAGTGAGGAGTGGAACCATGACAGAAGCAATTCAGAGCACTACCCAAGCAGTACAAGCTTATCAGGAGGAAGACACACCATTGTGGTGTCCGTTGATGGTGGAAACCACCATAAAAGTGAGAGAACAAGATCACCCCCTGTCTATTCAACAACTACCAAAAGGGAAAATCCGTAGAGCACAACGGGAAGATAAGATAATTGGTAGACTACTACTTTATGTGGATCAAAATCGGTTTGCAAGCAAACGGGAGAGAGACAATGAGTCACCAGCAATATCTGTTTTAATTACAGAATGGACGACGCTCTACCTCAGTGAAGACGGTATCTTGTATCGACAAAACTGGCAGTTGGTACTACCCAGATTATTCCGTAGGTTGGTCTTGAAAGAACTCCATGAAAACATGGGACACCTGGGAGTGGAAAGGACAACAAATTTGATCCGTGAACGTTTCTTCTGGCCGTACATGCAGAGAGATATTGAGACGTACATAACCAGGGAGTGTGGGTGTCTGAAAGATAAACGTCCCAACACATCAACCCGGGCACCTATGGGCAACATCCAAACTACATATTCGTTTGAGATGGTCTCAATAGACTTTTTACATCTCGAGACGTGCAAGGGTGGTTACGAATACATCTTGGTGGTGATGGACCATTTCACTCGATTTGCTCAAGCATATGCCACCAGCAATAAATCGGGTCGAACAGCGGCAGAGATCTTCAATGATTTTGCTTTAAGGTTTGGGTTCCCTACGAGGTTACACCACGACAAAGGAAGAGAATTTGAGAACCAGCTCTTTGCTAAGCCAGGAAAGTACTGTAGAATTCAGAGATTCCACACAACGCCCTATCACCCAGAGGGTAATGGACAAGTGGAACGTTTTAACCGGACATTATTGTCGATGTTGCGCACTTTAACAGCTGATGAGAAAAAAGACTGGAAGAGTTCTCTGTCAAAAGTGGTACATGCCTATAACTGTACAAAGAGCGATGCAACGGGTTACTCACCCTTTTTCCTATTGTATGGACGATTGCCAAGACTGCCAATAGACATCATGTTCGATACTCCGGTGTCAGAGACTTACAGAACATATCCGGAGTACGTTCGGAAATGGAAGGAACGGATGGCAGAGGCATACAACATAGCGTCCAAAGTGGTTACGCAAGGACAGAGCAAGAGTAAGAAGTACTATGATCAAAAATGTTATGGATCAGAATTGGCACCGGGAAGCCGGGTGCTAGTCAAGAACGTACGTGAGAAAGGCGGTCCAGGAAAACTTTGTTCGTACTGGGAAGACAAGGTGTATGTGGTCGTAAGGAGGAAAGCTGGTGACAGCCCAGTGTATGAAATCCGATTGGAATGGGAGAAAAAAAAACTAGAATAGTCCACTGGAATTTACTACTACCCTGTGATTATCTCCCACCACAACAAGACATCCCATAAGTAGACCGACATCGTCCGAGATCGACTAAGGGACCACCACAGACTGAAGCTTCCGAGGTGGATAGTGACCTTGAAAGTTCCGATGGAGAAGAACACACCGTTGTATTTCTCGGACTGGCAAGGATAGGGATGTACCATCCTCAGGAGAGTGAATTAAGTCCTGAGGCTCCAGAGTTCCTACCAAGGAGTACAGATGAAGTCCAATTCAGATCTTATGATCGAACACCGGCCCCTGAAGAGACACTCAGGAGGAGTGGAATTACCAGATCGTGCGGAAACAAGCGATTCAGGAGAAGTACAGGAACTTACAGAGGCAGCTCCAAGAGCATCTGAGGAAGCATGGGAAAGTAAGGAGGCCCGTGATGCTGACGTGTGAGACACTTGGTGAACCGAGTCAAGTGCCAAGGACTGTCGACTAGAAACAGGTATCTCTGCCTGCGGACCAGGTAAGCCCACTTGAGTGGTATTCACCACCGAGAAGCAGTAGGGAAGATGTTGCTTAGTGGAAAGACTTGTTTTCATGCTTTGATTTTCCTTAAAGGACTTTGTTGAAACAAAGAACTATTAAAGCCTAGTGAGAGAGAGCTGGTTGAAGACGTACGAAAAGCTCCAGCTGAAGAGATGCTGATTGTTTTAATTGTGTTAATTGTTTATTTATTACAGGCGTCCTACAAGAAAAAGGTCGTAAGAATAGGTTATCAATGTTTATGAACGTTATAGCAATTTGACAATGCCAATTTGTATATAAAGTTATTCAACTTTCACCACTGTCTCAGAATTGATCAGATTGACCAATTAAGACGAATGTCGAGGGCGACATTCAAAAAGGAGGTAAGAGTGTGACATACAGAAGTAGTGCTGTTGCTTCAAAAGCATCCAGCAACTATTAGAAGTAACACAAGCACAGGAGACAGGAAGTGTTGTGCTCCAGAAGCATCCAGCAACTAGAGGGGTTAACAGTCACAGGAGACAGGGAGTGTTTAGCAGTGCCCCAGGGGGATTGTGGGGAAATTGTTTACTGTCTGGCTGGAGCCGAAGAGAAAAGTGGTGTGTGATCTGTATTTCACAGTAGGCAAGTGTAGCACCCTGAGGATTCAGCTGCTACAGGGGTATTGCACCTCAACCCAGAGGTGTGATATTCCACTCCCGGGTAAGGATGGAGTGTGGAACTGAGCTCAGTTAGCTGCATGCACTACACACATCCCATTTCCGAGGAACAGACCGACGGTACTCCCACCAGTTTATGTGCAGGTACGACAGTGTCTGTTCCTGGCTGGAGTGGGAGGGGGGTGGAACATCCCAGTAGTGTAGGGGCAGATAGGGGGAGCAGCCTGGGTAAAGCTAGGAGCTCATTGGGTGCTGGTCACCTGAGCTCACACATAGAGGGAGTATATAAGGTGGGAACCATCTTAGATCAGGGTCAGTCTGTCAGAGTTGAGTCAGAGAAGCAGAGCAGCTCAGCCAGCTCCAAGGCCAAGAGAGAGAGAGAGGAGAAAGAAGGACCCAGAGGGGGAGAAGAGGGAACTCCAAGAACCCAAAATTAGATCAGAGGGTGAAGAGTTGGCACAAGGGTACCGGATCCCAAGCTGGTGGAGGGCCCTACTCCTTAGCCAGAGACCGGAGGTCGTGGGCAGGATCTGCCACGACCACCCACTAAATCCACCCGGAAGGCAAACCAAGAATAGGGTCAGGGAACCCAGAGACAAGGGTTTACCAACAAGAGGCCCGAGGGAGCCGGACTTAGGTGGATCCCTGGTGGGGAAGGCCGGAGAGGAGGACAAGTCAGAAAGGGAGCTCAGGACCACACTCCGGAGTTGCCTGGGAGTTGACCGAGTCCAGGACCTGGTGGACGCAGCACGGCTTGGGTGGTCACTGCTGTACACAGTGACCCGAGCAACACCAGTAAGTAAAACCCTGGAACTGCATTTTATGCCTCTGAGTCTCCTTGCTGCACCTTCACAACCACCATCCTCCACGGCTGACCCCCTGAGGCTATACCCCTCCCGTTGGGGGTTATACTACCGCAGCTGCATACACACCACCAGCCTCAGCGGACCATCTTGCAGCGGCGGCCTTTTGACCGCAAATCAACGGGTGGCGTAGTCGACACTAATAACATCTATAAGGACTGCCGCACACTGAGTTTGACACCCTGGGCACGGACCGGGTCACAGCCACTCGGAGACTACAACCCCCATCTGATCCGGCTCCGGGTATCCCTAACAACATGGCCCAGGGGGCGCGTCACAAGTAAACAGAATTTAGGTCAGGAGGGAAGCTAAACACAGGTCAGATAGACTCCCTGAACTAACCGTGCAGAGTATTATCTGCATCCCTCATCAAACCCTCCCCCCCTCCATCTCCATGCAGGATAAAGAATGCTGTATACTATTGAGTCCTTATGAAGGAAAAGACTGTGGTTATGTATGCATAGAAGTGTGCTGCTAAGAGATCTAATCTGTGCTGAATTATGCTACTGAAGAGACTGACGATACTGTGCTTGCTTTATTAAACTGTACTGTAATGAAGATTGTTGCTGTAATATCCCTGAATTCCACTGGCCATGCTTCAGATTAAATTCCACTGTTAAACTGTTGAAAAAGACTCTTGTCAGATGTGTCTGGTCAGTAACTGAATCTATCGTGTGTCTGAGAGAAGCTGCAGCCTCTGGTCGCCCTGAGTAACAGTTCCCCCAGGATTCCAACGAATTGATGAAACCCATCTTGCCCTATCTGAAGCTAACAGCGTGCATGTAACACAGAGACATAGGGCTTGTTAGATATCACTGATGTACCCCTCACTAACCCCTCTGCTGAGTATTTTGTAGATGGCTCCAGAGCTCTGGACAGTGAACTGCGCCAGAGGCTGAGCTGAAGGCGCTCGCTGCAACGTGCAATCTGGGAAAAGGTAAAGAGATTTATGTATTTTCGGAATCCAGATATGTTTTAAAGGGTAGCACATGACTTTTGTGCCATTTGGCGGAGTCGTAATTTTCTGACCTCTGCTAGCAATCCTATGAGGTGGTAGAGCAGCTACTCACAGCACTCACCCTTCCCCGAAGGGCAGCTACCGGCGCACACACGGGAACAAACGCCCCTTGCTGTAGGGAATGCCTTGGCCGACCAGGCGGCTAAGGAAGCAGCACAACACATAGTTTCTAAAGACTGTCCTAAGAACTGCTGGATATGCACCCACAGCCCAATATCCGCTGATACTATGCCATATCTCGCAGTGCCCCTAACCCCATATGAGGCTTTCAACTATAGCTGTTTCTACAAAGAGACATTTGATACTGCCCGTTACGACGGAGGAAACCTCTGATGCAAGGACTTTTGACTTATATACGTTGTCTTGGGAGACTCACTGACATCATACCCTGCATATTGCCAAGGATTTATATCTAGTATGTGGTCACCAAGCCTCTAAATGGCTTCTCCCAGGTGCAGAAGGAACCTGCACCTTAGCACGCCTTACGCCTGCAATCTTCAGACTTCTGCATGGTGACCTAGGTATAAATTCTGTCCACAAACATTCCCTATATACATGAGCTGCAGACAATACAACCAAACGGTAGACCTTATATAGTGTAAATAGGAATAGAGAATAAGAGTATATTCATTTACCCTGTCATTACATAAATGTTGGTACTACTAGTGTATGTAACTGCTAGAACTGGTGTATTTGTTATGATGAGATTTGCGGACAAGGTATCTGTCAGTGAATGGGATTTGTCCCCTCCATGCTCCCATAGCATCGGGAAGTAGCTGATGGATAAATTGTCTGTAAATGATAAAAAGGGAGGAATTGTGGTAAATATTTATACTTTGCTTTGATTATTATTTTAGACAATTAAATCTACCTATATATCTAAATAACTTAATATTAGCTTTATAAGTTTTATTCATAAAAGCGATAACTCTGGGTGTAGAGCTGTGTTTCTGTTACACTTTCCTCTGTTTTTTTTAAGTATAGTTAATTGGATAGAGCTAGTTTTAGTTTCAATGACAACTGCAGATGTTTCCATAATTTACGATGTTGTTATTTCCAATTAAAATGCTTTCTTTCCCCAATTAAAATATCTGCAGCATTAGGTGATGTAAAGCCTGTAAAGACATTCCCCTTTTCATATCTCTGTTGTAATAAATATATGTGACTGGGCTTCTGAGACTCAGACAAGAATTGTGCACTCAGACACTGGCTGTGAGTTATTCTCTTATCTCCGATGCTTCGTATTGATTCTATTTCTCTAATTTGAACCAAAAATGGCAGACCGATTTAGAGAGAATTTGTTATCTCAATCCAAATTAGCTCTTCTTGGAAGGGCTCCCACGACATTACATACAAGCAGCATACAAGATGCACACAAGATACATATAAGAGGCACAGAATCTGCCTACAATTCACATATAAGCTGCATACAAGCTGTATACAGGATACACAAGAGCTGTATACAGGATACATACAAGCTGTATACAGGATACACACAAGACACATACAAGCTGCATACAGGATACACACAAGCTGTATACAGGATACACACAAGACACATACAAGCTGCATACAGGATACATACAAGACACATACAAGCTGTATACAGGATACATACAAGCTGTATACAGGATACACACAAGCTGTATACAGGATACACACAAGACACATACAAGCTGTATACAGGATACACACAAGACACATACAAGCTGTACACAGGATACATACAAGCTGTATACAGGATACACAAGAGCTGTATACAGGATACATACAAGCTGTATACAGGATACACACAAGCTGTATACAGGATACACACAAGCTATATACAGGATACACACAAGCTGTATACAGGATACACACAAGCTATATACAGGATACACACAAGCTGTATACAGGATACACACACGCTGCATACAGGATACATACAAGCTGTATACAGGATACACACAAGCTGTATACAGGATACATACAAGCTGTATACAGGATACAAACAAGCTGTATACAGGATACACACTAGACACATACAAGCTGTATACAGGATACATACAAGCTGTATACAGGATACACACAAGCTGTATACAGGATACATACAAGACACATATAAGCTGTATACAGGACACATACAAGACACATACAAGCTGTATACAGGATACACACAAGCTGTATACAGGATACATACAAGACACATACAAGCTGTATACAGGATACATACAAGACACATACAAGCGGTATACAGGATACATACAAGCTGTATACAGGATACATTCAAGACACATACAAGCAGTATACAGGATACAAACAAGACACATACAAGCTGTATACAGGTTACATACAAGCTGTATACAGGATACATACTAGACACATACAAGCTGTACACAGGATACATACAAGACGCATACAAGCTATATACAGGATACACACAAGCTGTATACAGGATACATACAAGCTGTATACAGGATACATACATGCTGTATACAGGATACATACAAGACACATACAAGCTGTATACGGGATACATACAAGACACATACAAGCTGTATACAGGATACATACAAGCTGTATACAGGATACATACAAGCTGTATACAAGCAGTATACAGGATATATACAAGACACATACAAGCTGTATACAGGATACATACAAGCTGTATACAGGATACATACAAGCTGTATACAGGATACATACAAAACACATACAAGCTGTATACAGGATACATACAAGACACATACAAGCTGTATACAGGATACATACAAGACACATACAAGCTGTAAACAGGATACACACAAGCTGTATACAGGATACATATAAGCTGTATACAGGATACACACAAGCTGTATACAGGATACACACAAGCTGTATACAGGATACCTACAAGACACATACAAGCTGTATACAGGATACACACAAGCTGCATACAGGATACATACAAGACACATACAAGCTGTATACAGGACACACACAAGCTGTATACAGGATACACACAAGTTGTATACAGGATACACACAAGCTGTGTACAGGATACACACAAGCTGTATACAGGATAGACACAAGCTGTATACAGGATACATACAAGACACATACAAGCTGTATACAGGATACATACAAGCTGTATACAGGACACAAACAAGACACATACAAGCTAGCTATATACAGGATACATACAAGACACATACAAGCTGTATACAGGATACATACAAGCTGTATACAGGATACATACAAGACACATACAAGCTGTATACAGGATACATACAAGACACATACAAGCTGTATACAGGATACATACAAGACACATACAAGCTGTATACAGGATACACACAAGCTGTATACAGGATACACACAAGCTGTATACAGGATACATACTAGCTGTATACAGGATACATACAAGCTGTATACAGAATACACATAAGCTGTATACAGTATACACACAAGCTGTATACAGGATACACACAAGCTGTATACAAGATACACTCAAGCTGTATACAGGATACACACAAGCTGTATGCAGGGATACATGCAAGCTGTATACAGGATACACACAAGCTGTATACAGGATACATACAAGCTGTATATGTGGCGCCCAGGGGATGGGGACTACTGGGCGCCCGGGCCTTAATGCCTGGTCTTGGGGGAAGTCGCGGTGGTCGGCTCCCGGGCCCGTACCCTGGGGTCTCTCTTAAAAAAGGGGAAAATGAAATGTCAAAGTTCGTGACGCCACCTGTGGTGTCTGGTGAGAATCACCAGCGCTGCGGCAGTCCACTGAGGCCGGTGTCACGGCAGCTTTGATGGTGTAGCTCCCCACAGGTGGAGCTAGGCCTCAGGGCAGTGATGTTTGACGAGGTGCACGATATGGCGGTGACCCAGCCGGGTCCAAGGAAGAACAGGGGACACACACACACGGTTTGCTTCTGTACCTTTTACTGGTGGAAATGCAGGTACCGTCCGGAGCACTGTAGGTTGAGGGGTGCACTACAGGACTCTCCCCAGTGAGCAGGTGTAGGGCCTCCTGTTTCTTTGCCGCTTAGTGTTAGTCTCTGGCCTGCCTGGAGCTAGGCCTAACTTAGTCTCTGTTCTGCACCGGCTGATCCTGTGGTAGGGCCTTCTGTTGGAGTACACACTCCCTGGTATATGGGGCCTCGGTAACTCCTGACCCTGGTATAACAGTCAGCATTTGGTATTCCTGGGACATGTAGTTCACCAGGGGTTCTGGTTGTCTTCTGCTGGGTGTCAAGAATCCCTGCAGACTCCGACCCGGTGTTCGCTATATGGTTTCTGGGGTGAGCTGGTAAAGCTCCTCCGCCCCCAATGCTACTCGCTCCTCTAGCCTTCGGCCTACTCGGGCCCTCGCTAGGCTATACACACTGGCAGTTAGCTGGCTGCCTCTTCACTGCTCTCTGAGCGTCAGCAACGCTCCTAGCTCACTTAACTCGAGCTGCTTGAGTCTGACTGAGCTCCACTGCAGACTGACCTGTTTCTCTGTCTCACTCTGCAGGAACTGGCTGTGGAGGTGTGTGTATGTTCTGAGGGCCTCTTGTGGAGAAATCCTTTAATGCACCCCTCCAGGATCTGTGGCTCCATGCACAGCAGGGCGTCACATTCCCCCCTAGTTGAACTCAGCACTCCCGGGCTGAAGCACATTTTGTAACAACAACAATAACAAGCTTCCCTTTATGGGAGGTTAGGACACTTGAACGTTGCATAACCAGAACATGGATAAATATACATATATAGTTCAATAAACAGTAGGCAATGAGCAACCAGAAAGTCCAAGTCTCTTCCGGAGAGGTTGCTCAAAGGGGCACTCCAGGGAGTCCAAATAAGTACAATCAAAGTCTTTGGGCTGCACACAGCCCTCAGCCACAGAGTTCTTAGATACCCAAGCGGGTAATGGGAAGCAAATAAGTAAAGTGTCCGTTTCACTTGGATTGTCCATTAGAGGGGCAAAATATAAGTTAAAGGTCTGTAAAAGGCAATAAATACATAGCAATACATACACAGGATAATGCAATAATATACAGTATTATACAATACAATGCCCCAGGGGTAACTATCTACATCTGTCGGGGTTTAACTATTTTACTTAGTGTACCTGACATGGAGTTGACCTTTCGTGCTACGTGTAGATCTGCGTAGTGCGGTGGTCTGTGTAGTGTCAGTGTTTCTCTCAGCTACCCTGTTTGTTCTACTAGCGATGGTATTGAAAAACTGCCTTAACCTCGCTACTGGGCTGGCAAGTTCACCATTGGCTGGGCCTTCTTGCTCTGCTTCTGCCGGGGATCCTTCTTCCGGGGATTCTTCCTGAGCAGGCTCTTCTGCGGCACTAGGCTCTTCTGCAGCACTTACAGGTTCAACTTGCTGTGGAGGGTCTTCTGGCTGTTGGAAGAATTGGAGTACTGGAATTATGACTGCTCCTCCGATTTGAGGCCAATCTGCCGGGAAGTCTCCTAAATCAGTATGTATTACTGCTTCATCAGGTTCCTCCGGGAAAATGAGAGACACTTCTTCTTGGGGTTTTAGCAGATCTGGACACAACTTCAGGTGGTCCCTAGATACTGTCGCAGCTGTTCTTCCTCCATCTTTGCTGATCAGACACTTCTTCCTGTTGTCAAACCTTGAATTCAACACAGTGTAGGGTTCTCTCTCCCACTGATCATCAAGCTTGTGGTTCCTCCGCTTCCTTTTCAATACCACTTCTCCTGGTGTGAAGGGTTCCTCTGGTGCACTTCTGTTGTATTGTGCTTCTTGTTTATCCCTCACCCGAGTGAGACTGTCTTCGACACAGGCTTGTACTCTTCTGTACAGCTCTTGTCTGGTCGTGTCCCAGTCTTCAGTGGTCACGTCTGCCTCTGGTTCTACAACACCAAGCTCCAGGTCCATGGGCAACTTTCCTGGTCTCGCTCGCATGAGATAAGCTGGAGTGCAATTGGTGGAACTCACAGGTATGTGATTGTACAGGTCTACCAGGTCAGGTAGTAGGTCTGGCCACTGGTTTCTCTCCTCAAGCGGTATGGTCTTCAGCAGGTCGATGACAATGTTGTTCATCTTTTCACAGAGACCGTTAGTTTGGGGGTGGTACGGTGTAGTCCTGATCTTTTTACACCCGTACAGATGGCAGAACTCTTTGAACAATTCAGCCTCAAAGGCCGGGCCTTGGTCAGTCAGTACCTGCTCAGGGTATCCATGGGGTCTGCAGAAGTACGCTTGGAACGTCTTCACTGCTGTCTCTGCTGTCAGGTCTTTGACAGGGGCGACCACCAGGAACCTGGAGTAGTGATCCACCATGGTCAGGGCATAGGTATATCCTGACCGGCTGGGTGACAACTTGACATGGTCCAGGGCCACGATCTCCAGGGGTTGAGTCGTCTTATTGGGTTGCAGGGGTGCCTTCTGGCTGCTGTAGTCTTTTCTTCTGAGGCTACAGGGTCCACAGTCTCTGCACCACCTCTCAATGGAGCTGCGCATTCCCACCCAGTAGAATCGACACTTCAACAGGGTCTCTAGCTTTTTCCAGCCAAAGTGCCCCGCTTGATTGTGGTAGGCCTCCAATACCATTTGAATGTCTGTCTTAGGGACTACTATCTGCCATACCATCTCGTGGGTCTTGGGATTGACGTATTTCCGGCACAGCTTCTCATGGTAGATAAACAGCCGGCTTCTCTCATTCCACAGCTGCTTTGCTTGGAGAGACGCATCCTTCTCCAGGGAGGAACCTTCTTGGGTTATCAGCTCCTTGATAGGGCTGACAACCGGGTCGCTGTCCTGGGTCTCTTTCCAGCTGTGATGAGGCAAAGGGTTTAACGTCTTACCACGCTGCCTCCTGGAGGCTCGTTGCTCGTGGATGATCCCATTCCAGTGGAAGGCAGGTAGCTCAACCTCTTCCAGGTCATCCACTTCTTTGTAGATGGCTCCAGAGCTCTGGACAGTGAACTGCGCCAGAGGCTGAGCTGAAGGCGCTCGCTGCAACGTGCAATCTGGGAAAAGGTAAAGAGATTTATGTATTTTCGGAATCCAGATATGTTTTAAAGGGTAGCACATGACTTTGGTGCCATTTGGCGGAATCGTAATTTTCTGACCTCTGCTAGCAATCCTATGAGGTGGTAGAGCAGCTACTCACAGCACTCACCCTTCTCCGAAGGGCAGCTACCGGCACACACGCGGGAACAAACGCCCCTTGCTGTAGGGAATGCCTTGGCCGACCAGGCGGCTAAGGAAGCAGCACAACTACCTCTGATTGAAATACTGGCCAAAGCAGACACGGCTCCGCTAGGGGCCTCAGTGACCGAGAGCGCGGGAAGCTACCTTTTCACAGAGGAGACTGTCACTGCACCGGCCTCAGTGGCTGTAGATCGTGAACTGCTGCAGGTCTTCCAGACCCAGGCTCCCCCACACGAACAGAACGCATTGGCCAAAGCGGGTGCTGTACAGTCAGAGTCAGTGGTATGGCAGGTAAACACCAGGATTTGCCTCCCACGCTGCGTGTTCCCCATGATGGCTGCCCTAGCACATTCCCCCGGTGCACAACTCAAATGGTGTTATGTGTGCAGTGGTGCTACAAAACGGTGTGCCCCAGAGTTCCCGAATGCGGCTACAAATTGTGTCTCGTTTGTGCGAAGCATAACCCCGGTAGATCTATTCAAAGGTCCCACAAAATGCACGCCAAAACCAGATTACCCATTTCAGAAACTGCAGGAGGACTACATACAGCTACCTAAGGTGGGTACTTATAAATACGTCCTGGTATGCACCGATCTCTTCCCTTGGTTGCCTGAAGCTTTGGCCGTGACCAGCACAAAAAAAAATAATAATAAGTGAGGTGGTTTGCAGATATGGGGTGGCCAAACTATAGAGTGTGACAGGGACATACTTCACTAGAGAACTGATGGAACAGATCATGGCCACTCTGGGGATCGAACAGGTTTTCCATGTTCCCTATCACTCACAAAGTAGTGGGAATGTGGAACACCTTAATGGTGCCCTGAAGATAAAAATCCAGAAGTGCATGGAGGAAACACACTTGTCCTGGGTAGATTGCTTGCCCATTGCATTATATTCAGTGAGGACCGCCCAAGGTGTAGACAGAAGCTGTCTTCGATGAAATACTGTTTGGTGGCGTCCCTAAGACAGAGTTGTATTTCAAGCAGCAGCTACAGCCTCCTATAGTTCCCTCACTGAATATGTCTTGGAGTTGCACAAATTTCTGACTGTTACTCATAACCGTGTTCTTTCCTCCAGACCCCAACTGTATAAGCGGCACAGACACATTGGTACCAGGAGACTGGGTCGTGGTCAAGAGACATATGAGACCACTGGACCCAGATACAGTGAGCCATTTTAAGTACTGACCACTGCTATTTCTGTCAAGCTCCAAGGCAAAGATCAACGCCAGCAACTGGAAAAGGTCCTGATTCCCGGCCACAGAGCTGACCCTGCCCCTTTGGTCCATTCTGATGGCAATTGCATCCTAGCTCTAACTCTCAATGACGTACTAGGAGATGACTGGGACAACAAACTGATAAGTATCACCAAGTCCTGCTGCGAGACATAGTTTCTAAAGACTGTCCTAAGAACTGCTGGATATGCACCCACAGCCCAATATCCTCTGATACTATGCCATATCTCGCAGTGCCCCTAACCCCATATGAGGCTTTCAACTATAGCTGTTTCTACAAAGAGACGTTTGATACTGCCCGTTACGACGGAGGAAACCTCTGATGCAAGGACTTTTGACTTATATACGTTGTCTTGGGAGACTCACTGACATCATACCCTGCATATTGCCAAGGATTTATATCTAGTATGTGGTCACCAAGCCTCTAAATGGCTTCTCCCAGGTGCAGAAGGAACCTGCACCTTAGCACGCCTTACGCCTGCAATCTTCAGACTTCTGCATGGTGACCTAGGTATAAATGCTGTCCACAAACATTCCCTATATACATGAGCTGCAGACAATACAACCAAACGGTAGACCTTATATAGTGTAAATAGGAATAGAGAATAAGAGTATATTCATTTACCCTTTCATTACATGAATGTTGGTATTACTAGTGTATGTAACTGCTAGAACTGGTGTATTTGTTATGATGAGATTTGCGGACAAGGTATCTGTCAGTGAACGGGATTTGTCCCCTCCAGGCTCCCATAGCATGGGGAAGTAGCTGACGGATAAATTGTCTGTAAATGATAAAAAGGGAGGAATTGTGGTAAATATTTATACTTTGCTTTGATTATTATTTTAGACAATTAAATCTACCTATATATCTAAATAACTTAATATTAGCTTTATAAGTTTTATTCATAAAAGCGATAACTCGGGTGTAGAGCTGTGTTTCTGTTACACTTTCCTCTGTTTTTTTTAAGTATAGTTAATTGGATAGAGCTAGTTTTAGTTTCAAGGACAACTGCATATGTTTCCATAATTTACGATTTTGTTATTTCCAATTAAAATGCTTTCTTTCCCCAATTAAAATATCTGCAGCATTAGGTGATGTAAAGCCTGTAAAGACATTCCCCTTTTCATATCTCTGTTGTAATAAATATATGTGACTGGGCTTCTGAGACTCAGACAAGAATTGTGCACTCAGACACTGGCTGTGAGTTATTCTCTTATCTCCGATGCTTCGTATTGATTCTATTTCTCTAATTTGAACCAAAAATGGCAGACCGATTTAGAGAGAATTTGTTATCTCAATCCAAATTAGCTCTTCTTGGAAGGGCTCCCACGACATTACATACAAGCAGCATACAAGATGCACACAAGATACATATAAGAGGCACAGAATCTGCCTACAATTCACATATAAGCTGCATACAAGCTGTATACAGGATACACAAGAGCTGTATACAGGATACACACAAGCTGTATACAGGATATGACGCACCCCCTGGGCCATATTCTTTAGGGGAATACCCGGAGCCGGATCAGATGGGGGTTGTAGTCTTCCGAGTGGCTGTGACCCGGTCCGTGCCCAGGGTGTCAAGCTCAGAGTATGTGGCAGTCCTACAGATGTTACAAAGTTCGTTTTGTCGACTACGCCACCCGTTGGATTGCGGTCACTACGGCCGCCGCTGCAGCAGGGTCCGCTGAGGCTGATGGTGTTGGTGCAGCTTTAGATAGTATAACCCCCAACGGGAGGGGTATGGCCTCAGGGGGTCAGGTGCAGAGGATGGGGGTTGTGGTGGTGCAGCGTAGATATAATTAAAGACAGAGTCGGGTTGTGCAGTTCAGGGTGTTTACTTACTGCAGATGTTCCGGTCACTCCGGCCTTCAGTGACCACCCGAGCCGTGCTGCGTCCACCAGGTCCTGGATTCAGCCAACCCCCAAGCAAGTCCGGAGCGTGTCCCTGAGCCCTCCTTCTTGTCCTTTCTTCTGGCCGTCCCCACCAGGGATCCACCTAGGTCCAGCTCCCTCGGGCCTTCTGTTGGGAGACCCTTGGCCTTGGGTTCCCTGACCCTACACGTGGTTTGCCTTCAGGGTGGATGTGGTGGGTGGCCGTGGCAGATCCTGCCCACGGCCTCCGGTCTCTGGCTGAGGTATGCTTTAGCCCCCACCAGTTTGGGATCCGGTACCCTATTGCCAACTCTTCACCCTGGGGTTGTACTTGGGTTCTCAGAGTTCCTTTCTGTCTCCCCCTCTGGGTCTTTCTCGCTCCTCTCTCACTCTCTCTGGGCCTGGGGCTGCTCTGCTCCTCTTCCTCTGGCTTCTCTGCAAAAGGCTGACTGGCTCCTCACAGACTGACTGACCCTGATCTTAGATGGTGCCCACCTTAAGTACTCCCTCTATGTGTGAGCTCAGGTGACCAGCACCCAATGAGCTCCTATCTTTACCCAGGCTGCTCCCCCTATCTGCCCCTACACTACTGGGATGTACCACCCCCCTCCCACTCCAGCCAGGAACAGACTCGGTCGTACCTGCACATTTCTAAGTGGGAGTACCGTTGGTCTGCTCCTCGGAAATGGGATGTGTGTAGTGCATGCAGCTGACTGAGCTCAGTTCCACACTCCATCCTTACCCGGGAGTGGAATACCACACCTCTGGGTTGAGGTGCAATACCCCTGTAGCAGCCGAATCCTCAGGGTGCTACAGATACACACAAGCTGTATACAGGATACACACAAGCTGTATACAGGATACATACAAGCTGTATACAGGATACAAACAAGCTGTATACAGAATACACACTAGACACATGCAAGCTGTATACAGGATACATACAAGCTGTATACAGGATACACACAAGCTGTATACAGGATACATACAAGACACATACAAGCTGTATACAGGACACATACAAGACACATACAAGCTGTATACAGGATACACACAAGCTGTATACAGGATACATACAAGATACATACAAGCTGTATACGGGATACATACAAGCTGTATACAGGATACATACAAGACACATACAAGCAGTATACAGGATACATACAAGACACATACAAGCTGTATACAGGTTACATACAAGCTGTATACAGGATACATACTAGACACATACAAGCTGTACACAGGATACATACAAGACACATACAAGCTATATACAGGATACACACAAGCTGTATGCAGGATACACACAAGCTGTATACAGGATACATACAAGACACATACAAGCTGTATACAGGATACATACAAGACATATACAAGCTGTATACAGGATACATACAAGCTGTATACAGGATACATACAAGCTGTATGCAAGCAGTATACAGGATACATACAAGACACATACAAGCTGTATACAGGATACATACAAGCTGTATACAGGATACATACAAGGTGTGTACACATACAAGCTGTATACAGGATACATACAAAACACATTCAAGCTGTATACAGGATACATACAAGACACATACAAGCTGTAAACAGGATACACACAAGCTGTATACAGGATACATACAAGCTGTGTGCAGGATACACACAAGCTGTGTGCAGGATACACACAAGCTGTATACAGGATAGACACAAGCTGTATACAGGATACATACAAGCTGTATACAGGACACAAACAAGACACATACAAGCTAGCTGTAGCATCGGCGTCTCTGCCCCGTTCTAGGTAGAGACGCCGTCCCTCTCACCTCCCCGCTCCTGGCGCGGCGTCCTCCAGCGCTTCTCTCCCCGCTGCTTCCGGCACGCGCTCCTTCCCCGGCAGTGTGCTTAGGGCGCGCGCGCGCTCCCCCTCTCTTAAAGGGACCGCGCGCGCCGTCCTAAGGAGTCCCCGGCCAATTGCCGGAGGACCTCCCATATAAAAGGCACCTCCTCCAAAATGGAGGTGCCCGAGCAATGTTGTAGCACTGTTCACTACTCTGCTTCAGCCCTCAGGTCCCGTTGCCAGTTACCTGCCAGATACCTGCCAGATTCCTGCCAGTCTGCTGTCTAATTCCTGCCTGATATCCTGCTACCTGCCTGCTAGCCTGAGGTCCGACGGTCTGCCTTCCAACTTCTGTCAGTCTGTCTAAGGACCAGCTTGCCCGCTCACCTGGGAGCGCACATCTTCTACCTGCCTGCTTGCCTGAGGTCCAACGGTCTGCCTTCCAACTCCTGTCAGTCTGTCTAAGGACCAGCTTGCCCGCTCACCTGGGAGCGCTCATCTGCTGCCTGTCTGCTAGCCTACCAGGAGGCTCTGCCGTCACGTGCTGTGACCACCCGCCTGTCCAGAGACTCCTGCCCGCTCACCTGGGAGCGCTCATCTGCTACCTGTCTGTTGGTCTTCCTGGAGGCTCCGCCGTCACATGCTGTGACCACCCGTTTATCCAGAGACTCTCGCCTGCTCACCTGGGAGCTCACGTCTATCATCTGCCGCCACAGGTCGTACCAATCCTTTACCCAGAGACTGCCCCGGTCACTTGCCGTGACCTCCTGCCCGTTCATCCAGAGACTGCCCCGGTCACTTGCCGTGACCTCCTGCCCGTTCATCCAGAGACTGCCCCGGTCACTTGCCGTGACCTCCTGCCCGTTCATCCAAAGACTGCCCCGGTCACTTGCCGTGACCTCCTGTCCGTTCATTCAGAGACTGTCCCAGTCACCTGCTGTGACTGCCTGCCCGTCTACCCTGGTCGCCACCCGCTCCCTTACAAGGACCGCCCCCTTGTATAGTAGCTCAGAGGTTCCGCCTCCCAGACCCGTTACAGTTTGCTCGGACCATGGAACCCGGTGGCACCCAAGCTCCCTCGCTCTCGGACCTGTGTCATGAACTGTCCCGTCAGAGGTCCCAACAGGAGTCCATCCTGGGTCACCTGCGGAATGTCAATTCTCGCCTGGACACTCTGACTGCTCTGCCTGCAACCACCGCCAGTGCCATGACTCGCAATCCGGCAGCTCCACTGCCCACTAATAACATGGTATCCTACCCCGGACCCCGGCTTTCTGCACCTCCTCGTTTCGGAGGCGACTCCGCCCAGGCTCGGGGCTTCATAAATCAGTGCACCCTGCACTTTGAACTCCTGTCTCACCAGTTTAACTCCGACCGGGCCAAAATTGCCTTCATCATGTCCCATCTCACCGGGGAGGCCCTGGCCTGGCTAAATCCTCTATGGGAGAGAGGAGACCCCCTGGTGTCCGACTTGCCTGCCTTTCTCACGGCTTTCCGGAAAGTCTTCGACGAACCCGGACGGAAGACCTCATCCGCATCATCTCTGCTACGCCTCCGTCAGGGAAGTCTCACCGTGGGCCAATATGCCATACGGTTCCGTACCCTTGCCTCGGAGCTGGCCTGGGATAATGACGCTCTGGTTTCCGTCTTCTGGGAGGGTCTGTCCGGCCGTATTAAAGATGAACTTGCCGGTCGGGACATTCCTACCACTCTCGATGACCTTATAACTCTTGCCACCCGGATTGACCTGCGGTTCCAGGAGCGTGCCAAAGAGGTCACCCGTGAGAGGAGGGTTCCACGTCTAGCTCCTACTTTTCAGAAACCCGTCACTCCCTCCGTCTCTCCTCACCTACACTCTCCTGAGCCTATGCAGGTCGACCAGACCAAGATGGTCGGTTCTCGCCAAGAGTCTCGCCGAGCCGAGGGAAGCTGTTTCTATTGTGGCAGTATGAAGCACTTCATCCGTTCCTGCCCGGAAAAACCGGGAAACACCAGTGTCTAGGACCACTCGGAGAGGTCGTCCTAGACAAAAGTAAGCCCTCTCCGTCTCTGACCTTACCGGTCTCTATTGCTTGGGGAGAAAACCGTCTCTTTGAACTCGCCCATCTGGATTCTGGAGCTGCTGGAAACCTCATCTCCCAGTCTCTGGTAGAGAGATACCATATTCCCACCAAGTCCTTGGCTGAACCATTGTCAGTCGCCTCCGTGGATGGAAGACTTCTCTCGGAGACCATCCTGCTCGTCACCGAACCCATAACCCTGCAGGTGGGAATGCTGCACTCTGAGGAGATCTCATTCCATGTGCTGTCCGGACTTTCTCACTCCCTGTTGCTAGGTCTACCTTGGCTCCAGACACATGAACCCGTATTGAACTGGCGGTCCGGTGAAGTACTCCGATGGGGTCCTGACTGCCATAGGACCTGCCTGGTCCCGGTCCGTCCACTTCGCCCTCAGCCTACTCCAGCTAACTTACCTGGTCTCCCGGCTCCCTACTGGCCCTATGCGGACGTCTTCGGTAAGAAGGAAGCTGAGACGTTGCCACCCCATAGGCCATACGATTGCCCGATCGACCTGGTACCTGGCACCACTCCTCCCCGTGGGCGTATCTACCCGTTGTCTGCAGCCAAGACCCGAGCCATGTCTGAGTACATTGAAGAGAATCTGGCTAGGGGATTTATCCGAAAATCTACCTCCCCGGCTGGAGCCGGATTCTTCTTTGTCAAAAAGAAAGACGGCTCGCTACGTCCCTGTATTGACTACAGAGGACTCAATCTCATCACGGTAAAAAGCAAATATCCCCTGCCACTCATCTCCGAATTGTTTGACCGTCTCAAGGGCGCCAGGATCTTCTCCAAGCTGGATCTACGAGGAGCGTATAATCTGGTCCGTATCCGTCAAGGAGACGAGTGGAAGACGGCATTCAATACCCGGGACGGTCACTACGAGTACCTTGTGATGCCCTTCGGTCTCTGTAATGCTCCCGCGGTCTTTCAGGAACTAGTCAACGACATCTTCCGTGACCTCCTGTACTCCTGCGTAGTGGTATACCTGGACGATATCTTGGTCTTCTCTCTGGATCTCCCCACACACCGGAGGGATGTTCGTCAGGTCCTGCTTAGGCTTCGGCAGAACCACCTTTACGCCAAATACGAGAAGTGCCTCTTCGATCAGACCTCCCTTCCGTTCTTGGGCTATGTCATCTCCCAAACAGGTCTGCAAATGGATCCCGAGAAGCTCTCTTCCGTTCTAAAATGGCCTCGTCCTGAAGGTTTGAAGGCGATACAGCGATTCCTGGGCTTCGCTAATTATTATCGTCTTTTCATCCCACACTTCTCGTCTCGGACTGCTCCCATATCTGCACTTACCCGTAAGGGGGCTAACCCCAGGACATGGTCGCCTGAAGCCGAGGAGGCCTTCCTTTCCCTAAAGAAAGCCTTCGCCTCTGCTCCCGTCCTGCACCGTCCGGACTGTAATAAACAATTCTACCTGGAGGTTGATGCCTCCTCCTCCGGAGCCGGAGCGGTGCTCACCCAGAAGTCTTCTACCGGGAGAATGGTAACGTGCGGCTTCTTCTCCAAAATCTTCTCCTCGTCGGAGCGCAACTACTCCATTGGAGACCGGGAATTGCTAGCCATCAAATTGGCACTGGGAGAGTGGCGCTATCTGCTTGAAGGGGCTCTCTACCCGGTAATTATCTACACGGATCACAAAAACCTGGCATATCTCCAAAATGCCCAGAGACTCAATCCTCGCCAGGCCCGGTGGTCGTTGTTTTTTGCCCGCTTCGACTTCATTCTTCATTTCCGTCCGGCGGACAAGAACGTCAAAGCTGATGCCTTGTCCCGGTCCTTCCTGTCCTCCGATCAAGAGGAGGAACCTACGCACATCATCGACTCCTCCAAGGTGATGAATGTGGCCCCCTTGGATCTGACTCGTCTTCCACCCGGTAAGACGTTCGTAGCTGTGCCAGATCGGGAGAGGGTTCTTCGCTGGGGACATTCTTCTAAACTAGCTGGCCATGCTGGCCAAAAGAAGACCTTCCAACTTATTACCCGGCATTACTGGTGGCCTACCCTGCGTAAGGACGTGGTAGACTTCGTCGCGGCCTGTTCATCCTGTGCCCGTAACAAAGTTCCCCGACATCTACCTGCCGGCCATCTCCTGCCCCTTCCCGTACCTGCTGCTCCTTGGCAACACATCGCTATGGACTTTATCACCGACCTTCCAGTTTCTGCCGGTTGTACTGTCATTTGGGTTGTCGCTGACCGTTTTTCTAAGATGGCCCACTTCATTCCCCTGCCTGGTCTTCCGTCTGCACCCGAGCTGGCTAAAGACTTTATCCGCCACATCTTCCGTCTCCATGGTCTGCCCCTCCACATCGTGTCGGATCGTGGGGTTCAGTTCACCTCTCGCTTCTGGAGAGCCACATGTAAGCTGCTGGACATTACCCTGGATTTCTCCTCCGCTTACCACCCTCAGTCCAATGGTCAAGTGGAGCGGATCAATCAGATCTTGTCCAGCTACCTCCGGCACTTCGTTGATGCTCACCACTCGGACTGGGTGGATCTCTTACCATGGGCCGAGTTTTCTTATAAAAACCATGAGAGCGAGTCCTCTTCCAAATCCCCGTTCTTTATAGTCGGTGGCCAACATCCCCGGATTCCACTTCCTGTCTCCGTTTCTGTGGACAACCCTGCTGCGGAGTCTCTTGTCAGCGAATTTTCTACTATTTGGGAGAGCACCAGGTCCGCTCTTCTCTCCTCTGAGCGGATGAAGAGATATGCTGATAAGAGACGTCTGGATCCGCCCCAATTCCGTCCGGGAGACAAGGTTTGGCTCTCATCCAAACATGTGCGGCTCAAAGTACCCTCCTACAAGTTGGGTCCTCGATTCATCGGCCCCTTCGAAGTCCTCAGGCAAATTAACCCTGTGGCCTACAAATTAAAACTCCCGGCCACCCTACGGATCCCCAACTCCTTCCACGTATCTCTCCTCAAACCCGTTGTCTTTAACTTTTTTTCCAAAAATCCAGGTGCCCCTCCTGCTCCGGTTTCCGCTGATGACATCTTTGAGGTAGAGAGTATTCTGGCCTCCAAGAGGGTAAGAGGAAAAACCTTTTTTCTGGTAGATTGGAAGGGGTTTGGTCCTGAGGAGAGAACTTGGGAACCCAGGGAGAACATCAACGCCCCGCTTCTCCTTGAGAAATTTCTTTCTGGCCAAAAAAAGAGGGGGCCTAAAGGGGGGGGTACTGTAGCATCGGCGTCTCTGCCCCGTTCTAGGCAGAGACGCCGTCCCTCTCACCTCCCCGCTCCTGGCGCGGCGTCCTCCTGCGCTGCTCTCCCCGCTGCTTCCGGCACGCGCTCCTTCCCCGGCAGTGTGCTTAGGGCGCGCGCGCGCGCTCCCCCTCTCTTAAAGGGACCGCGCGCGCCGTCCTAAGGAGTCCCCGGCCAATTGCCGGAGGACCTCCCATATAAAAGGCACCTCCTCCAAAATGGAGGTGCCCGAGCAATGTTGTAGCACTGTTCACTACTCTGCTTCAGCCCTCAGGTCCCGTTGCCAGTTACCTGACAGATACCTGCCAGATTCCTGCCAGTCTGCTGTCTAATTCCTGCCTGATATCCTGCTACCTGCCTGCTAGCCTGAGGTCCGACGGTCTGCCTTCCAACTTCTGTCAGTCTGTCTAAGGACCAGCTTGCCCGCTCACCTGGGAGCGCACATCTTCTACCTGCCTGCTTGCCTGAGGTCCGACGGTCTGCCTTCCAACTCCTGTCAGTCTGTCTAAGGACCAGCTTGCCCGCTCACCTGGGAGCGCTCATCTACTTCCTGTCTGCTAGCCTACCAGGAGGCTCTGCCGCCACGTGCTGTGACCACCCGCCTGTCCAGAGACTCCTGCCCGCTCACCTGGGAGCGCTCATCTGCTACCTGTCTGTTGGTCTTCCTGGAGGCTCCGCCGTCACATGCTGTGACCACCCGTTTATCCAGAGACTCTCGCCTGCTCACCTGGGAGCTCACGTCTATCATCTGCCGCCACAGGTCGTACCAATCCTTTACCCAGAGACTGCCCCGGTCACTTGCCGTGACCTCCTGCCCGTTCATCCAGAGACTGCCCCGGTCACTTGCCGTGACCTCCTGCCCGTTCATCCAGAGACTGCCCCGGTCACTTGCCGTGACCTCCTGCCCGTTCATCCAGAGACTGCCCCGGTCACTTGCCGTGACCTCCTGTTCGTTCATTCAGAGACTGTCCCAGTCACCTGCTGTGACTGCCTGCCCGTCTACCCTGGTCGCCACCCGCTCCCTTACAAGCACCGCCCCCTTGTATAGTAGCTCAGAGGTTCCGCCTCCCAGACCCGTTACACTAGCTATATACAGGATACATACAAGACACATACAAACTGTATACAGGATACATACAAGCTGTATACAGGATACATACAAGACACATACAAGCTGTATACAGGATACATACAAGACACATACAAGCTGTATACAGGATGCACACAAGCTGTATACAGGATATACAAGCTGTATACAGGATATACACAAGCTGTATACAGGATACATACAAGCTGTACACAGGATACACACAAGCTGTATACAGGATACACACAAGCTGTATACAGTATACACTCAAGCTGTATACAGGATACACACAAGCTGTATACAGGATACACACAAGCTGTATACAGGATACATACAAGCTGTATATGTGGCGCCCAGGGGATGGGGACTACTCGGCACCCGGGCCTTAATGCCTGGTGTTGGGGGAAGTCGCGGTGGTCGACTCCCAGGCCCGTACCCTGGGGTCTCTCTTAAAAAAGGGGAAAATGAAATGTCAAAGTTCGTGACGCCACCTGTGGTGTCTGGTGAGGACCACCAGTGCTGCGGCAGTCCACTGAGTCCGGTGTTACGGCAGCTTTGTTGGTGTAGCCCCCCACAGGTGGAGCTAGGCCTCAGGGCAGTGATGTTTGACGAGGTGCACGATATGGCGGTGACCCAGCCGGGTCCAAGGAAGAACAGGGGACACACACACACGGTTTGCTTCTGTACCTTCTACTGGTGGAAATGCAGGTACCGTCCGGAGCACTGTAGGGTGAGGGGTGCACTGCAGGACT
This sequence comes from Phyllobates terribilis, assembly GCF_046119375.1. Lineage (NCBI taxonomy): Eukaryota > Metazoa > Chordata > Amphibia > Anura > Dendrobatidae > Phyllobates > Phyllobates terribilis. Next base: position 87,049,233 of record NW_027362770.1, read on the forward strand.
CTCCCCAGTGAGCAGGTGTAGGGCCTCCTGTTTCTTCGCCGCTTAGTGTTAGTCTCTGGCCTGCCTGGAGCTAGGCCTAACTTAGTCTCTGTTCTGCACCAGCTGATCCTGTGGTAGGGCCTTCTGTTGGAGTACACACTCCCTGGTATATGGGGCCTCGGTAACTCCTGACCCTGGTATAACAGTCAGCATTTGGTATTCCTGGGACATGTAGTTCGCCAGGGGTTCCGGTTGTCTTCTGCTGGGTGTCAAGAAGCCCTGCAGACTCCGACCCGGTGTCCGCTATATGGTTTCTGGGGTGAGCTGGTAAAGCTCCTCTGCCCCCATTGCTACTCGCTCCTCTAGCCTTCGGCCTACTCGGGCCCTCGCTAGGCTATACACACTGGCAGTTAGCTGGCTGCCTCTTCGCTGCTCTCTGAGCGTCAGCAACGCTCCTAGCTCACTTAACTCGAGCTGCTTGAGTCTGACTGAGCTCCACTGCAGACTGACCTGTTTCTCTGTCTCACTCTGCAGCAACTGGCTGTGGAGGTGTGTGTATGTTCTGAGGGCCTCTTGTGGAGAAATCCTTTAATGCACCCCTCCAGGATCTGTGGCTCCATGCACAGCAGGACGTCACATTCCCCCCTAGTTGAACTCAGCACTCCCGGGCTGAAGCACATTTTGTAACAACAACAATAACAAGCTTCCCTTTATGGGAGGTTAGGACACTTGAACGTTGCATAACCAGAACATGGATAAATATACATATATAGTTCAATAAACAGTAGGCAATGAGCAACCAGAAAGTCCAAGTCTCTTCCGGAGAGGTTGCTCAAAGGGGCACTCCAGGGAGTCCAAATAAGTACAATCAAAGTCTTTGGGCTGCACACAGCCCTCAGCCACAGAGTTCTTAGATACCCAAGCGGGTAATGGGAAGCAAATAAGTAAAGTGTCCGTTTCACTTGGATTGTCCATTAGAGGGGCAAAATATAAGTTAAAGGCCTGTAAAAGGCAATAAATACATTGCAATACATACACAGGATAATGCAATAATATACAGTATTATACAATACGATGCCCCAGGGGTAACTATCTACATCTGTCGGGGTTTAACTATTTTACTTAGTGTACCTGACATGGAGTTGACCTTTCGTGCTACGTGTAGATCTGCGTAGTGCGGTGGTCTGTGTAGTGTCAGTGTTTCTCTCAGCTACCCTGTTTGTTCTACTAGCGATGGTATTGAAAACTGCCTTAACCTCACTACTGGGCTGGCAAGTTCACCATTGGCTGGGCCTTCTTGCTCTGCTTCTGCCGGGGATCCTTCTTCCGGGGATTCTTCCTGAGCAGGCTCTTCTGCGGCACTAGGCTCTTCTGCAGCACTTACAGGTTCAACTTGCTGTGGAGGGTCTTCTGGCTGTTGGAAGAATTGGAGTACTGGAATTATGACTGCTCCTCCGATTTGAGGCCAATCTGCCGGGAAGTCTCCTAAATCAGTATGTATTACTGCTTCATCAGGTTCCTCCGGGAAAATGAGAGACACTTCTTCTTGGGGTTTTAGCAGATCTGGACACAACTTCAGGTGGTCCCTAGATACTGTCGCAGCTGTTCTTCCTCCATCTTTGCTGATCAGACACGTCTTCCTGTTGTCAAACCTTGAATTCAACACAGTGTAGGGTTCTCTCTCCCACTGGTCATCAAGCTTGTGGTTCCTCCGCTTCCTTTTCAATACCACTTCTCCTGGTGTGAAGGGTTCCGCTGGTGCACTTCTGTTGTATTGTGCTTCTTGTTTATCCCTCACCCGAGTGAGACTGTCTTCGACACAGGCTTGTACTCTTCTGTACAGCTCCTGTCTGGTCGTGTCCCAGTCTTCAGTGGTCACGTCTGCCTCTGGTTCTACAACACCAAGCTCCAGGTCCATGGGCAACTTTCCTGGTCTCGCTCGCATGAGATAAGCTGGAGTGCAATTGGTGGAACTCACAGGTATGTGATTGTACAGGTCTACCAGGTCAGGTAGTAGGTCTGGCCACTGGTTTCTCTCCTCAAGTGGTATGGTCTTCAGCAGGTCGATGACAATGTTGTTCATCTTTTCACAGAGACCATTAGTTTGGGGGTGGTACGGTGTAGTCCTGATCTTTTTACACCCGTACAGATGGCAGAACTCTTTGAACAATTCAGCCTCAAAGGTCGGGCCTTGGTCAGTCAGTACCTGCTCAGGGTATCCATGGAGTCTGCAGAAGTACGCTTGGAACGTCTTCACTGCTGTCTCTGCTGTCAGGTCTTTGACAGGGGCGACCACCAGGAACCTGGAGTAGTGATCCACCATGGTCAGGGCATAGGTATATCCTGACCGGCTGGGTGACAACTTGACATGGTCCAGGGCCACGATCTCCAGGGGTCGAGTCGTCTTAATGGGTTTCAGGGGTGCCTTCTGGCTGCTGTAGTCTTTTCTTCTGAGGCTACAGGGTCCACAGTCTCTGCACCACCTCTCAATGGAGCTGCGCATTCCCACCCAGTAGAATCGACACTTCAACAGGGTCTCTAGCTTTTTCCAGCCAAAGTGCCCCGCTTGATTGTGGTAGGCCTCCAACACCATTTGAATGTCTGTCTTAGGGACTACTATCTGCCATACCATCTCGTGGGTCTTGGGATTGACGTATCTCCGGCACAGCTTCTCACGGTAGATAAACAGCCGGCTTCTCTCATTCCACAGCTGCTTTACTTGGAGAGATGCATCCTTCTCCAGGGAGGAACCTTCTTGGGTTATCAGCTCCTTGATAGGGCTGACAACCGGGTCGCTGTCCTGGGTCTCTTTCCAGCTGTGATGAGGCAAAGGGTTTAACGTCTTACCACGCTGCCTCCTGGAGGCTCGTTGCTCGTGGATCATCCCATTCCAGTGGAAGGCAGGTAGCTCAACCTCTTCCAGGTCATCCACTTCTTCTTCTGTGTCTGACTGGTGAGGCATCCTGGACAAGGCATCGGCGTTAGCGTTCTTGCGGCCCGCCCGGTACTTTATTGTGAATTGGTAGTTTGACAGCCGAGCCATCCATTGTTGTTCCATGGCTCCCAGCTTGGCTGTTTCAAGATGAGTTAAGGGGTTATTGTCAGTGTAGGCAGTGAACTTGCTGGAGGCTAAGTAGTGCTTGAACCTTTCTGTGATGGCCCAGACCAAGGCCAGGAACTCTAACTTAAAGCTGCTATAGTTCTCTGGATTCCTCTCAGTCGGGCGGAGCTTCCTGCTTGCATACGCGATGACTTTCTCCTGGCCATTCTGCTTCTGACTTAGGACAGCTCCCAATCCTTCATTGCTGGCATCAGTATACAGCAGGAACGGTTGGCTGTAGTCAGGGTAGGCTAGGATCTCATCACCTGTCAGGATCTCCTTCATTTCTTGAAATGATTCAGCCTGTTCTTTACCCCAGTGGAACGGGGGATTTCTGCCCTTGGGGGACTGTCCTACCAGGAGGTCTTGCAGAGGCGCTGCTTTCTTAGTGTAATCTTGTACAAACCTCCGGTAGTATCCTATCAGTCCCAGGAACTAACGCACCTCCTTGAGGTTCTTCGGCTCCGGCCATTTCCGGATGGCAGTGACCTTCTCTGGTGCTACTCCCTCTGGACTGACAATGTGTCCCATGTACTGTACCTTTCTCTTGAGCAGGTGGCACTTGGAGGGCTTCAACTTCATCCCATACTGGGACAGTGACTCAAATACCTCCGCCAGGTGCTTCAAGTGGTCCTCATACGTCTTGGAGTACACAATCACGTCATCCAGGTATAGTAACACGGTCTCGAAGTTGCGGTGTCCCAGGCAGCACTCCATCAATCTCTGGAACGTTCCGGGGGCATTGCAGAGTCCAAACGGCATACTGTTGAACTCGCAGAGTCCCATCGGGGTGGTGAAGGCCGTCTTCTCCCGATCCTCCTCAGCCACAGCTACTTGCCAGTACCCACTAGTGAGGTCAAGGGTGGAAAAGTAATTTGCAGACTTTAAGGCAGCCAGGGATTCCTCAATATGGGGTAAAGGGTATGCATCTTTATGTGTAATGCGATTTACTTGTCTGTAATCTACACACATTCTCATGCTTCCATCCTTCTTCCTGACTAGAACTAGGGGAGCTGCCCAGGGACTACAACTATCCCTTACTACCCCTGCCTTCTTCATGTCATGCAACATCTCCTTGGGTTTCTGGTAGTGTGCTGGAGGTATAGGCCTGTACCGTTCCTTGATGGGGGGATGGTTGCCTGTGGGGATGTGATGTTGTACCCCCTTAATTCTTCCAAAGTCAAGTGGGTGTTTGCTGAATACCTGCGCGTATTCCTGAACCACCTGGTGTACTCCCTGTTTCTGGTGGGCAGGAGTGGTGTCTGTCCCAACGTGGAGCTGTTGACACCAATCCTCCACCTGTGTTGTAGGGCCGTTATCCTCCACTTGGTCTGGGGAGGTTAAGGACTCCGCCGTGTGAATAGAGTTATTATTTACAGTGTAAAGTTTGGCAACAGTGGCATAACATGGTAATCTGACCTTGTCTTCCCCATAGTTGAGAAGACGGGCGGGCACGGGCGGGCACCCTCCCATTGCGTACATCTACTACCCCCCTGGCAGTTAAGAGTGTAGGTCTGTGTTCCGAGCTAAGGGGTTCTACTACCGCCTGGTAGCTATGTCCTTTAAGACCTATTGCTGCTCTACACCAGATAAGCATTTCACTCATTGGGGGAATCACAATGGGTACGGGGTCTGTTACCCGCACATTACCAATCTCACCACCGGTTAGCTTTACTTGCTGCTGGTACATCAGGGCTCAAATCTCCCTCTGGAGTGCTCTCCTCTGCCCTGGTCTGGCAACGTCAGCGAGCTGTTGGAGTAAAAACACAACCTTCTCCAAACAGTTACCAACAATGTTAGTGCCTAGTACCACCTTCAGTCCATTTTCCTCATTGACAGTCTTCACTACAAAGAGTCCCTGGTCCTTTAACTCCACTCTCCCCACTTTTACTGCTACATTCTTAACCCCAAGTAGGTGAAGAGGGAGGCCGTTAGAGGCATATACTGAAAAGTCTGGGTTTGGGGGTTGGAGACTGTCCATGGACCAGTATTTGCTATAGAGGATATCAGGTATGATTGTTACCTGGGATCCGGTGTCCAGCAGGGCAGGTATCGCAATGCCGTCCAGTATGATGGATAGGAAAAGTCTTCCTCCCACGAACCTGCGGTGCCAGTCTGAGGGGCCTGCTGAGTCTATTCCTGGGTGTTGGCCCTCGGACCCAGGGTTTGCTTGTTTAAAGGACACTGGTGCACTGTGTGACCTTCCTTCTGGCAACGGTGGCAGACGAACTCTTGGTGAGGATGGCGCTCGTTGTTGGTCCTTCCTGGGGGCGGCGTTGTCCTCCTCCGGGGTGGCGACGTCCTCCTTCTCCTCCGGCTCATCCAGGGAACATCCTCAGGGCAGTCGGCTAGCAGGATCTTTCCCTCCGTCTCTGGCTCCATCCATAGTTGCAGGGCACTCATTACAGTGGCCAGGTTTTTGGTCAGCTGGCGCACTTCTGAGCGCAGACAGTCCAGCTCAGTAGGGGGCGCTGCCTGCACTTTGGCTTCAGCAGCCAGTGGGGAAAAGGTGGGTGCTGCTGGCATTAGAGTGGCCCCACCCTGGTAACGCTGGATAGACGTATCTGCTGTCTCCAGGGTTTGCAGTCCCCTGATAGCCATGTCCTTAAGGATGTCAAAGGTAGCATCTGGATGGTCCAAGGACCACCAACGCACAGTCCTGCTCTCCGCTTGGGACCTCAGCCCCCGGACAAATTGTTCTTTTAGCATTTTACTCTCATTGGTTATGCTAATTGGACTAACCTGTTTTAGAGCTCGCAGGGCCCCTTGTAAATGGCAGGCATAGTCCCGAACGCTGTCCTCTGGCTTCTGAGAGCATTGGTAGAACCTCATCCAGAGGTCTGCCTCAGTGCAGTCCTCAAAGGCATTCTGTAACTTTTTGAAAATTGCGGGCACTGATTCCTGATCTGCAGCCGACCAGGTCTCTCCTTCTCTCTCCACAGCACCAGTCAATTGTCCCACAACTACTGCAGCTCTTTGTTTGCCCGTCATAGAATACATGTCCAGGATGCTGCATATTTTGCGCTTGAATCCAGACAGGGTATCTGGCTTGCCGCTGTACTGGGGGAGCCACTTTGCTCCAGGCATGTATCGTAAAGTCAATGGTACGATAGGGGCTACAGGCCCTGGTGATGGAGCGGCTGCTCCGGCCTGCGTGGCAGCGACCGCGGGTAGATTATCAGGGCTGTCGGCCTGGGCCGCGACGTCGGGCTGTTGCTGCAACATCTTGGCGCCCCCCTAGTGAACCGTGGTCTACCTTCCTTCTGTAGGCCGCAGCTCCGCAGGTGACGGTCTTCTGGTAGGACCTTGCGTCACTTACGTTCCACGTTAGAGCGTTCGCTGGGGCTTCCTGCCAGGACCTGACGCTGGGTCAGGGCGTGGGGCGTGTCCAAGGCTTCGCGTGGTTTCACAGGTACGCATCCTAGTTTTCCCGCGGTTACGCCCTTCTTCTCGCGCGGTGACGTAATAATGGCGGACTATGGCGGGAAACTTCCGAAATGGCAGGAAATCTTCACCACAGTAAGTTTTACAGTCTTTTAAGGCACACAGTACCCGGTAGCAACGGGAACAACTCCTTCCGTTGCCGCGAGCATGCAATCCTGTTCGTGACGCCAGTTAGAGAGATGTGGCGCCCAGGGGATGGGGACTACTCGGCGCCCCGGCCTTAATGCCTGGTCTTGGGGGAAGTCATGGTGGTCGGCTCCCGGGCCCGTACCCTGGGGTCTCTCTTAAAAAAGGGGAAAATTAAATGTCAAAGTTCGTGACGCCACCTGTGGTGTCTGGTGAGGATCACCAGCGCTGCGGCAGTCCACTGAGGCCGGTGTTACGGCAGCTTTCATGGTGTAGCTCCCCACAGGTGGAGCTAGGCCTCAGGGCAGTGATGTTTGATGAGGTGCACGATATGGCGGTGACCCAGCCGGGTCCAAGGAAGAACAGGGGACACACACACACGGTTTGCTTCTGTACCTTCTACTGGTGGAAATGCAGGTACCGTCCGGAGCACTGTAGGGTGAGGGGTGCACTGCAGGACTCTCCCCAGTGAGCAGGTGTAGGGCCTCCTGTTTCTTCGCCGCTTAGTGTTAGTCTCTGGCCTGCCTGGAGCTAGGCCTAACTTAGTCTCTGTTCTGCACCGGCTGATCCTGTAGTAGGGCCTTCTGTTGGAGTGCACACTCCCTGGTATATGGGGCCTCGGTAACTCCTTACCCTGGTATAACAGTCAGCATTTGGTATTCCTGGGACATGTAGTTCGCCAGGGGTTCCGGTTGTCTTCTGCTGGGTGTCAAGAATCCCTGCAGACTCGGACCCGGTGTCCGGTATATGGTTTCTGGGGTGAGCTGGTAAAGCTCCTCTGCTCCCAATGCTACTCGCTCCTCTAGCCTTCGGCCTACTCGGGCCCTCGCTAGGCTATACACACTGGCAGTTAGATGGTTGCCTCTTCTGCTGCTCTCTGAGCGTCAGCAACGCTCCTAGCTCACTTAACTCGAGCTGCTTGAGTCTGACTGAGCTCCACTGCAGACTGACCTGTGTCTCACTCTGCAGGAACTGGCTGTGGACTCCAGACTGTTCTGTCTCTACTCACTTCCTGAGGAGAACCAACTGACTCTCTAACTCCACCCTCCTTTATATATCCCTATTCAGGCTCCCTCTGGTGGACTGAGGTAGGGTGGAGGTGTGTGTATGCTCTGAGGGCCTCTTGTGGAGAAATCCTTTAATGCACCCCTCCAGGATCTGTGGCTCCATGCACAGCAGGGCGTCACATATACAGGATACACACAAGCTGTATACAGGATACACACAAGCTGTATACAGGATACATACAAGCTGTATACAGGATACACACAAGCTGTATACAGGGCACACACAAGCTGTTTACAGGATACATACAAGCTGTATACAGGATACACACAAGCTGTATACAGGATACACACAAGCTGCATACAGGATACATATCATCTGTATACAGGATACATACAAGCTGTATACAGGATACATACAGTGGTGGCCAAAAGTATTGGCACCCATGCAATTCTGTCAGATAATACTCAGTTTCTTCCTGAAAATGATTGCAATCACAAATTCTTTGGTATTATTATCTTCATTTAATTTGTCTTCAATGAAAAAACACAAAAAGAATTGTCTTAAAGCCAAATTGGATATAATTCCACACCAAACCTAAAGAACGGAGTGGACAAAAGTATTGGCACTGTTTGAAAAATCATGTGATGCTTCTCTAATTCGTGTAATTAACAGCACCTGTAACTTACCTGTGGCACCTAAAAGAAAGAAGACCAAAGAACTGTCTGATGAATTCAGAAACCAAATTGTGAGGAAGCATGAGCAATCTCAAGGCTACAAGTCCATCTCCAAAGACCTGAATGTTCCTGTGTCTTCCGTGCGCAGTGTCATCAAGAAGTTTAGAGCCCATGGCACTGTGTCTAACCTCCCTAGATGTGGACGGAAAAGAAAAATTGACGAGAAATTTCAGCGCAAGATTGTGCGGATGGTGGATAAAGAACCTCGACTAACATCCAAACAAGTTCAAGCTGCCCTGCAGTCCGAGGGTACAACAGTGTCAACCCGTACTATCTGTCGGCGTCTGAATGAAAAGGGACTGTATGGTAGGATACCCAGGAAGACCCCACTTCTTACCCCGAGACATAAAAAAGCCAGGCTGGAGTTTGCCAAAACTTACCTGAGAAAGCCTAAAACTTTTTGGAAGAATGTTCTCTGGTCAGATGAGACAAAAGTAGAGCTTTTTGGGAAAAGGCATCAACATAGAGTGTATAGGAAATAAAAGAGGCATTCAAAGAAAAGAACACAGTCCCTACAGTCAAACATGGCGGAGGTTCCCTGATGTTTTGGGGTTGCTTTGCTGCCTCTGGCGATGGACTGCTTGACCGTGTGCATGGCATTATGAAGTCTGAAGACTACCAACAAATTTTGCAGCGTAATGTAGGGCCCAGTGTGAGAAAGCTGGGTCTCCCTCATAGGTCATGGGTCTTCCAGCAGGACAATGACCCAAAACACACTTCCAAAAGCACTATAAAATGGTTTGAGAGAAAGCACTGGAGACTTCTAAGGTGGCCAGCAATGAGTCCAGACCTGAATCCCATAGAACACCTGTGGAGAGATCTCAAAATGGCAGTTTGGAGAAGGCACCCTTCAAATATCAGGGACCTGGCACAGTTTGCCAAAGAAGAATGGTCTACAATTCCAGCAGAGCATTGTAAGAAACTCATTGAGGGTTACCGGAAGCGGTTGTTCGCAGTTATTTTGGCTAAAGGTTGTGCAACCAAGTATTAGGCTGAGGGTGCCAATACCTTTGTCTGGCCCATTTTTGGAGTTTTGTGTGAAATGATCAATGATTTGATTTTTGCTTCATTCTCTTTTGTGTTTTTTCCTTGCAAGCAAATTAAATAAAGATAATAAGACCAAAGAATTTGTGATTGCAATCATTTTCAGGAAGAAACGGAGTATTATCTGACAGAATTGCAGGGGTGCCAATACTTTTGGCCACCACTGTACAAGCTGTATACAGGATACACACAAGCTGTATACAAGCAGAGCTGAAGTGCAGGTTTATGTGGATTTTGCTGCAGTGAGTTTAGCTGGAAGAGCCCAGTATAATCCTCAGTGTCTCTGGCCTCAGGTCTATGTTCACACCACGTTCCTTAGACTCTCTGACATGTTGTTACCTGAATCTTCTTTTGGGTGTTTTTCGGTCGTCTCCTGAGCATTTTCCCTTTAGTGTTTTTCCAGCAGTTTCTTTTATAGTTTTTCTCACGGTTTTTGTGGAGTTTTCTTTATTGTGGTTTTTCGGTCTCGTTCCACTGAATAATGAAGAGACACTTGTGGTTTATTAACAATGGGAAAAGCCCAAACCCCCCGACATCTTCTGCTCCTTCTCCTGCCTTGTCCGTTATAGGCCGGAGAGGAGGACAGAGGAGCGGAGGACAGAGCGGAGGACGGAGGAGCGGAGGACAGAGCGGAGGACGAGCTGAGGACGGAGCGGAGGACGGAGGGGAGGGGAGGACGGAGGAGAGGAGGACAGAGCGGAGGACGGAGGGGAGGCCAGAGCGGAGGACAAGCGGAGGACGGAGCGGAGGACGGAGCGGAGGACGGAGGGGAGGCTGGAGCGGAGGCCGGAGTGGAGGGGAGGACGGAACGGAGGGGAGGCAGGAGCAGAGAACTGAGGAGCGGAGGACAGAGCAGAGGACAGAGCCAAGGACGGAGCCAAGGACGGAGCGGAGGACGGAGCGGAGGACGGAGCGGAGGACGGAGCGGACACTTCTCTGCGGTTTGATAAGAGACGTGTCTGAGCCGCCATGAGCCCCGCGAGGGAGTACAGAGACGCCGTCTATTCCTGGCAGCGGCCTCCGGCTTCCTCAGGGGCTTTCTGTGGCGGAATCCGCCTGTGAGAGGCGCAGTGTAAACACAGCCTTACTGGCAGACACTGCGAGACTCTGTGCTGGACCCCACAATGTAACACGGGTATCCCCAGCTGAGAATAACCACAAGAGCCCAGCAGGGACACAGGAAACCCCGTGCTTTTATGTATCTTGGAGCCTACAGATTTACGTTACATAAGATAAAACAGATGAGACCCACCAGGGATGAAATCCTATAACCCCCCCCCCCTATAAAGCGCAGCCAAGCTCCTCCGCTGTACAGTGATAACAGGACTATTATAGCGCTATTACAGGCGAGTAGGTAACGTGTCTCTATTTATAGATTCGGGCCTCTCACCCGGTCCACTTGAAGCGGGGCAAGAGGAGATCGCATGTAGCGATGCCCAAATATTTGAGCAGCCACGGTCACACAAAGGCTATGGTGGGGAAACTGTCACAAGAGGTGGACGATGACGAGACACAATTGCCAGAATGTCAAGAGGACCAGGGTCTGGAAGTGGAAGACGAGGTGGTGGATGATGTAGTAACTGACCCAACCTGGCAGGAGGAGATGCAGTGCGAGGACAGCAGCACACGGGGAGGGAGGCCGAGTACCCCAACTAGCAGGAAGAAGCAGTGTGGTGGCCGCAGACAGAAGGCAGGCAACCGTTCCCCATAACATGAAGGAAGTTGCCAGTACAACTGTTAGGTCTTCCCATGTCTAGTTATTTTTTAAAGACTCTGCCGATAACCCCAAAAAGGCCATTTGCACCATCTGCCAGGCCAGCATCAGCAGGGGTGGCAAAACTAGCAGCCTGACCACCATCAGCATGATCAGGCACATGGCAGCAAAGCACCTGACTTTGTGGGCTGAACACCAGGGTCCAGGAGCAGTGTCTGCAGGTGGCACCACTGCTTCTTCTGCTGTTGTGCAAGCAAGCCAATCCCGTCCATAGTGCATGCGAAGATGCCTCCTGCCCTGCACCTGTCGTTGCACACTCTCAAGTAGCAGCACCAGGAAGCAGGTCCTTGTCCCAGCGCAGCATTCAGTTGTCCATACCCCAGACCTTGGAACGCAAGCGTAAATACGCAGCCAACGCCCGACAGGCCACACTACTAACTTCCCACATTTCACGACAGCTTACACTCGAAATGTTGCCTTTTAGGCTCATGGAGATAGAAGCATTCCACAACCTGATGGCGGCGGCCGTCCCTTGGTACTCGGTCCCCAGCCGCCACTATTTCTCCCCGTGTGCCGCATTACACAAGCATGTGTCCCAAAACATTAGCCGTGCATTCAACAACGCAGTTACCGGGAAAGTCCACCTAACCACGGCTACGTGGACAAGTGCTTGTGGGCAGGGACGGTACATCTCGCTCACGGCACTCTGGGTTAAGATAGTGGAAGCTGGGACCCAGTCGGACCTTGGGACCGAACACGTACTCCCTACGCCAAAGATTGCTGGCCCTAGGTCAATCAGGGTTGCACCCACAGTCTACAGCTCCTGCACCTCAGCCTCCTCCTCCTCCTCTTCTTCAGCCTCCATCTCCGAAATGACCACATCAGTTACAAGCTGGAAGCAGTGCAGCACTGCCTCGGCCAAGCGGCAACAGGCTGTGCTGAAGCTAATATGCTTAGGTGACAAACCGCACAATGCTGAAGAGTTGTGGACAGCTCTGAAAGAGTAGGCAGATCTGTGGCTCACACCGTCGAGCCTAAAGCAAGTGGTCGTGTGTGACAATGGCCGGAACCTGGTGGCAGCTCTGAGGCGAGGCGAGCTCACACACGTACCATGCCTAGCCCATGTGCTTAACCTCGTGGTTCAGCGGTTTCTCAAATCCTACCCGGAGCTGCCGGATCTGCTTGTTAAAGTACGCCGCCTGCATGCCCAATTTAGAAAATCACCTACAGCTTCCGCCACCCTTGCCGTGTTTCAGAGCAGCGTTTGCAGTTTCCGGCTCATAGACTGGTAAGTGATGTCCTTACGCGTTGGAACTCTACAATGCAGATGTTGGGAAGGATTTGTGAGCAGAAGAGGGCAGTTGTTGACTACCAGCAACAACAAGGCCGTCGGTATTCAGTTCAGACTCCACTCATAAGACCTCAGGAGTGGACATGGATGTCAGACATATCCTCCAAAACTTTGAGGACTCCACCAAGATGGTGAGTGGCGATGATGCCATAATTAGCATCACCATCCCGCTTCTCTGTCTTCTGAAACGCTCTCTGCTCACAATAAAAGAAGATGCATTGCTGGCGGAGCACGATGAGATGGAGCAAGGAACCATACAGGGTGATTACACACAGCCCAGCCTCATCTCATCCCAATGTGGATTGGGTGACAATGAGGAAGAGGAGGAGTAAGAACAGGAGCTAGTTTCCTGCGCTATAGATGGTACTACCTGCACTACTGTCATACCGTCTGTTCAGCGTGGATGGCCTGAGGACAGAGAGGAGGAGGAGAGTATGGTCAGTGGTCCTCTTGGTGAGAACACGGAAGTCTTGCCTGTTAGCAGTCTGGCACGCATGGCTGAGTTTGTTACGCTGCCTTTCCCATGACCCTCGCATTCTCAAAATTTTGGGTGACCGTCATTACTGGTTGGTGACACTTCTAGACCCACGCTACAAGGAGAACTTTCTATCTCTTATTCCTGAGGCGGACAGGTCTACAAAAATGGGGCAGTACCAGAAGGCCCTTGTTGCGGAACTGTTAAAAAAAATTCCCATCTGAAAATGCTGGTGGCAGAGGTCACAGTTCGTTGGACAACCAAGGAGTACAGGCGAGAGAGACACAACTTCAATCCAGCAGAGGCAGTGGAACACTGTCCAAGTTCTAGGAGAATTTTCTCAGCCCCTCCCATCGCACAGGCCATGAGGCTCGGGGTACTCTCACAAGGAGAGCAAAGTTTGGGAAGATGCTGAGGGAGTACCTTGCCGACCGTACCAACATCCTCCGTAATTCCTCTGTGCCTTATAATTGTTGGGTATCCAAGCTGGATACGTGGAATGAACTGGTTCTCTACGCCTTGGAGGTCCTGGCCTGCCCTGCCGCTAGCGTTTTATCAGAGCGGGTTTTTAGTGCCGTTGGTGGTATTATAACTGATAAGTGCATCCACCTATCAACTGAAAATGCTGACAGGCTGCCTCTTATAAAATGAACAAGGGCTGGATTGGGCCAGACTTCTCAACACCACAGAATGAAAGCAGCGTAACAAACTCAAATCCAGTGTTTTGGTTTTTTTGGGAGGTGTATTCACATGCACCTTTTCACACCCACACATGGGTATAAGCTTCCTGATTTTGGCTATTTGCTCTTGTCCTCCTCCTTCTCCTCATCATCCACCAGCATATCACCAGGGTGACCGTGGCCCGTGATGCAACACCCACAATTTTTTTTTAAAGGGTGTTTATGATGGACGTAAAAAAATTTTTTTAGATCGTATGTTCTTGTATACCCCTCAGGGGTAAATGTTTGTCAGCCCATACACTTAGTGCATGGGCATTACAAGTATAGGAGACCGGCTCCTTTCTAATGGGAACCTTTTTTTTGAGGCCCTCCTCCACGTCTCTTTTAAGGGACATTGTAGCGCCTCCCAATTTTTGGCAGCCCTTGCATTCATTGCATAGGCCAACACTATGGGAGATCCACTTCCTAATAATAGGAACATTGTTTTCAGTAGGCCCTCTGACCTCCACGTCTCTTCCAAGGGGCATTGGAGTGCCTCCAAATTTTTGGCAGCCCAGACACTCACTGCATACGCAATAACAGTATAGGAGACCCACTCTTTAGTAATGGGAACAACAAAGCCTAGCCGGCTGATGGCTCTCTAAGAATAGTAAAGGCTGCCTGATGGCCCTAAAAATAGATTTGTGACTTTGAGTCCCTCCGTCATAAATAAAACAGGATGTGTCTGATGTGTCCTACACCACATGGCCAGATAAGGTTGTAAAATGTTAAAATGACATTTCCAGGTGAATGCATTTGTCATGGTTGAAATCAAAGCAAAAGTGCAAAAACGCATCAAAAACGCTACGTGTGAACATAGCCCAAGGTGTGGAGGAGTATTTTTGTTTTTTTATATTTATTTTGCCTTATATACAAGTCATTACCCTGGAAAGGATGTTCCTTAACATATTTCCCAGAAAAATCCATTTTAGTTTCGTTTTTGTATGTTTTATTGTGAGTCCGCAAAAGTGGCGTAATACCTCTGACAACATTGTTGACAGCAGTGACCTGGGAGTCAGAGATACATCCAGGGGTCTTCCCCATGCTGTTCCCATGCCATTTGAGCACTGTTCACATCGATTTGGGCAATTTTTAGGCCCTCTGCTGACCGCCGCAGGGAGCCGCCTGAAAAATCCTCGAGTTTCCCATAGACTTACATTGGGCTCGTTGCTTGGGTCGAGCACCCCAGTATTCCAATATGCTCGACCCGAGCATTTTAGTGCTCGCCCATCACTAATGAAGACCAGTGTTGTTGGTGCTGGTCTTGATGAGCGGCTGTCCTGGAGTCCTGGCTCGTCAGGCAAACCTCTTCATGAGTCAGGAGTGTCGGATGATGTTGTACACCTGTGCCCATAATCCTAATCCACCCCATGTTGGTGTAAGACTTGTAGTGAACATCTCTGCTTGTCTGTATGATGAGCAGCGGCCATCATGCCTTCGCCACCTCTGCCCATTTTGTTGACCCTGGGAGAAACTGACATGATGGCTCAACTGAGTTGGGCTTAAACTTTGCAGCTTTTGTCAGATTTCTGGTGAAAGCTTTGCTGCATCAGCCCGTACCATTTACATCTGTGGGATTCCAGCTATTAAAGGGAACCTGTCACCAGTGTGAGTCTATGAACAAATGCCACCACCTTTACTGCTCCTGTGCTGCATCTCACAAACATGTCAGCTCCTGACTCCCCCTATATACCCCAAATAATACCACTTGATCTGCTCTGTATGTAAATGAGGGTGGTCCGGTCTGATGGGTGTCCTCGCTGCGGTGTCTGTCCCTCTCTCCGCTCCTAAACGCATCCTCCTGCTATGATAGATGTGACGTGTCATCCACATAGTGAACCGAGAGCTCGCGCCTGCGCAGTAGCTTCACGGCACCGCACGGGCGCACTCTGCTCTGCCCTACTGTGAGCAGCGCATACAACAGCACCGCGCATAGCTTTGTTTCATGTGAGCAGCGAGCTGATATCGCTGGCCTGTGCAGTAGCTTATTCCGATGCTGCTAGGCGCACTGCTGATTAGGAGCAGAGAAGGACAGAGGCCGCAGCGAGGACGATCATAAGACTGGACCACCCTCATTTACATAGTGTGGGAGCAGATCAAATGGTATTATTTGGGGTACACAGGGGGAGTCAGGAGCTGATGGACACGTTTGTGGGAAGCAGTAAAAGTGGTAGCATTTGTTCATGGGCTCAAACTGGTGACAGGTTCTCTTTAAAGCCCTACTTGATAACTGCACCCTTAAAGGGAATCTCAGCAGGTTTTTGCTACCCTATTGGAGAGTGATATAATGTAGGTGCAGAGACCCTGATTCCAGTGATGTCACTTGCTGCGATTTTGATTAAAAAATTCTACTTGCGGCATTTCTCTGGCTGCTGAGTTCTGTATAACACCGCTGGTTGGCAGATTTCAGAGTATGCAGTGTACACAGAAATCTTATAATCGGTGGTGGGGTTGGACTACCTAGTGCAGATTTACTTGTCTAGATAATCTCCTGCTGATAAAACTGACTTTATAACTACAGCAAGTGATGCGCCCCCTGGGCCGTGGGGTACTCGGTAGCCGGACTGGTCGGTGCTGGGGATGTCACAGTGGCAGTGACCCGCTCCGTGAC
Organism: Phyllobates terribilis; assembly: GCF_046119375.1. Classification (NCBI taxonomy): domain Eukaryota; kingdom Metazoa; phylum Chordata; class Amphibia; order Anura; family Dendrobatidae; genus Phyllobates; species Phyllobates terribilis. The sequence continues at coordinate 87,065,538 of NW_027362770.1, forward strand.
CCAGGCCGGTCAATAAAAGGGGAATTAAGAAAAGGGAATAAAGTTTTTATATATAATGTTCGTGACGCCACCTGTGGTATGGATCCACCGCTGCGGGGCAGACTCCTCTGGAGCTGATGGTGAAGCAGCAGAGTTGGTTCAGTTCTCCACAGGCAGAGCTAAGCTCCAGGGCAGTGTAGTGATGATTAATGAGGTAGATGTTGCTGTGCAGTGTAGTGTAGGTGATGGCACAGATAATAATTCTAGGACACAGTGGGGTGCAGTCTTCAGATTTACTCACAGTTGTTGGACTCCAGGTTCCCAGTACCAGGGTAACCTCCCACGCCGTCCTGTGTTTACCAAGGCAATGGTTCAGCAAACTCCCAGGTGTCATTCTGTGTGCCTTCCTCGGTCGTCTTCCTGCGCTGGCTCTCTCCCTCTTGCCCTGCGCCTCGCAACCAGTGTCCCAAGCCAGTAACCTCGGATTTTGGCGGGCAACCTGCAGTCCCCTGAATCCTGTGTGACTACCTTTTTAGCGATTTAGTTGCCGATGTGAGCAGCTGCACCTTGAAAGTACTGAAGCCTCCGGTCTCTAGCTGAGCCTTGTAGTTCTCCACTAGTTAGGGGCCGGTCCCCTCTGCGGCCTGATCCCTCCACATTCCTGTAGATTCAGGCGCACGGGTGGCTTCCGCACTCGCCGTGCCCCTGGGATCCCCTCACTTCTGGAGCCTTTCCTCTGCTCCCGTCCTCTTCCAGCCTGTCCTCCTGGGCCTCTCAATCTAGGCCCTGTTCTCTGAGCAGAGCTCCTGTTCCCACTCCTTCTCCCCTCAGACTGTCCTGAACACTCCCAAGATGGTTCCCTTTTGTACTCCTACTCAAAGTGCTCCCTTGTCCTGCTTCCTCCACCCACACCCTACTACATGGTCCCCCCCACTTCCAACCAGGGACAGAGCTCAGCATAAGCCAGTGCTTCTTGTCCCGCCTGCTGGTCTGGAAGGGTGTAGTGTTGGATGCAGGTGGGTGGGTCCCGGGCAGTACTCCTTCCTTACCTGAGAGTGGGATACCACACCTCTGGCTGAGATGCTGTACCTCTGTAGTGACTGAACCAGCAGGGGCGCCACACAAGCAGCCCAGTAAGTGACACATTGCTAGAATCCTGGTCTGTTTGTACATTATGCTGCTCTTAGATTAGGTGGTAAAAGCCTGGTGACAGATTCCTTTACTTCATTGCAGTAATGGATGTGGGGCCATTGAGGAGTCTGGTGACTTAACACTCTTGTATCCGGTACAGTGGTCTGGTGATGTTTGGCAGGACGTCCCGTAGACAGTGACTTGGATTGGGAGTATCCACACAGCAATCATGTGGGCTGATAAGACTGGAGTTGTGCATGTGCCGATCTTGCTGTAGGATGATCATTAAGAGGCTCATGTCTCTGAATGAAGCTTCTTCTGTGTCTTGCTGCCATCACACTGTGCAAATTTGCATTATGTAAAAAAGACTTCCTGTCTTATGCCACTTCTGGTGTAAAAGCTCTGATTTGTCGCTCTTGTCCTGCGATGGTGACGCGCCCAGGGGATGGGGAGGACTCGGCGCCCGGACCTTGTTGTTGCCTGACCCTGGAGGATGTCGCGGTGGTCGGCTCCCGGGCCCGTACCCTGGGCCTCTCTTTAAAAGGGTGGATAATTATATGAAAGTTCGTGACGCCACCTGTGGTGTATGGTGAGGTCACCAGCGCTGCGGCAGCCCCACTGAGGCCGGTGTTAAGGCAGCTTGGGTGGTATAGCTCCCCACAGGTGGAGCTAGGCCTCAGGGCAGCATGGATGTAGGGATGCAGGACAGGGGAGACCCAGCCGGGTCTGAAGAAGGATAGGCAAACACACAGTTCACTTCAGTACCTTTTACTGATGGAAGTTCAGGCACATTCCGGAGCACTGAAGGGTGAAGGGTGCATATCAGGATTCTCCCCAGTGAGCGGGTATAGGGCCTCCTGTTTCTTGCCTTTGTGTAGTAAGTTTCTGACCTGCCTGGAGCTAGGCCTAACTTTATCTCTGTCCTGCACCGGCTGACTTTGTGGTAGGGCCTTCTCTTGCAGTACACACTCCCAGCTTGCGGGGCCTTCGTGACTCCTGGCTCTGGTACGTATCAGCTCTTGGGTGATCCTGGGACCTGAAGTCTTCCAGTGGTCTCCGGTTGTCTCTACAGGGGGGTATACGGCCCTGTAGACACGGACCCGGTGTCCGGAATATGTTTTCTGGGGTGAGCTTGCACAGCTCCTCTGCCCCCAATGCTACTCACTCCTCTAGCCTTCGGCCTCGCTCGAGGCCCTAACTAGCCTATACACACTAGTGGCAGCTTGCCGCGCTTCACTGCTCTTATGGCGTCGGCACGCCTTGGGCTCTAACTGAGTTCTCTCTAGACTGAGCTCTACTGCAGGCTGACCTCTCTCAGGCTCATCTACTGCAGGAACTCCCTCACTGCCTAGCTCCACCTTCCCTTTTTATATCCCTATCCGGGCTCCCTCTGGTGGTCTGAGGTGGAAGGTGGAGGTGTGTGTATGCTGTGAGGGCCTCTTGTGGAGGAATCCGTCCATGCACCCCTCTAGGATCTGTGGCACTAATGCTCAGCAGGGCGCCACAATGGTGTTTGCTGCTGTATCCTAAACCCATTCCCTGCGCTGCGCAGACACCAGGACTCTGCAGTCTCTGTGCTCCTCACCTGTACTGGTTGTTGCCTTCCTAGAGCCATAACTTCTTACACTGCTGCGGCGCCTCCTATCCTGAGCTGTGCTGCAGCCCTGTGCTGCCTGGCGGAGGAGCTGAGGCCACGCACTGCTCCTGGTCTGTGGGGCCGCTGATCCGGGGATCACTTATTGTGGCATTTCTGGCCGCACCGTGTGTTCATGAACTGTTCCACTTTGTGCTTTAGTTTTCTCTGCACACAGCCATGTAAGGGCTTGTTCTCATGAGTTGGGTTGTAATTTTGAATGACAACATTCATTTTACCCCATAAATGGGGAATCTCCAGGTGCAGTGAAATGGCAAGAAACACCCTCCCCCATGCACACAATTTAATCCGGGTTTGTTTGTTTTTCTATTTTTGGCACTTATTGTTCAGGTCAGTGTTAGTGATGCCAATCAGAGCTGGTTTCTACTTTCTACCCAGAAGGGTCACATTTTAATTGGTCTTTTATGGCTGTGCCAGAGCCTGTGATGGTTCCCCCATGCCTACCCATTAGTACCCTACAATTGCATTTCAGGGGGAATAGTTGGGTGCTCTAAACTGTTGCTATCCGGAACATGATAAAGCTGCTGTCAAACATTGTCTACGACATTTAGAGGGAATCTCTCACTAGGTTCATGTTGCCCAAACCACAGACAGCTTGAAATGGAGCCAGATGTGTTTTATCCTGACACTTCAGAGAAAATGTAGTTTATGGACTATAGAAAGAGACCTGACTGGTCCCATGACAGATGTGGCCGGTCTCTCCTGATCTACAGACCAATCACATGGTGACTAGAAGTAGGCCGGTGTCAGACCAGTCACTTCCACCACCTTGCTCCTTGTCAAATGGTTTTGAGCTGCTGCAGTGTAGGCATGGCGGCTGATCAATGCTGCTCATAGCACTATGGATCTGTCAGGACCCTGTAATGGGTAATTGCTGCAGTGTAGACATGGCTGCTGATCAGTGCTGCTCATAGCTCTATGGATCTGTCCGGCCCCTGTAATGGGTAATTGCTGAAGTGTAGACATGGCGGCTGATCAGTGCTGCTCATAGCACTATGGATCTGTCAGGATCCTGTAATGGGTAATTGCTGCAGTGTAGACATGGCAGCTGATCAGTACTGCTCATAGCACTATGGATCTGTCAGGACCCTGTAATGGGTAATTGCTGCAGTGTAGACATGGCTGCTGATCAGTGCTGCTCATAGCTCTATGGATCTGTCAGGTCCCTGTAATGGGTAATTGCTGCAGTGTAGACATGGCTGCTGATCAGTGCTGCTCATAGCAGAATGGATCTGTCAGGACCCTGCAATGGGTAATTGCTGCAGTGTAGACATGGCGGCTGATCAGTGCTGCTCATAGCACTATGGATCTGTCAGGACCCTGTAATGGGTAATTGCTGCAGTGTAGACATGGCGGCTGATCAGTGCTGCTCATAGCACTATGGATCTGTCAGGACCCTGTAATGGGTAATTGCTGCAGTGTAGACATGGCGGCTGATCAGTGCTGCTCATAGCAGAATGGATCTGTCAGGACCCTGTAATGGGTAATTGCTGCAGTGTAGACATGGCTGCTGATCAGTGCTGCTCATAGCACTATGGATCTGTCAGGACCCTGAAATGGTTAATTGCTGCAGTGTAGACATGGCGGCTGATCAGTGCTGCTCATAGCACTATGGATCTGTCAGGACCCTGTAATGAGTAATTGCTGCAGTGTAGACATGACGGCTGATCAGTGCTGGTCATAGCACTATGGATCTGTCAGGACCCTGTAATGGGTAATTGCTGCAGTATAAACATGGCTGCTGATCAGTGCTGCTCATAGCACTATGGATCTGTCAGGTCCCTGTAATGGGTAATTGCTGCAGTGTAGACATGGCTGCTGATCAGTGCTACTCATAGCTCTATGGATCTGTCAGGACCCTGTAATGGGTAATTGCTGCAGTGTAGACATGGCTGCTGATCAGTGCTGCTCATAACACTATGGATCTGTCAGGACCCTGTAATGGGTAATTGCTGCAGTGTAGACATGGCTGCTGATCAGTGCTGCTCACAGCACTATGGATCTGTCAGGACCCTGTAATGGGTAATTGCTGCAGTGTAGACATGGCTGCTGATCTGTGCTGCTCATAGCACTATGGATCTGTCAGGACCCTGTAATGGGTAATTGCTGCAGTGTAGACATGGCTGCTGATCAGTGCTGCTCATAGCACTATGGATCTGTCAGGACCCTGTAATGGGTAATTGCTGCAGTGTAGACATGGCTGCTGATTAGTGCTGCTCATAGCACTATGGATCTGTCAGGACCCTGTAATGGGTAATTGCTGCAGTTTAGACATGGCTGCTGATCAGTGCTGCTCATAACACTATAGATGTGTCAGGACCCTGTAATGGGTAATTGCTGCAGTGTAGACATGGCTGCTGATCAGTGCTGCTCATAACACTATGGATTTGTCAGGTCCCTGTAATGGGTAATTGCTGCAGTGTAGACACGGCTGCTGATTAGTGTTTCTCATAGCACTATGGATCTGTCAGGACCCTGTAATGGGTAATTGCTGCAGTGTAGACATGGCGGCTGATCAGTGCTGCTCATAGCTCTATGGATCTGTCCGGCCCCTGTAATTGGTAATTGCTGAAGTGTAGACATGGCGGCTGATCAGTGCTACTCATAGCACTATGGATCTGTCAGGTCCCTGTAATGGGTAATTGCTGCAGTGTAGACACGGCTGCTGATCAGTGCTGCTCATAACACTACGGATCTGTCAGGACCCTGTAATGAGTAATTGCTGCAGTGTAGACATGGCTGCTGATCAGTGCTGCTCATAACACTATAGATCTGTCAGGACCCTGTAATGGGTAATTGCTGCAGTGTAGACATGGCTGCTGATCAGTGCTGCTCATAACACTATGGATCTGTCAGGTCCCTGTAATGGGTAATTGCTGCAGTATAGACATGGCGGCTGATCAGTGCTGCTCATAGCACTATGGATCTGTCAAGTCCCTGTAATGGGTAATTGCTGCAGTGTAGACATGGCGGCTGATCAGTGCTGCTCATAGCACTATGGATCTGTCAGGACCCTGTAATGGTTAATTGCTGCAGTGCAGACATGGCGGCTGATCAGTGCTGCTCATAGCACTATGGATCTGTCAGGACCCTGTAATGGGTAATTGCTGCAGTATAGACATGGCTGCTGATCAGTGCTGCTCATAGCACTATGAATCTGTCAGGTCCCTGTAATGGGTAATTGCTGCAGTGTAGACATGGCTGCTGATCAGTGCTACTCATAGCACTATGGATCTGTTAGGACCCTGTAATGGGTAATTGTTGCAGTGTAGACATGGCTGTTGATCAGTGCTGCTCATTGCACTATGGATCTGTCAGGACCCTGTAATGGATAATTGCTGCAGTGTAGACATGGCTGCTGATTAGTGCTGCTCATAGAACTATGGATCTGTCAGGACCCTGTAATGAGTAATTGCTGCAGTTTAGACATGGCTGCTGATCAGTGCTGCTCATAACACTATAGATCTGTCAGGACCCTGTAATGGGTAATTGCTGCAGTGTAGACATGGCTGCTGATCAGTGCTGCTCAAAACACTATGGATCTGTCAGGTCCCTGTAATGGGTAATTGCTGCAGTGTAGACATGGCGGCTGATCAGTGCTGGTCATAGCACTATGGATCTGTCAGGTCCCTGTAATGGGTAATTGCTGCAGTGTAGACATGGCGGCTGATCAGTGCTGCTCATAGCACTATGGATCTGTCAGGTCCCTGTAATGTGTAATTGCTGCAGTGTAGACATGGCTGCTAATCAGTGCTGCCCATAGCACTATGGATCTGTCAGGACCCTGAAATGGGTAATTGCTGCAGTGTAGACATGGCTGCTGATCAGTGCTGCTCACAGCACTATGGATCTGTCAGGACCCTGTCATGGGTAATTGCTGCAGTGTAGACATGGCTGCTGATTAGTGCTGCTCATAGCACTATGGATCTGTCAGGACCCTGTAATGGGTAATTGCTGCAGTGTAGACATGGCTGCTGATCAGTGCTGCTCATAGCACTATGGATCTGTCAGGTCCCCGTAATGGGTAATTGCTGCAGTGTAGACATGGCGGCTGATCAGTGCTGGTCATAGCACTATGGATCTGTCAGGTCCCTGTAATGGGTAATTGCTGCAGTGTAGACATGGCGGCTGATCAGTGCTGCTCATAGCACTATGGATCTGTCAGGTCCCTGTAATGTGTAATTGCTGCAGTGTAGACATGGCTGCTGATCAGTGCTGCCCATAGCACTATGGATCTGTCAGGACCCTGTAATGGGTAAATGCTGCAGTGTAGACATGGCTGCTGATCAGTGCTGCTCATAGCACTATGGATCTGTCAGGACCCTGTAATGGGTAATTGCTGCAGTGTAGACATGGCGGCTGATCTGTGCTGCTCATAGCACTATGGATCTGTCAGGTCCCTGTAATGGGTAATTGCTGCAGTGTAGACATGGCTGCTGATCAGTGCTGCCCATAGCACTATGGATCTGTCAGGACCCTGTAATGGGTAATTGCTGCAGTGTAGTCATGGCGGCTGATCAGTGCTGCTCATAGCACTATGGATCTGTCAGGACCCTGTAATGGGTAATTGCTGCAGTGTAGACATGGCTTCTGATCAGTGCTGCTCACAGCACTATGGATCTGTCAGGACCCTGTAATGGGTAATTGCTGCAGTGTAGACATGGCTGCTGATCAGTGCTGCTCATAGCACTATGAATCTGTCAGGTTCCTGTAATGGGTAATTGCTGCAGTGTAGACATGGCGGCTGATCAGTGCTGGTCATAGCACTATGGATCTGTCAGGTCCCTGTAATGGGTAATTGCTGCAGTGTAGACATGGCGGCTGATCAGTGCTGCTCATAGCACTATGGATCTGTCAGGTCCCTGTAATGTGTAATTGCTGCAGTGTAGACATGGCTGCTGATCAGTGCTGCCCATAGCACTATGGATCTGTCAGGACCCTGTAATGGGTAAATGCTGCAGTGTAGACATGGCTGCTGATCAGTGCTGCTCATAGCACTATGGATCTGTCAGGACCCTGTAATGGGTAATTGCTGCAGTGTAGACATGGCGGCTGATCTGTGCTGCTCATAGCACTATGGATCTGTCAGGTCTCTGTAATGGGTAATTGCTGCAGTGTAGACATGGCTGCTGATCAGTGCTGCCCATAGCACTATGGATCTGTCAGGACCCTGTAATGGGTAATTGCTGCAGTGTAGACATGGCGGTTGATCAGTGCTGCTCATAGCACTATGGATCTGTCAGGACCCTGTAATGGGTAATTGCTGCAGTGTAGACATGGCTGCTGATCAGTTCTGCTCATAGCACTATGGATCTGTCAGGACCCTGTAATGGGTAATTGCTGCAGTGTAGTCATGGCGGCTGATCAGTGCTGCTCATAGCACTATGGATCTGTCAGGACCCTGTAATGGGTAATTGCTGCAGTGTAGACATGGCTTCTGATCAGTGCTGCTCATAGCACTATGGATCTGTCAGGACCCTGTAATGGGTAATTGCTGCAGTGTAGACATGGCTGCTGATCAGTGCTGCTCATAGCACTAAGGATCTGTCAGGACCCTGTAATGGGTAATTGCTGCAGTGTAGACATGGCTGCTGATCAGTGCTGCTCACAGCAGTATGGATCTGTCAGGACGCTGTAATGGGTAATTGCTGCAGTGTAGACATGGTGGCTGATCAGTGCTGCTCATAGCACTATGGATCTGTCAAGACCCTGTAATGGGCAATTGATGCAGTGTAGACATGGCTTCTGATCAGTGCTGCTCATAGCACTAAGGATCTGTCAGGACCCTGTAATGGGTAATTGCTGCAGTGTAGACATGGCTGCTGATCAGTGCTGCCCATAGCAGTATGGATCTGTCAGGACCCTGTAATGGGTAATTGCTACAGTGCAGACATGGCTGCTGATCAGTGCTGCTCATAGCACTATGGATCTGTCAGGACCCTGTAATGGGTAATTGCTGCAGTGTAGACATGGGTGCTGATCAGTGCTGCTCATAGCACTATGGATCTGTCAGGTCCCTGTAATGTGTAATTGCTGCAGTGTAGACATGGCTGCTGATCAGTGCTGCCCATAGCACTATGGATCTGTCAGGACCCTGTAATGTGTAATTGCTGCAGTGTAGACATGGCTGCTGATCAGTGCTGCTCATAGCACTATGGATCTGTCAGGACCCTGTAATGGGTAATTGCTGCAGTGTAGACATGGCGGCTGATCAGTGCTGCTCATAGCACTATGGATCTGTCAGGTCCCTGTAATGGGTAATTGCTGCAGTGTAGACATGCCTGCTGATCAGTGCTGCTCATAGTACTATGGATCTGTCAGGACCCTGTAATGGGTAATTGCTGCAGTGTAGACATGGCTGCTGATCAGTGCTGCTCATAGCACTACGGATCTGTCAGGTTCCTGTAATGGGTAATTGCTGCAGTGTAGACATGGTGGCTGATCAGTGCTGCTCATAGCACTATGGATCTGTCAGGACCCTGTAATGGGAAATTGCTGCAGTGTAGACATGGCTGCTGATCAGTTCTGCTCATAGCACTATGGATCTGTCAGGACCCTGTAATTGGTAATTGCTGCAGTGTAGACATGGCGGCTGATCAGTGCTGCTCATAGCACTATGGATCTGTCACGACCCTGTAATGGTTAATTGCTGCAGTGTAGACATGGCGGCTGATCAGTGCTGCTCATAGCACTATGGATCTGTCAGGACCCTGTAATGGGTAATTGCTGCAGTATAGACATGGCTGCTGATCAGTGCTGCTCATAGCACTATGAATCTGTCAGGTCCCTGTAATGGGTAATTGGTGCAGTGTAGACATGGCTGCTGATCAGTGCTACTCATAGCACTATGGATCTGTCAGGACCCTGTAATGGGTAATTGCTGCAGTGTAGACATGGCTGCTGATCAGTGCTGCTCATTGCACTATGGATCTGTCAGGACCCTGTAATGGGTAATTGCTGCAGTGTAGACATGGCTGCTGATTAGTGCTGCTCATAGCTCTATGGATCTGTCAGGACCCTGTAATGAGTAATTGCTGCAGTTTAGACATGGCTGCTGATCAGTGCTGCTCATAACACTATAGATCTGTCAGGACCCTGTAATGGGTAATTGCTGCAGTGTAGACATGTCTGCTGATCAGTGCTGCTCATAACACTATGGATCTGTCAGGTCCCTGTAATGGGTAATTGCTGCAGTGTAGACATGGCGGCTGATCAGTGCTGGTCATAGCACTATGGATCTGTCAGGTCCCTGTAATGGGTAATTGCTGCAGTGTAGACATGGCGGCTGATCAGTGCTGCTCATAGCACTATGGATCTGTCAGGTCCCTGTAATGTGTAATTGCTGCAGTGTAGACATGGCTGCTGATCAGTGCTGCCCATAGCACTATGGATCTGTCAGGACCATGAAATGGGTAATTGCTGCAGTGTAGACATGGCTGCTGATCAGTGCTGCTCATAGCACTATGGATCTGTCAGGACCCTGTAATGGGTAATTGCTGCAGTGTAGACATGGCTGCTGATTAGTGCTGCTCATAGCACTATGGATCTGTCAGGACCCTGTAATGGGTAATTGCAGTGTAGACATGGCTTCTGATCAGTGCTGCTCATAGCACTATGGATCTGTCAGGACCCTGTAATGGGTAATTGCTGCAGTGTAGACATGGCTGCTGATCAGTGCTGCTCATAGCACTATGAATCTGTCAGGTTCCTGTAATGGGTAATTGCTGCAGTGTAGACATGGCTGCTGATCAGTGCTGCTCATAGCACTATGGATCTGTCAGGACCCTGTAATGGGTAATTGCTGCAGTGTAGACATGGCGGCTGATCTGTGCTGCTCATAGCACTATGGATCTGTCAGGTCCCTGTAATGGGTAATTGCTGCAGTGTAGACATGGCTGCTGATCAGTGCTGCCCATAGCACTATGGATCTGTCAGGACCCTGTAATGGGTAATTGCTGCAGTGTAGACATGGCGGCTGATCAGTGCTGCTCATAGCACTATGGATCTGTCAGGACCCTGTAATGGGTAATTGCTGCAGTGTAGACATGGCTGCTGATCAGTTCTGCTCATAGCACTATGGATCTGTCAGGACCCTGTAATGGGTAATTGCTGCAGTGTAGTCATGGCGGCTGATCAGTGCTGCTCATAGCACTATGGATCTGTCAGGACCCTGTAATGGGTAATTGCTGCAGTGTAGACATGGCTTCTGATCAGTGCTGCTCATAGCACTATGGATCTGTCAGGACCCTGTAATGGGTAATTGCTGCAGTGTAGACATGGCTGCTGATCAGTGCTGCTCATAGCACTATGAATCTGTCAGGTTCCTGTAATGGGTAATTGCTGCATTGTAGACATGGCGGCTGATCAGTGCTGCTCATAGCACTATGGATCTGTCCGGTTCCTGTAATGGGTTGTTGCTGCAGTGTAGACATGGCGGCTTATCAGTGCTGCTCATAGCACTATGGATCTGTCAGGACCCTGTAATGGGTAATTGCTGCAGTGTAGACATGGCGGCTGATCAGTGCTGCTCATAGCACTATGGATCTGTCAAGACCCTGTAATGGGTAATTGCTGCAGTGTAGACATGGCTTCTGATCAGTGCTGCTCATAGCACTAAGGATCTGTCAGGACCCTGTAATGGGTAATTGCTGCAGTGTAGACATGGCTGCTGATCAGTGCTGCTCATAGCACTATGGATCTGTCAGGACCCTGTAATGGGTAATTGCTGCAGTGTAGACATGGCTGCTGATCAGTGCTGCTCATAGCACTATGGATCTGTCAGGTTCCTGTAATGGGTAATTGCTGCAGTGTAGACATGGCGGCTGATCAGTGCTGCTCATAGCACTATGAATCTGTCAGGTCCCTGTAATGGGTAATTGCTGCAGTGTAGACATGGCTGCTGATCAGTGCTACTCATAGCACTATGGATCTGTCAGCACCCTGTAATGGGTAATTTCTGCAGTGTAGACATGGCTGCTGATCAGTGCTGCTCATAGCACTATGGATCTGTCAGGACCCTGTAATGGGTAATTTCTGCAGTGTAGACATGGCTGCTGATTAGTGCTGCTCATAGCACTATGGATCTGTCAGGACCCTGTAGTGAGTAATTGCTGCAGTTTAGACATGGCTGCTGATCAGTGCTGCTCATAACACTATAGATCTGTCAGGACCCTGTAATGGGTAATTGCTGCAGTGTACACATGGCTGCTGATCAGTGCTGCTCATAACACTATGGATCTGTCAGGTTCCTGTAATGGGTAATTGCTGCAGTGTAGACATGGCGGCTGATCAGTGCTGGTCATAGCACTATGGATCTGTCAGGTCCCTGTAATGGGTAATTGCTGCAGTGTAGACATGGCGGCTGATCAGTGCTGCTCATAGCACTATGGATCTGTCAGGTCCCTGTAATGTGTAGTTGCTGCAGTGTAGACATGGCTGCTGATCAGTGCTGCCCATAGCACTATGGATATGTCAGGACCCTGAAATGGGTAATTGCTGCAGTGTAGACATGGCTGCTGATCAGTGCTGCTCATAGCACTATGGATCTGTCAGGACCCTGTAATGGGTAATTGCTGCAGTGTAGACATGGCTGCTGATTAGTGCTGCTCATAGCACTATGGATCTGTCAGGACCCTGTAATGGGTAATTGCTGCAGTGTAGACATGGCTGCTGATCAGTGCTGCTCATAGCACTATGGATCTGTCAGGTCCCTGTAATGGGTAATTGCTGCAGTGTAGACATGGCGACTGATCAGTGCTGGTCATAGCACTATGGATCTGTCAGGTCCCTGTAATGGGTAATTGCTGCAGTGTAGACATGGCGGCTGATCAGTGCTGCTCATAGCACTATGGATCTGTCAGGTCCCTGTAATGTGTAATTCCTGCAGTGTAGACATGGCTGCTGATCAGTGCTGCCCATAGCACTATGGATCTGTCAGGACTATGTAATGGGTAAATGCTGCAGTGTAGACATGGCTGCTGATCAGTGCTGCTCATAGCACTATGGATCTGTCAGGACCCTGTAATGGGTAATTGCTGCAGTGTAGACATGGCGGCTGATCTGTGCTGCTCATAGCACTATGGATCTGTCAGGTCCCTGTAATGTGTAATTGCTGCAGTGTAGACATGGCTGCTGATCAGTGCTGCCCATAGCACTATGGATCTGTCAGGACCCTGTAATGGGTAATTGCTGCAGTGTAGACATGGCTGCTGATCAGTGCTGCTCATAGCACTATGGATCTGTCAGGACCCTGTAATGGGTAATTGCTGCAGTGTAGACATGGCGGCTGATCAGTGCTGCTCATAGCACTATGGATCTGTCAGGTCCCTGTAATGGGTAATTGCTGCAGTGTAGACATGCCTGCTGATCAGTGCTGCTCATAGCACTATGGATCTGTCAGGACCCTGTAATGGGTAATTGCTGCAGTGTAGACATGGCTGCTGATCAGTGCTGCTCATAGCACTATGGATCTGTCAGGTTCCTGTAATGGGTAATTGCTGCAGTGTAGACATGGCGGCTGTTCAGTGCTGCTCATAGCACTATGGATCTGTCAGGACCCTGTAATGGGTAATTGCTGCAGTGTAGACATGGCTGCTGATCAGTTCTGCTCATAGCACTATGGATCTGTCAGGACCCTGTAATTGGTAATTGCTGCAGTGTAGACATGGCGGCTGATCAGTGCTGCTCATAGCACTATGGATCTGTCAGGACCCTGTAATGGGTAATTGCTGCAGTGTAGACATGGCTTCTGATCAGTGCTGCTCATAGCACTATGGATCTGTCAGGACCCTGTAATGGGTAATTGCTGCAGTGTAGACATGGCTGCTGATCAGTGCTGCTCATAGCAGTATGGATCTGTCAGGACCCTGTAATGGGTAATTGCTGCAGTGTAGACATGGCTGCTGATCAGTGCTGCTCAAAACACTATGGATCTGTCAGGTCCCTGTAATGGGTAATTGCTGCAGTGTAGACATGGCGGCTGATCAGTGCTGGTCATAGCACTATGGATCTGTCAGGTCCCTGTAATGGGTAATTGCTGCAGTGTAGACTTGGCGGCTGATCAGTGCTGCTCATAGCACTATGGATCTGTCAGGTCCCTGTAATGTGTAATTGCTGCTGTGTAGACATGGCTGCTAATCAGTGCTGCCCATAGCACTATGGATCTGTCAGGACCCTGAAATGGGTAATTGCTGCAGTGTAGACATGGCTGCTGATCAGTGCTGCTCACAGCACTATGGATCTGTCAGGACCCTGTCATGGGTAATTGCTGCAGTGTAGACATGGCTGCTGATTAGTGCTGCTCATAGCACTATGGATCTGTCAGGACCCTGTAATGGGTAATTGCTGAAGTGTAGACATGGCTGCTGATCAGTGCTGCTCATAGCACTATGGATCTGTCAGGTCCCCGTAATGGGTAGTTGCTGCAGTGTAGACATGGCGGCTGATCAGTGCTGGTCATAGCACTATGGATCTGTCAGGTCCCTGTAATGGGTAATTGCTGCAGTGTAGACATGGCGGCTGATCAGTGCTGCTCATAGCACTATGGATCTGTCAGGTCCCTGTAATGTGTAATTGCTGCAGTGTAGACATGGCTGCTGATCAGTGCTGCCCATAGCACTATGGATCTGTCAGGACCCTGTAATGGGTAAATGCTGCAGTGTAGACATGGCTGCTGATCAGTGCTGCTCATAGCACTATGGATCTGTCAGGACCCTGTAATGGGTAATTGCTGCAGTGTAGATATGGCGGCTGATCTGTGCTGCTCATAGCACTATGGATCTGTCAGGTCCCTGTAATGGGTAATTGCTGCAGTGTAGACATGGCTGCTGATCAGTGCTGCCCATAGCACTATGGATCTGTCAGGACCCTGTAATGGGCAATTGCTGCAGTGTAGACATGGCAGCTGATCAGTGCTGCTCATAGCACTATGGATCTGTCAGGACCCTGTAATGGGTAATTGCTGCAGTGTAGACATGGCTGCTGATGAGTTCTGCTCATAGCACTATGGATCTGTCAGGACCCTGTAATGGGTAATTGCTGCAGTGTAGTCATGGCGGCTGATCAGTGCTGCTCATAGCACTATGGATCTGTCAGGACCCTGTAATGGGTAATTGCTGCAGTGTAGACATGGCTTCTGATCAGTGCTGCTCATAGCACTATGGATCTGTCAGGACCCTGTAATGGGTAATTGCTGCAGTGTAGACATGGCTGCTGATCAGTGCTGCTCATAGCACTAT
The DNA here is from genome assembly GCF_046119375.1 of Phyllobates terribilis. Taxonomy (NCBI): domain Eukaryota; kingdom Metazoa; phylum Chordata; class Amphibia; order Anura; family Dendrobatidae; genus Phyllobates; species Phyllobates terribilis. The sequence goes on from NW_027362770.1 coordinate 87,080,538, forward strand.
GAATCTGTCAGGTTCCTGTAATGGGTAATTGCTGCAGTGTAGACATGGCGGCTGATCAGTGCTGGTCATAGCACTATGGATCTGTCAGGTCCCTGTAATGGGTAATTGCTGCAGTGTAGACATGGCGGCTGATCAGTGCTGCTCATAGCACTATGGATCTGTCAGGTCCCTGTAATGTGTAATTGCTGCAGTGTAGACATGGCTGCTGATCAGTGCTGCCCATAGCACTATGGATCTGTCAGGACCCTGTAATGGGTAAATGCTGCAGTGTAGACATGGCTGCTGATCAGTGCTGCTCATAGCACTATGGATCTGTCAGGACCCTGTAATGGGTAATTGCTGCAGTGTAGACATGGCGGCTGATCTGTGCTGCTCATAGCACTATGGATCTGTCAGGTCCCTGTAATGGGTAATTGCTGCAGTGTAGACATGGCTGCTGATCAGTGCTGCCCATAGCACTATGGATCTGTCAGGACCCTGTAATGGGTAATTGCTGCAGTGTAGACATGGCGGTTGATCAGTGCTGCTCATAGCACTATGGATCTGTCAGGACCCTGTAATGGGTAATTGCTGCAGTGTAGACATGGCTGCTGATCAGTTCTGCTCATAGCACTATGGATCTGTCAGGACCCTGTAATGGGTAATTGCTGCAGTGTAGTCATGGCGGCTGATCAGTGCTGCTCATAGCACTATGGATCTGTCAGGACCCTGTAATGGGTAATTGCTGCAGTGTAGACATGGCTTCTGATCAGTGCTGCTCATAGCACTATGGATCTGTCAGGACCCTGTAATGGGTAATTGCTGCAGTGTAGACATGGCTGCTGATCAGTGCTGCTCATAGCACTAAGGATCTGTCAGGACCCTGTAATGGGTAATTGCTGCAGTGTAGACATGGCTGCTGATCAGTGCTGCTCACAGCAGTATGGATCTGTCAGGACCCTGTAATGGGTAATTGCTGCAGTGTAGACATGGTGGCTGATCAGTGCTGCTCATAGCACTATGGATCTGTCAAGACCCTGTAATGGGCAATTGATGCAGTGTAGACATGGCTTCTGATCAGTGCTGCTCATAGCACTAAGGATCTGTCAGGACCCTGTAATGGGTAATTGCTGCAGTGTAGACATGGCTGCTGATCAGTGCTGCCCATAGCAGTATGGATCTGTCAGGACCCTGTAATGGGTAATTGCTACAGTGCAGACATGGCTGCTGATCAGTGCTGCTCATAGCACTATGGATCTGTCAGGACCCTGTAATGGGTAATTGCTGCAGTGTAGACATGGGTGCTGATCAGTGCTGCTCATAGCACTATGGATCTGTCAGGTCCCTGTAATGTGTAATTGCTGCAGTGTAGACATGGCTGCTGATCAGTGCTGCCCATAGCACTATGGATCTGTCAGGACCCTGTAATGTGTAATTGCTGCAGTGTAGACATGGCTGCTGATCAGTGCTGCTCATAGCACTATGGATCTGTCAGGACCCTGTAATGGGTAATTGCTGCAGTGTAGACATGGCGGCTGATCAGTGCTGCTCATAGCACTATGGATCTGTCAGGTCCCTGTAATGGGTAATTGCTGCAGTGTAGACATGCCTGCTGATCAGTGCTGCTCATAGTACTATGGATCTGTCAGGACCCTGTAATGGGTAATTGCTGCAGTGTAGACATGGCTGCTGATCAGTGCTGCTCATAGCACTACGGATCTGTCAGGTTCCTGTAATGGGTAATTGCTGCAGTGTAGACATGGCGGCTGATCAGTGCTGCTCATAGCACTATGGATCTGTCAGGACCCTGTAATGGGAAATTGCTGCAGTGTAGACATGGCTGCTGATCAGTTCTGCTCATAGCACTATGGATCTGTCAGGACCCTGTAATTGGTAATTGCTGCAGTGTAGACATGGCGGCTGATCAGTGCTGCTCATAGCACTATGGATCTGTCACCACCCTGTAATGGTTAATTGCTGCAGTGTAGACATGGCGGCTGATCAGTGCTGCTCATAGCACTATGGATCTGTCAGGACCCTGTAATGGGTAATTGCTGCAGTATAGACATGGCTGCTGATCAGTGCTGCTCATAGCACTATGAATCTGTCAGGTCCCTGTAATGAGTAATTGGTGCAGTGTAGACATGGCTGCTGATCAGTGCTACTCATAGCACTATGGATCTGTCAGGACCCTGTAATGGGTAATTGCTGCAGTGTAGACATGGCTGCTGATCAGTGCTGCTCATTGCACTATGGATCTGTCAGGACCCTGTAATGGGTAATTGCTGCAGTGTAGACATGGCTGCTGATTAGTGCTGCTCATAGCACTATGGATCTGTCAGGACCCTGTAATGAGTAATTGCTGCAGTTTAGACATGGCTGCTGATCAGTGCTGCTCATAACACTATAGATCTGTCAGGACCCTGTAATGGGTAATTGCTGCAGTGTAGACATGGCTGCTGATCAGTGCTGCTCATAACACTATGGATCTGTCAGGTCCCTGTAATGGGTAATTGCTGCAGTGTAGACATGGCGGCTGATCAGTGCTGGTCATAGCACTATGGATCTGTCAGGTCCCTGTAATGGGTAATTGCTGCAGTGTAGACATGGCGGCTGATCAGTGCTGCTCATAGCACTATGGATCTGTCAGGTCCCTGTAATGTGTAATTGCTGCAGTGTAGACATGGCTGCTGATCAGTGCTGCCCATAGCACTATGGATCTGTCAGGACCCTGAATTGGGTAATTGCTGCAGTGTAGACATGGCTGCTGATCAGTGCTGCTCATAGCACTATGGATCTGTCAGGACCCTGTAATAGGTAATTGCTGCAGTGTAGACATGGCTGCTGATTAGTGCTGCTCATAGCACTATGGATCTGTCAGGACCCTGTAATGGGTAATTGCAGTGTAGACATGGCATCTGATCAGTGCTGCTCATAGCACTATGGATCTGTCAGGACCCTGTAATGGGTAATTGCTGCAGTGTAGACATGGCTGCTGATCAGTGCTGCTCAAAGCACTATGAATCTGTCAGGTTCCTGTAATGGGTAATTGCTGCAGTGTAGACATGGCTGCTGATCAGTGCTGCTCATAGCACTATGGATCTGTCAGGACCCTGTAATGGGTAATTGCTGCAGTGTAGACATGGCGGCTGATCTGTGCTGCTCATAGCACTATGGATCTGTCAGGTCCCTGTAATGGGTAATTGCTGCAGTGTAGACATGGCTGCTGATCAGTGCTGCCCATAGCACTATGGATCTGTCAGGACCCTGTAATGGGTAATTGCTGCAGTGTAGACATGGCGGCTGATCAGTGCTGCTCATAGCACTATGGATCTGTCAGGACCCTGTAATGGGTAATTGCTGCAGTGTAGACATGGCTGCTGATCAGTTCTGCTCATAGCACTATGGATCTGTCAGGACCCTGTAATGGGTAATTGCTGCAGTGTAGTCATGGCGGCTGATCAGTGCTGCTCATAGCACTATGGATCTGTCAGGACACTGTAATGGGTAATTGCTGCAGTGTAGACATGGCTTCTGATCAGTGCTGCTCATAGCACTATGGATCTGTCAGGACCCTGTAATGGGTAATTGCTGCAGTGTAGACATGGCTGCTGATCAGTGCTGCTCATAGCACTATGAATCTGTCAGGTTCCTGTAATGGGTAATTGCTGCATTGTAGACATGGCGGCTGATCAGTGCTGCTCATAGCACTATGGATCTGTCCGGTTCCTGTAATGGGTTGTTGCTGCAGTGTAGACATGGCAGCTTATCAGTGCTGCTCATAGCACTATGGATCTGTCAGGACCCTGTAATGGGTAATTGCAGTGTAGACATGGCGGCTGATCAGTGCTGCTCATAGCACTATGGATCTGTCAAGACCCTGTAATGGGTAATTGCTGCAGTGTAGACATGGCTTCTGATCAGTGCTGCTCATAGCACTAAGGATCTGTCAGGACCCTGTAATGGGTAATTGCTGCAGTGTAGACATGGCTGCTGATCAGTGCTGCTCATAGCACTATGGATCTGTCAGGACCCTGTAATGGGTAATTGCTGCAGTGTAGACATGGCTGCTGATCAGTGCTGCTCATAGCACTATGGATCTGTCAGGTTCCTGTAATGGGTAATTGCTGCAGTGTAGACATGGCGGCTGATCAGTGCTGCTCATAGCACTATGAATCTGTCAGGTCCCTGTAATGGGTAATTGCTGCAGTGTAGACATGGCTGCTGATCAGTGCTACTCATAGCACTATGGATCTGTCAGCACCCTGTAATGGGTAATTGCTGCAGTGTAGACATGGCTGCTGATCAGTGCTGCTCATAGCACTATGGATCTGTCAGGACCCTGTAATGGGTAATTTCTGCAGTGTAGACATGGCTGCTGATTAGTGCTGCTCATAGCACTATGGATCTGTCAGGACCCTGTAATGAGTAATTGCTGCAGTTTAGACATGGCTGCTGATCAGTGCTGCTCATAACACTATAGATCTGTCAGGACCCTGTAATGGGTAATTGCTGCAGTGTAGACATGGCTGCTGATCAGTGCTGCTCATAACACTATGGATCTGTCAGGTTCCTGTAATGGGTAATTGCTGCAGTGTAGACATGGCGGCTGATCAGTGCTGGTCATAGCACTATGGATCTGTCAGGTCCCTGTAATGGGTAATTGCTGCAGTGTAGACATGGCGGCTGATCAGTGCTGCTCATAGCACTATGGATCTGTCAGGTCCCTGTAATGTGTAGTTGCTGCAGTGTAGACATGGCTGCTGATCAGTGCTGCCCATAGCACTATGGATCTGTCAGGACCCTGAAATGGGTAATTGCTGCAGTGTAGACATGGCTGCTGATCAGTGCTGCTCATAGCACTATGGATCTGTCAGGACCCTGTAATGGGTAATTGCTGCAGTGTAGACATGGCTGCTGATTAGTGCTGCTCATAGCACTATGGATCTGTCAGGACCCTGTAATGGGTAATTGCTGCAGTGTAGACATGGCTGCTGATCAGTGCTGCTCATAGCACTATGGATCTGTCAGGTCCCTGTAATGGGTAATTGCTGCAGTGTAGACATGGCGACTGATCAGTGCTGGTCATAGCACTATGGATCTGTCAGGTCCCTGTAATGGGTAATTGCTGCAGTGTAGACATGGCGGCTGATCAGTGCTGCTCATAGCACTATGGATCTGTCAGGTCCCTGTAATGTGTAATTGCTGCAGTGTAGACATGGCTGCTGATCAGTGCTGCCCATAGCACTATGGATCTGTCAGGACTATGTAATGGGTAAATGCTGCAGTGTAGACATGGCTGCTGATCAGTGCTGCTCATAGCACTATGGATCTGTCAGGACCCTGTAATGGGTAATTGCTGCAGTGTAGACATGGCGGCTGATCTGTGCTGCTCATAGCACTATGGATCTGTCAGATCCCTGTAATGTGTAATTGCTGCAGTGTAGACATGGCTGCTGATCAGTGCTTCCCATAGCACTATGGATCTGTCAGGACCCTGTAATGGGTAATTGCTGCAGTGTAGACATGGCTGCTGATCAGTGCTGCTCATAGCACTATGGATCTGTCAGGACCCTGTAATGGGTAATTGCTGCAGTGTAGACATGGCGGCTGATCAGTGCTGCTCATAGCACTATGGATCTGTCAGGTCCCTGTAATGGGTAATTGCTGCAGTGTAGACATGCCTGCTGATCAGTGCTGCTCATAGCACTATGGATCTGTCAGGACCCTGTAATGGGTAATTGCTGCAGTGTAGACATGGCTGCTGATCAGTGCTGCTCATAGCACTATGGATCTGTCAGGTTCCTGTAATGGGTAATTGCTGCAGTGTAGACATGGCGGCTGATCAGTGCTGCTCATAGCACTATGGATCTGTCAGGACCCTGTAATGGGTAATTGCTGCAGTGTAGACATGGCTGCTGATCAGTTCTGCTCATAGCACTATGGATCTGTCAGGACCCTGTAATTGGTAATTGCTGCAGTGTAGACATGGCGGCTGATCAGTGCTGCTCATAGCACTATGGATCTGTCAGGACCCTGTAATGGGTAATTGCTGCAGTGTAGACATGGCTTCTGATCAGTGCTGCTCATAGCACTATGGATCTGTGAGGACCCTGTAATGGGTAATTGCTGCAGTGTAGACATGGCTGCTGATCAGTGCTGCTCATAGCAGTATGGATCTGTCAGGACCCTGTAATGGGTAATTGCTGCAGTGCAGACATGGCTGCTGATCAGTGCTGCCCATAGCACTATGGATCTGTCAGGACCCTGTAATGGGTAAATGCTGCAGTGTAGACATGGCTGCTGATCAGTGCTGCTCATAGCACTATGGATCTGTCAGGACCCTGTAATGGGTAATTGCTGCAGTGTAGACATGGCGGCTGATCTGTGCTGCTCATAGCACTATGGATCTGTCAGGTCCCTGTAATGGGTAATTGCTGCAGTGTAGACATGGCTGCTGATCAGTGCTGCCCATAGCACTATGGATCTGTCAGGACCCTGTAATGGGTAATTGCTGCAGTGTAGTCATGGCGGCTGATCAGTGCTGCTCATAGCACTATGGATCTGTCAGGACCCTGTAATGGGTAATTGCTGCAGTGTAGACATGGCTTCTGATCAGTGCTGCTCATAGCACTATGGATCTGTCAGGACCCTGTAATGGGTAATTGCTGCAGTGTAGACATGGCTGCTGATCAGTGCTGCTCATAGCACTATGAATCTGTCAGGTTCCTGTAATGGGTAATTGCTGCAGTGTAGACATGGCGGCTGATCAGTGCTGGTCATAGCACTATGGATCTGTCAGGTCCCTGTAATGGGTAATTGCTGCAGTGTAGACATGGCGGCTGATCAGTGCTGCTCATAGCACTATGGATCTGTCAGGTCCCTGTAATGTGTAATTGCTGCAGTGTAGACATGGCTGCTGATCAGTGCTGCCCATAGCACTATGGATCTGTCAGGACCCTGTAATGGGTAAATGCTGCAGTGTAGACATGGCTGCTGATCAGTGCTGCTCATAGCACTATGGATCTGTCAGGACCCTGTAATGGGTAATTGCTGCAGTGTAGACATGGCGGCTGATCTGTGCTGCTCATAGCACTATGGATCTGTCAGGTCCCTGTAATGGGTAATTGCTGCAGTGTAGACATGGCTGCTGATCAGTGCTGCCCATAGCACTATGGATCTGTCAGGACCCTGTAATGGGTAATTGCTGCAGTGTAGACATGGCGGTTGATCAGTGCTGCTCATAGCACTATGGATCTGTCAGGACCCTGTAATGGGTAATTGCTGCAGTGTAGACATGGCTGCTGATCAGTTCTGCTCATAGCACTATGGATCTGTCAGGACCCTGTAATGGGTAATTGCTGCAGTGTAGTCATGGCGGCTGATCAGTGCTGCTCATAGCACTATGGATCTGTCAGGACCCTGTAATGGGTAATTGCTGCAGTGTAGACATGGCTTCTGATCAGTGCTGCTCATAGCACTATGGATCTGTCAGGACCCTGTAATGGGTAATTGCTGCAGTGTAGACATGGCTGCTGATCAGTGCTGCTCATAGCACTAAGGATCTGTCAGGACCCTGTAATGGGTAATTGCTGCAGTGTAGACATGGCTGCTGATCAGTGCTGCTCACAGCAGTATGGATCTGTCAGGACGCTGTAATGGGTAATTGCTGCAGTGTAGACATGGTGGCTGATCAGTGCTGCTCATAGCACTATGGATCTGTCAAGACCCTGTAATGGGCAATTGATGCAGTGTAGACATGGCTTCTGATCAGTGCTGCTCATAGCACTAAGGATCTGTCAGGACCCTGTAATGGGTAATTGCTGCAGTGTAGACATGGCTGCTGATCAGTGCTGCCCATAGCAGTATGGATCTGTCAGGACCCTGTAATGGGTAATTGCTACAGTGCAGACATGGCTGCTGATCAGTGCTGCTCATAGCACTATGGATCTGTCAGGACCCTGTAATGGGTAATTGCTGCAGTGTAGACATGGGTGCTGATCAGTGCTGCTCATAGCACTATGGATCTGTCAGGTCCCTGTAATGTGTAATTGCTGCAGTGTAGACATGGCTGCTGATCAGTGCTGCCCATAGCACTATGGATCTGTCAGGACCCTGTAATGTGTAATTGCTGCAGTGTAGACATGGCTGCTGATCAGTGCTGCTCATAGCACTATGGATCTGTCAGGACCCTGTAATGGGTAATTGCTGCAGTGTAGACATGGCGGCTGATCAGTGCTGCTCATAGCACTATGGATCTGTCAGGTCCCTGTAATGGGTAATTGCTGCAGTGTAGACATGCCTGCTGATCAGTGCTGCTCATAGTACTATGGATCTGTCAGGACCCTGTAATGGGTAATTGCTGCAGTGTAGACATGGCTGCTGATCAGTGCTGCTCATAGCACTACGGATCTGTCAGGTTCCTGTAATGGGTAATTGCTGCAGTGTAGACATGGTGGCTGATCAGTGCTGCTCATAGCACTATGGATCTGTCAGGACCCTGTAATGGGAAATTGCTGCAGTGTAGACATGGCTGCTGATCAGTTCTGCTCATAGCACTATGGATCTGTCAGGACCCTGTAATTGGTAATTGCTGCAGTGTAGACATGGCGGCTGATCAGTGCTGCTCATAGCACTATGGATCTGTCACGACCCTGTAATGGTTAATTGCTGCAGTGTAGACATGGCGGCTGATCAGTGCTGCTCATAGCACTATGGATCTGTCAGGACCCTGTAATGGGTAATTGCTGCAGTATAGACATGGCTGCTGATCAGTGCTGCTCATAGCACTATGAATCTGTCAGGTCCCTGTAATGGGTAATTGGTGCAGTGTAGACATGGCTGCTGATCAGTGCTACTCATAGCACTATGGATCTGTCAGGACCCTGTAATGGGTAATTGCTGCAGTGTAGACATGGCTGCTGATCAGTGCTGCTCATTGCACTATGGATCTGTCAGGACCCTGTAATGGGTAATTGCTGCAGTGTAGACATGGCTGCTGATTAGTGCTGCTCATAGCTCTATGGATCTGTCAGGACCCTGTAATGAGTAATTGCTGCAGTTTAGACATGGCTGCTGATCAGTGCTGCTCATAACACTATAGATCTGTCAGGACCCTGTAATGGGTAATTGCTGCAGTGTAGACATGTCTGCTGATCAGTGCTGCTCATAACACTATGGATCTGTCAGGTCCCTGTAATGGGTAATTGCTGCAGTGTAGACATGGCGGCTGATCAGTGCTGGTCATAGCACTATGGATCTGTCAGGTCCCTGTAATGGGTAATTGCTGCAGTGTAGACATGGCGGCTGATCAGTGCTGCTCATAGCACTATGGATCTGTCAGGTCCCTGTAATGTGTAATTGCTGCAGTGTAGACATGGCTGCTGATCAGTGCTGCCCATAGCACTATGGATCTGTCAGGACCCTGAAATGGGTAATTGCTGCAGTGTAGACATGGCTGCTGATCAGTGCTGCTCATAGCACTATGGATCTGTCAGGACCCTGTAATGGGTAATTGCTGCAGTGTAGACATGGCTGCTGATTAGTGCTGCTCATAGCACTATGGATCTGTCAGGACCCTGTAATGGGTAATTGCAGTGTAGACATGGCTTCTGATCAGTGCTGCTCATAGCACTATGGATCTGTCAGGACCCTGTAATGGGTAATTGCTGCAGTGTAGACATGGCTGCTGATCAGTGCTGCTCATAGCACTATGAATCTGTCAGGTTCCTGTAATGGGTAATTGCTGCAGTGTAGACATGGCTGCTGATCAGTGCTGCTCATAGCACTATGGATCTGTCAGGACCCTGTAATGGGTAATTGCTGCAGTGTAGACATGGCGGCTGATCTGTGCTGCTCATAGCACTATGGATCTGTCAGGTCCCTGTAATGGGTAATTGCTGCAGTGTAGACATGGCTGCTGATCAGTGCTGCCCATAGCACTATGGATCTGTCAGGACCCTGTAATGGGTAATTGCTGCAGTGTAGACATGGCGGCTGATCAGTGCTGCTCATAGCACTATGGATCTGTCAGGACCCTGTAATGGGTAATTGCTGCAGTGTAGACATGGCTGCTGATCAGTTCTGCTCATAGCACTATGGATCTGTCAGGACCCTGTAATGGGTAATTGCTGCAGTGTAGTCATGGCGGCTGATCAGTGCTGCTCATAGCACTATGGATCTGTCAGGACCCTGTAATGGGTAATTGCTGCAGTGTAGACATGGCTTCTGATCAGTGCTGCTCATAGCACTATGGATCTGTCAGGACCCTGTAATGGGTAATTGCTGCAGTGTAGACATGGCTGCTGATCAGTGCTGCTCATAGCACTATGAATCTGTCAGGTTCCTGTAATGGGTAATTGCTGCATTGTAGACATGGCGGCTGATCAGTGCTGCTCATAGCACTATGGATCTGTCCGGTTCCTGTAATGGGTTGTTGCTGCAGTGTAGACATGGCGGCTTATCAGTGCTGCTCATAGCACTATGGATCTGTCAGGACCCTGTAATGGGTAATTGCTGCAGTGTAGACATGGCGGCTGATCAGTGCTGCTCATAGCACTATGGATCTGTCAAGACCCTGTAATGGGTAATTGCTGCAGTGTAGACATGGCTTCTGATCAGTGCTGCTCATAGCACTAAGGATCTGTCAGGACCCTGTAATGGGTAATTGCTGCAGTGTAGACATGGCTGCTGATCAGTGCTGCTCATAGCACTATGGATCTGTCAGGACCCTGTAATGGGTAATTGCTGCAGTGTAGACATGGCTGCTGATCAGTGCTGCTCATAGCACTATGGATCTGTCAGGTTCCTGTAATGGGTAATTGCTGCAGTGTAGACATGGCGGCTGATCAGTGCTGCTCATAGCACTATGAATCTGTCAGGTCCCTGTAATGGGTAATTGCTGCAGTGTAGACATGGCTGCTGATCAGTGCTACTCATAGCACTATGGATCTGTCAGCACCCTGTAATGGGTAATTTCTGCAGTGTAGACATGGCTGCTGATCAGTGCTGCTCATAGCACTATGGATCTGTCAGGACCCTGTAATGGGTAATTTCTGCAGTGTAGACATGGCTGCTGATTAGTGCTGCTCATAGCACTATGGATCTGTCAGGACCCTGTAGTGAGTAATTGCTGCAGTTTAGACATGGCTGCTGATCAGTGCTGCTCATAACACTATAGATCTGTCAGGACCCTGTAATGGGTAATTGCTGCAGTGTACACATGGCTGCTGATCAGTGCTGCTCATAACACTATGGATCTGTCAGGTTCCTGTAATGGGTAATTGCTGCAGTGTAGACATGGCGGCTGATCAGTGCTGGTCATAGCACTATGGATCTGTCAGGTCCCTGTAATGGGTAATTGCTGCAGTGTAGACATGGCGGCTGATCAGTGCTGCTCATAGCACTATGGATCTGTCAGGTCCCTGTAATGTGTAGTTGCTGCAGTGTAGACATGGCTGCTGATCAGTGCTGCCCATAGCACTATGGATATGTCAGGACCCTGAAATGGGTAATTGCTGCAGTGTAGACATGGCTGCTGATCAGTGCTGCTCATAGCACTATGGATCTGTCAGGACCCTGTAATGGGTAATTGCTGCAGTGTAGACATGGCTGCTGATTAGTGCTGCTCATAGCACTATGGATCTGTCAGGACCCTGTAATGGGTAATTGCTGCAGTGTAGACATGGCTGCTGATCAGTGCTGCTAATAGCACTATGGATCTGTCAGGTCCCTGTAATGGGTAATTGCTGCAGTGTAGACATGGCGACTGATCAGTGCTGGTCATAGCACTATGGATCTGTCAGGTCCCTGTAATGGGTAATTGCTGCAGTGTAGACATGGCGGCTGATCAGTGCTGCTCATAGCACTATGGATCTGTCAGGTCCCTGTAATGTGTAATTGCTGCAGTGTAGACATGGCTGCTGATCAGTGCTGCCCATAGCACTATGGATCTGTCAGGACTATGTAATGGGTAAATGCTGCAGTGTAGACATGGCTGCTGATCAGTGCTGCTCATAGCACTATGGATCTGTCAGGACCCTGTAATGGGTAATTGCTGCAGTGTAGACATGGCGGCTGATCTGTGCTGCTCATAGCACTATGGATCTGTCAGGTCCCTGTAATGTGTAATTGCTGCAGTGTAGACATCGCTGCTGATCAGTGCTGCCCATAGCACTATGGATCTGTCAGGACCCTGTAATGGGTAATTGCTGCAGTGTAGACATGGCTGCTGATCAGTGCTGCTCATAGCACTATGGATCTGTCAGGACCCTGTAATGGGTAATTGCTGCAGTGTAGACATGGCGGCTGATCAGTGCTGCTCATAGCACTATGGATCTGTCAGGTCCCTGTAATGGGTAATTGCTGCAGTGTAGACATGCCTGCTGATCAGTGCTGCTCATAGCACTATGGATCTGTCAGGACCCTGTAATGGGTAATTGCTGCAGTGTAGACATGGCTGCTGATCAGTGCTGCTCATAGCACTATGGATCTGTCAGGTTCCTGTAATGGGTAATTGCTGCAGTGTAGACATGGCGGCTGTTCAGTGCTGCTCATAGCACTATGGATCTGTCAGGACCCTGTAATGGGTAATTGCTGCAGTGTAGACATGGCTGCTGATCAGTTCTGCTCATAGCACTATGGATCTGTCAGGACCCTGTAATTGGTAATTGCTGCAGTGTAGACATGGCGGCTGATCAGTGCTGCTCATAGCACTATGGATCTGTCAGGACCCTGTAATGGGTAATTGCTGCAGTGTAGACATGGCTTCTGATCAGTGCTGCTCATAGCACTATGGATCTGTCAGGACCCTGTAATGGGTAATTGCTGCAGTGTAGACATGGCTGCTGATCAGTGCTGCTCATAGCAGTATGGATCTGTCAGGACCCTGTAATGGGTAATTGCTGCAGTGTAGACATGGCTGCTGATCAGTGCTGCTCAAAACACTATGGATCTGTCAGGTCCCTGTAATGGGTAATTGCTGCAGTGTAGACATGGCGGCTGATCAGTGCTGGTCATAGCACTATGGATCTGTCAGGTCCCTGTAATGGGTAATTGCTGCAGTGTAGACTTGGCGGCTGATCAGTGCTGCTCATAGCACTATGGATCTGTCAGGTCCCTGTAATGTGTAATTGCTGCTGTGTAGACATGGCTGCTAATCAGTGCTGCCCATAGCACTATGGATCTGTCAGGACCCTGAAATGGGTAATTGCTGCAGTGTAGACATGGCTGCTGATCAGTGCTGCTCACAGCACTATGGATCTGTCAGGACCCTGTCATGGGTAATTGCTGCAGTGTAGACATGGCTGCTGATTAGTGCTGCTCATAGCACTATGGATCTGTCAGGACACTGTAATGGGTAATTGCTGCAGTGTAGACATGGCTGCTGATCAGTGCTGCTCATAGCACTATGGATCTGTCAGGTCCCCGTAATGGGTAGTTGCTGCAGTGTAGACATGGCGGCTGATCAGTGCTGGTCATAGCACTATGGATCTGTCAGGTCCCTGTAATGGGTAATTGCTGCAGTGTAGACATGGCGGCTGATCAGTGCTGCTCATAGCACTATGGATCTGTCAGGTCCCTGTAATGTGTAATTGCTGCAGTGTAGACATGGCTGCTGATCAGTGCTGCCCATAGCACTATGGATCTGTCAGGACCCTGTAATGGGTAAATGCTGCAGTGTAGACATGGCTGCTGATCAGTGCTGCTCATAGCACTATGGATCTGTCAGGACCCTGTAATGGGTAATTGCTGCAGTGTAGATATGGCGGCTGATCTGTGCTGCTCATAGCACTATGGATCTGTCAGGTCCCTGTAATGGGTAATTGCTGCAGTGTAGACATGGCTGCTGATCAGTGCTGCCCATAGCACTATGGATCTGTCAGGACCCTGTAATGGGCAATTGCTGCAGTGTAGACATGGCAGCTGATCAGTGCTGCTCATAGCACTATGGATCTGTCAGGACCCTGTAATGGGTAATTGCTGCAGTGTAGACATGGCTGCTGATGAGTTCTGCTCATAGCACTATGGATCTGTCAGGACCCTGTAATGGGTAATTGCTGCAGTGTAGTCATGGCGGCTGATCAGTGCTGCTCATAGCACTATGGATCTGTCAGGACCCTGTAATGGGTAATTGCTGCAGTGTAGACATGGCTTCTGATCAGTGCTGCTCATAGCACTATGGATCTGTCAGGACCCTGTAATGGGTAATTGCTGCAGTGTAGACATGGCTGCTGATCAGTGCTGCTCATAGCACTATGAATCTGTCAGGTTCCTGTAATGGGTAATTGCTGCAGTGTAGACATGGCGGCTGATCAGTGCTGGTCATAGCACTATGGATCTGTCAGGTCCCTGTAATGGGTAATTGCTGCAGTGTAGACATGGCGGCTGATCAGTGCTGCTCATAGCACTATGGATCTGTCAGGTCCCTGTAATGTGTAATTGCTGCAGTGTAGACATGGCTGCTGATCAGTGCTGCCCATAGCACTATGGATCTGTCAGGACCCTGTAATGGGTAAATGCTGCAGTGTAGACATGGCTGCTGATCAGTGCTGCTCATAGCACTATGGATCTGTCAGGACCCTGTAATGGGTAATTGCTGCAGTGTAGACATGGCGGCTGATCTGTGCTGCTCATAGCACTATGGATCTGTCAGGTCCCTGTAATGGGTAATTGCTGCAGTGTAGACATGGCTGCTGATCAGTGCTGCCCATAGCACTATGGATCTGTCAGGACCCTGTAATGGGTAATTGCTGCAGTGTAGACATGGCGGTTGATCAGTGCTGCTCATAGCACTATGGATCTGTCAGGACCCTGTAATGGGTAATTGCTGCAGTGTAGACATGGCTGCTGATCAGTTCTGCTCATAGCACTATGGATCTGTCAGGACCCTGTAATGGGTAATTGCTGCAGTGTAGTCATGGCGGCTGATCAGTGCTGCTCATAGCACTATGGATCTGTCAGGACCCTGTAATGGGTAATTGCTGCAGTGTAGACATGGCTTCTGATCAGTGCTGCTCATAGCACTAAGGATCTGTCAGGACCCTGTAATGGGTAATTGCTGCAGTGTAGACATGGCTGCTGATCAGTGCTGCTCACAGCAGTATGGATCTGTCAGGACCCTGTAATGGGTAATTGCTGCAGTGTAGACATGGTGGCTGATCAGTGCTGCTCATAGCACTATGGATCTGTCAAGACCCTGTAATGGGCAATTGATGCAGTGTAGACATGGCTTCTGATCAGTGCTGCTCATAGCACTAAGGATCTGTCAGGACCCTGTAATGGGTAATTGCTGCAGTGTAGACATGGCTGCTGATCAGTGCTGCCCATAGCAGTATGGATCTGTCAGGACCCTGTAATGGGTAATTGCTACAGTGCAGACATGGCTGCTGATCAGTGCTGCTCATAGCACTATGGATCTGTCAGGACCCTGTAATGGGTAATTGCTGCAGTGTAGACATGGGTGCTGATCAGTGCTGCTCATAGCACTATGGATCTGTCAGGTCCCTGTAATGTGTAATTGCTGCAGTGTAGACATGGCTGCTGATCAATGCTGCCCATAGCACTATGGATCTGTCAGGACCCTGTAATGTGTAATTGCTGCAGTGTAGACATGGCTGCTGATCAGTGCTGCTCATAGCACTATGGATCTGTCAGGACCCTGTAATGGGTAATTGCTGCAGTGTAGACATGGCGGCTGATCAGTGCTGCTCATAGCACTATGGATCTGTCAGGTCCCTGTAATGGGTAATTGCTGCAGTGTAGACATGCCTGCTGATCAGTGCTGCTCATAGTACTATGGATCTGTCAGGACCCTGTAATGGGTAATTGCTGCAGTGTAGACATGGCTGCTGATCAGTGCTGCTCATAGCACTACGGATCTGTCAGGTTCCTGTAATGGGTAATTGCTGCAGTGTAGACATGGCGGCTGATCAGTGCTGCTCATAGCACTATGGATCTGTCAGGACCCTGTAATGGGAAATTGCTGCAGTGTAGACATGGCTGCTGATCAGTTCTGCTCATAGCACTATGGATCTGTCAGGACCCTGTAATTGGTAATTGCTGCAGTGTAGACATGGCGGCTGATCAGTGCTGCTCATAGCACTATGGATCTGTCACCACCCTGTAATGGTTAATTGCTGCAGTGTAGACATGGCGGCTGATCAGTGCTGCTCATAGCACTATGGATCTGTCAGGACCCTGTAATGGGTAATTGCTGCAGTATAGACATGGCTGCTGATCAGTGCTGCTCATAGCACTATGAATCTGTCAGGTCCCTGTAATGAGTAATTGGTGCAGTGTAGACATGGCTGCTGATCAGTGCTACTCATAGCACTATGGATCTGTCAGGACCCTGTAATGGGTAATTGCTGCAGTGTAGACATGGCTGCTGATCAGTGCTGCTCATTGCACTATGGATCTGTCAGGACCCTGTAATGGGTAATTGCTGCAGTGTAGACATGGCTGCTGATTAGTGCTGCTCATAGCACTATGGATCTGTCAGGACCCTGTAATGAGTAATTGCTGCAGTTTAGACATGGCTGCTGATCAGTGCTGCTCATAACACTATAGATCTGTCAGGACCCTGTAATGGGTAATTGCTGCAGTGTAGACATGGCTGCTGATCAGTGCTGCTCATAACACTATGGATCTGTCAGGTCCCTGTAATGGGTAATTGCTGCAGTGTAGACATGGCGGCTGATCAGTGCTGGTCATAGCACTATGGATCTGTCAGGTCCCTGTAATGGGTAATTGCTGCAGTGTAGACATGGCGGCTGATCAGTGCTGCTCATAGCACTATGGATCTGTCAGGTCCCTGTAATGTGTAATTGCTGCAGTGTAGACATGGCTGCTGATCAGTGCTGCCCATAGCACTATGGATCTGTCAGGACCCTGAATTGGGTAATTGCTGCAGTGTAGACATGGCTGCTGATCAGTGCTGCTCATAGCACTATGGATCTGTCAGGACCCTGTAATAGGTAATTGCTGCAGTGTAGACATGGCTGCTGATTAGTGCTGCTCATAGCACTATGGATCTGTCAGGACCCTGTAATGGGTAATTGCAGTGTAGACATGGCATCTGATCAGTGCTGCTCATAGCACTATGGATCTGTCAGGACCCTGTAATGGGTAATTGCTGCAGTGTAGACATGGCTGCTGATCAGTGCTGCTCATAGCACTATGAATCTGTCAGGTTCCTGTAATGGGTAATTGCTGCAGTGTAGACATGGCTGCTGATCAGTGCTGCTCATAGCACTATGGATCTGTCAGGACCCTGTAATGGGTAATTGCTGCAGTGTAGACATGGCGGCTGATCTGTGCTGCTCATAGCACTATGGATCTGTCAGGTCCCTGTAATGGGTAATTGCTGCAGTGTAGACATGGCTGCTGATCAGTGCTGCCCATAGCACTATGGATCTGTCAGGACCCTGTAATGGGTAATTGCTGCAGTGTAGACATGGCGGCTGATCAGTGCTGCTCATAGCACTATGGATCTGTCAGGACCCTGTAATGGGTAATTGCTGCAGTGTAGACATGGCTGCTGATCAGTTCTGCTCATAGCACTATGGATCTGTCAGGACCCTGTAATGGGTAATTGCTGCAGTGTAGTCATGGCGGCTGATCAGTGCTGCTCATAGCACTATGGATCTGTCAGGACCCTGTAATGGGTAATTGCTGCAGTGTAGACATGGCTTCTGATCAGTGCTGCTCATAGCACTATGGATCTGTCAGGACCCTGTAATGGGTAATTGCTGCAGTGTAGACATGGCTGCTGATCAGTGCTGCTCATAGCACTATGAATCTGTCAGGTTCCTGTAATGGGTAATTGCTGCATTGTAGACATGGCGGCTGATCAGTGCTGCTCATAGCACTATGGATCTGTCCGGTTCCTGTAATGGGTTGTTGCTGCAGTGTAGACATGGCGGCTTATCAGTGCTGCTCATAGCACTATGGATCTGTCAGGACCCTGTAATGGGTAATTGCTGCAGTGTAGACATGGCGGCTGATCAGTGCTGCTCATAGCACTATGGATCTGTCAAGACCCTGTAATGGGTAATTGCTGCAGTGTAGACATGGCTTCTGATCAGTGCTGCTCATAGCACTAAGGATCTGTCAGGACCCTGTAATGGGTAATTGCTGCAGTGTAGACATGGCTGCTGATCAGTGCTGCTCATAGCACTATGGATCTGTCAGGACCCTGTAATGGGTAATTGCTGCAGTGTAGACATGGCTGCTGATCAGTGCTGCTCATAGCACTATGGATCTGTCAGGTTCCTGTAATGGGTAATTGCTGCAGTGTAGACATGGCGGCTGATCAGTGCTGCTCATAGCACTATGAATCTGTCAGGTCCCTGTAATGGGTAATTGCTGCAGTGTAGACATGGCTGCTGATCAGTGCTACTCATAGCACTATGGATCTGTCAGCACCCTGTAATGGGTAATTTCTGCAGTGTAGACATGGCTGCTGATCAGTGCTGCTCATAGCACTATGGATCTGTCAGGACCCTGTAATGGGTAATTTCTGCAGTGTAGACATGGCTGCTGATTAGTGCTGCTCATAGCACTATGGATCTGTCAGGACCCTGTAGTGAGTAATTGCTGCAGTTTAGACATGGCTGCTGATCAGTGCTGCTCATAACACTATAGATCTGTCAGGACCCTGTAATGGGTAATTGCTGCAGTGTACACATGGCTGCTGATCAGTGCTGCTCATAACACTATGGATCTGTCAGGTTCCTGTAATGGGTAATTGCTGCAGTGTAGACATGGCGGCTGATCAGTGCTGGTCATAGCACTATGGATCTGTCAGGTCCCTGTAATGGGTAATTGCTGCAGTGTAGACATGGCGGCTGATCAGTGCTGCTCATAGCACTATGGATCTGTCAGGTCCCTGTAATGTGTAGTTGCTGCAGTGTAGACATGGCTGCTGATCAGTGCTGCCCATAGCACTATGGATATGTCAGGACCCTGAAATGGGTAATTGCTGCAGTGTAGACATGGCTGCTGATCAGTGCTGCTCATAGCACTATGGATCTGTCAGGACCCTGTAATGGGTAATTGCTGCAGTGTAGACATGGCTGCTGATTAGTGCTGCTCATAGCACTATGGATCTGTCAGGACCCTGTAATGGGTAATTGCTGCAGTGTAGACATGGCTGCTGATCAGTGCTGCTAATAGCACTATGGATCTGTCAGGTCCCTGTAATGGGTAATTGCTGCAGTGTAGACATGGCGACTGATCAGTGCTGGTCATAGCACTATGGATCTGTCAGGTCCCTGTAATGGGTAATTGCTGCAGTGTAGACATGGCGGCTGATCAGTGCTGCTCATAGCACTATGGATCTGTCAGGTCCCTGTAATGTGTAATTGCTGCAGTGTAGACATGGCTGCTGATCAGTGCTGCCCATAGCACTATGGATCTGTCAGGACTATGTAATGGGTAAATGCTGCAGTGTAGACATGGCTGCTGATCAGTGCTGCTCATAGCACTATGGATCTGTCAGGACCCTGTAATGGGTAATTGCTGCAGTGTAGACATGGCGGCTGATCTGTGCTGCTCATAGCACTATGGATCTGTCAGGTCCCTGTAATGTGTAATTGCTGCAGTGTAGACATCGCTGCTGATCAGTGCTGCCCATAGCACTATGGATCTGTCAGGACCCTGTAATGGGTAATTGCTGCAGTGTAGACATGGCTGCTGATCAGTGCTGCTCATAGCACTATGGATCTGTCAGGACCCTGTAATGGGTAATTGCTGCAGTGTAGACATGGCGGCTGATCAGTGCTGCTCATAGCACTATGGATCTGTCAGGTCCCTGTAATGGGTAATTGCTGCAGTGTAGACATGCCTGCTGATCAGTGCTGCTCATAGCACTATGGATCTGTCAGGACCCTGTAATGGGTAATTGCTGCAGTGTAGACATGGCTGCTGATCAGTGCTGCTCATAGCACTATGGATCTGTCAGGTTCCTGTAATGGGTAATTGCTGCAGTGTAGACATGGCGGCTGTTCAGTGCTGCTCATAGCACTATGGATCTGTCAGGACCCTGTAATGGGTAATTGCTGCAGTGTAGACATGGCTGCTGATCAGTTCTGCTCATAGCACTATGGATCTGTCAGGACCCTGTAATTGGTAATTGCTGCAGTGTAGACATGGCGGCTGATCAGTGCTGCTCATAGCACTATGGATCTGTCAGGACCCTGTAATGGGTAATTGCTGCAGTGTAGACATGGCTTCTGATCAGTGCTGCTCATAGCACTATGGATCTGTCAGGACCCTGTAATGGGTAATTGCTGCAGTGTAGACATGGCTGCTGATCAGTGCTGCTCATAGCAGTATGGATCTGTCAGGACCCTGTAATGGGTAATTGCTGCAGTGTAGACATGGCTGCTGATCAGTGCTGCTCAAAACACTATGGATCTGTCAGGTCCCTGTAATGGGTAATTGCTGCAGTGTAGACATGGCGGCTGATCAGTGCTGGTCATAGCACTATGGATCTGTCAGGTCCCTGTAATGGGTAATTGCTGCAGTGTAGACTTGGCGGCTGATCAGTGCTGCTCATAGCACTATGGATCTGTCAGGTCCCTGTAATGTGTAATTGCTGCTGTGTAGACATGGCTGCTAATCAGTGCTGCCCATAGCACTATGGATCTGTCAGGACCCTGAAATGGGTAATTGCTGCAGTGTAGACATGGCTGCTGATCAGTGCTGCTCACAGCACTATGGATCTGTCAGGACCCTGTCATGGGTAATTGCTGCAGTGTAGACATGGCTGCTGATTAGTGCTGCTCATAGCACTATGGATCTGTCAGGACACTGTAATGGGTAATTGCTGCAGTGTAGACATGGCTGCTGATCAGTGCTGCTCATAGCACTATGGATCTGTCAGGTCCCCGTAATGGGTAGTTGCTGCAGTGTAGACATGGCGGCTGATCAGTGCTGGTCATAGCACTATGGATCTGTCAGGTCCCTGTAATGGGTAATTGCTGCAGTGTAGACATGGCGGCTGATCAGTGCTGCTCATAGCACTATGGATCTGTCAGGTCCCTGTAATGTGTAATTGCTGCAGTGTAGACATGGCTGCTGATCAGTGCTGCCCATAGCACTATGGATCTGTCAGGACCCTGTAATGGGTAAATGCTGCAGTGTAGACATGGCTGCTGATCAGTGCTGCTCATAGCACTATGGATCTGTCAGGACCCTGTAATGGGTAATTGCTGCAGTGTAGATATGGCGGCTGATCTGTGCTGCTCATAGCACTATGGATCTGTCAGGTCCCTGTAATGGGTAATTGCTGCAGTGTAGACATGGCTGCTGATCAGTGCTGCCCATAGCACTATGGATCTGTCAGGACCCTGTAATGGGCAATTGCTGCAGTGTAGACATGGCAGCTGATCAGTGCTGCTCATAGCACTATGGATCTGTCAGGACCCTGTAATGGGTAATTGCTGCAGTGTAGACATGGCTGCTGATGAGTTCTGCTCATAGCACTATGGATCTGTCAGGACCCTGTAATGGGTAATTGCTGCAGTGTAGTCATGGCGGCTGATCAGTGCTGCTCATAGCACTATGGATCTGTCAGGACCCTGTAATGGGTAATTGCTGCAGTGTAGACATGGCTTCTGATCAGTGCTGCTCATAGCACTATGGATCTGTCAGGACCCTGTAATGGGTAATTGCTGCAGTGTAGACATGGCTGCTGATCAGTGCTGCTCATAGCACTATGAATCTGTCAGGTTCCTGTAATGGGTAATTGCTGCAGTGTAGACATGGCGGCTGATCAGTGCTGGTCATAGCACTATGGATCTGTCAGGTCCCTGTAATGGGTAATTGCTGCAGTGTAGACATGGCGGCTGATCAGTGCTGCTCATAGCACTATGGATCTGTCAGGTCCCTGTAATGTGTAATTGCTGCAGTGTAGACATGGCTGCTGATCAGTGCTGCCCATAGCACTATGGATCTGTCAGGACCCTGTAATGGGTAAATGCTGCAGTGTAGACATGGCTGCTGATCAGTGCTGCTCATAGCACTATGGATCTGTCAGGACCCTGTAATGGGTAATTGCTGCAGTGTAGACATGGCGGCTGATCTGTGCTGCTCATAGCACTATGGATCTGTCAGGTCCCTGTAATGGGTAATTGCTGCAGTGTAGACATGGCTGCTGATCAGTGCTGCCCATAGCACTATGGATCTGTCAGGACCCTGTAATGGGTAATTGCTGCAGTGTAGACATGGCGGTTGATCAGTGCTGCTCATAGCACTATGGATCTGTCAGGACCCTGTAATGGGTAATTGCTGCAGTGTAGACATGGCTGCTGATCAGTTCTGCTCATAGCACTATGGATCTGTCAGGACCCTGTAATGGGTAATTGCTGCAGTGTAGTCATGGCGGCTGATCAGTGCTGCTCATAGCACTATGGATCTGTCAGGACCCTGTAATGGGTAATTGCTGCAGTGTAGACATGGCTTCTGATCAGTGCTGCTCATAGCACTAAGGATCTGTCAGGACCCTGTAATGGGTAATTGCTGCAGTGTAGACATGGCTGCTGATCAGTGCTGCTCACAGCAGTATGGATCTGTCAGGACCCTGTAATGGGTAATTGCTGCAGTGTAGACATGGTGGCTGATCAGTGCTGCTCATAGCACTATGGATCTGTCAAGACCCTGTAATGGGCAATTGATGCAGTGTAGACATGGCTTCTGATCAGTGCTGCTCATAGCACTAAGGATCTGTCAGGACCCTGTAATGGGTAATTGCTGCAGTGTAGACATGGCTGCTGATCAGTGCTGCCCATAGCAGTATGGATCTGTCAGGACCCTGTAATGGGTAATTGCTACAGTGCAGACATGGCTGCTGATCAGTGCTGCTCATAGCACTATGGATCTGTCAGGACCCTGTAATGGGTAATTGCTGCAGTGTAGACATGGGTGCTGATCAGTGCTGCTCATAGCACTATGGATCTGTCAGGTCCCTGTAATGTGTAATTGCTGCAGTGTAGACATGGCTGCTGATCAATGCTGCCCATAGCACTATGGATCTGTCAGGACCCTGTAATGTGTAATTGCTGCAGTGTAGACATGGCTGCTGATCAGTGCTGCTCATAGCACTATGGATCTGTCAGGACCCTGTAATGGGTAATTGCTGCAGTGTAGACATGGCGGCTGATCAGTGCTGCTCATAGCACTATGGATCTGTCAGGTCCCTGTAATGGGTAATTGCTGCAGTGTAGACATGCCTGCTGATCAGTGCTGCTCATAGTACTATGGATCTGTCAGGACCCTGTAATGGGTAATTGCTGCAGTGTAGACATGGCTGCTGATCAGTGCTGCTCATAGCACTACGGATCTGTCAGGTTCCTGTAATGGGTAATTGCTGCAGTGTAGACATGGCGGCTGATCAGTGCTGCTCATAGCACTATGGATCTGTCAGGACCCTGTAATGGGAAATTGCTGCAGTGTAGACATGGCTGCTGATCAGTTCTGCTCATAGCACTATGGATCTGTCAGGACCCTGTAATTGGTAATTGCTGCAGTGTAGACATGGCGGCTGATCAGTGCTGCTCATAGCACTATGGATCTGTCACCACCCTGTAATGGTTAATTGCTGCAGTGTAGACATGGCGGCTGATCAGTGCTGCTCATAGCACTATGGATCTGTCAGGACCCTGTAATGGGTAATTGCTGCAGTATAGACATGGCTGCTGATCAGTGCTGCTCATAGCACTATGAATCTGTCAGGTCCCTGTAATGAGTAATTGGTGCAGTGTAGACATGGCTGCTGATCAGTGCTACTCATAGCACTATGGATCTGTCAGGACCCTGTAATGGGTAATTGCTGCAGTGTAGACATGGCTGCTGATCAGTGCTGCTCATTGCACTATGGATCTGTCAGGACCCTGTAATGGGTAATTGCTGCAGTGTAGACATGGCTGCTGATTAGTGCTGCTCATAGCACTATGGATCTGTCAGGACCCTGTAATGAGTAATTGCTGCAGTTTAGACATGGCTGCTGATCAGTGCTGCTCATAACACTATAGATCTGTCAGGACCCTGTAATGGGTAATTGCTGCAGTGTAGACATGGCTGCTGATCAGTGCTGCTCATAACACTATGGATCTGTCAGGTCCCTGTAATGGGTAATTGCTGCAGTGTAGACATGGCGGCTGATCAGTGCTGGTCATAGCACTATGGATCTGTCAGGTCCCTGTAATGGGTAATTGCTGCAGTGTAGACATGGCGGCTGATCAGTGCTGCTCATAGCACTATGGATCTGTCAGGTCCCTGTAATGTGTAATTGCTGCAGTGTAGACATGGCTGCTGATCAGTGCTGCCCATAGCACTATGGATCTGTCAGGACCCTGAATTGGGTAATTGCTGCAGTGTAGACATGGCTGCTGATCAGTGCTGCTCATAGCACTATGGATCTGTCAGGACCCTGTAATAGGTAATTGCTGCAGTGTAGACATGGCTGCTGATTAGTGCTGCTCATAGCACTATGGATCTGTCAGGACCCTGTAACGGGTAATTGCAGTGTAGACATGGCATCTGATCAGTGCTGCTCATAGCACTATGGATCTGTCAGGACCCTGTAATGGGTAATTGCTGCAGTGTAGACATGGCTGCTGATCAGTGCTGCTCATAGCACTATGAATCTGTCAGGTTCCTGTAATGGGTAATTGCTGCAGTGTAGACATGGCTGCTGATCAGTGCTGCTCATAGCACTATGGATCTGTCAGGACCCTGTAATGGGTAATTGCTGCAGTGTAGACATGGCGGCTGATCTGTGCTGCTCATAGCACTATGGATCTGTCAGGTCCCTGTAATGGGTAATTGCTGCAGTGTAGACATGGCTGCTGATCAGTGCTGCCCATAGCACTATGGATCTGTCAGGACCCTGTAATGGGTAATTGCTGCAGTGTAGACATGGCGGCTGATCAGTGCTGCTCATAGCACTATGGATCTGTCAGGACCCTGTAATGGGTAATTGCTGCAGTGTAGACATGGCTGCTGATCAGTTCTGCTCATAGCACTATGGATCTGTCAGGACCCTGTAATGGGTAATTGCTGCAGTGTAGTCATGGCGGCTGATCAGTGCTGCTCATAGCACTATGGATCTGTCAGGACACTGTAATGGGTAATTGCTGCAGTGTAGACATGGCTTCTGATCAGTGCTGCTCATAGCACTATGGATCTGTCAGGACCCTGTAATGGGTAATTGCTGCAGTGTAGACATGGCTGCTGATCAGTGCTGCTCATAGCACTATGAATCTGTCAGGTTCCTGTAATGGGTAATTGCTGCATTGTAGACATGGCGGCTGATCAGTGCTGCTCATAGCACTATGGATCTGTCCGGTTCCTGTAATGGGTTGTTGCTGCAGTGTAGACATGGCAGCTTATCAGTGCTGCTCATAGCACTATGGATCTGTCAGGACCCTGTAATGGGTAATTGCAGTGTAGACATGGCGGCTGATCAGTGCTGCTCATAGCACTATGGATCTGTCAAGACCCTGTAATGGGTAATTGCTGCAGTGTAGACATGGCTTCTGATCAGTGCTGCTCATAGCACTAAGGATCTGTCAGGACCCTGTAATGGGTAATTGCTGCAGTGTAGACATGGCTGCTGATCAGTGCTGCTCATAGCACTATGGATCTGTCAGGACCCTGTAATGGGTAATTGCTGCAGTGTAGACATGGCTGCTGATCAGTGCTGCTCATAGCACTATGGATCTGTCAGGTTCCTGTAATGGGTAATTGCTGCAGTGTAGACATGGCGGCTGATCAGTGCTGCTCATAGCACTATGAATCTGTCAGGTCCCTGTAATGGGTAATTGCTGCAGTGTAGACATGGCTGCTGATCAGTGCTACTCATAGCACTATGGATCTGTCAGCACCCTGTAATGGGTAATTGCTGCAGTGTAGACATGGCTGCTGATCAGTGCTGCTCATAGCACTATGGATCTGTCAGGACCCTGTAATGGGTAATTTCTGCAGTGTAGACATGGCTGCTGATTAGTGCTGCTCATAGCACTATGGATCTGTCAGGACCCTGTAATGAGTAATTGCTGCAGTTTAGACATGGCTGCTGATCAGTGCTGCTCATAACACTATAGATCTGTCAGGACCCTGTAATGGGTAATTGCTGCAGTGTAGACATGGCTGCTGATCAGTGCTGCTCATAACACTATGGATCTGTCAGGTTCCTGTAATGGGTAATTGTTGCAGTGTAGACATGGCGGCTGATCAGTGCTGGTCATAGCACTATGGATCTGTCAGGTCCCTGTAATGGGTAATTGCTGGAGTGTAGACATGGCGGCTGATCAGTGCTGCTCATAGCACTATGGATCTGTCAGGTCCCTGTAATGTGTAGTTGCTGCAGTGTAGACATGGCTGCTGATCAGTGCTGCCCATAGCACTATGGATCTGTCAGGACCCTGAAATGGGTAATTGCT
Organism: Phyllobates terribilis; assembly: GCF_046119375.1. Taxonomy (NCBI): domain Eukaryota; kingdom Metazoa; phylum Chordata; class Amphibia; order Anura; family Dendrobatidae; genus Phyllobates; species Phyllobates terribilis. The sequence goes on from NW_027362770.1 coordinate 87,106,964, forward strand.
GCAGTGTAGACATGGCTGCTGATCAGTGCTGCTCATAGCACTATGGATCTGTCAGGACCCTGTTATGGGTAATTGCTGCAGTGTAGACATGGCTGCTGATTAGTGCTGCTCATAGCACTATGGATCTGTCAGGACCCTGTAATGGGTAATTGCTGCAGTGTAGACATGGCTGCTGATCAGTGCTGCTCATAGCACTATGGATCTGTCAGGTCCCTGTAATGGGTAATTGCTGCAGTGTAGACATGGCGACTGATCAGTGCTGGTCATAGCACTATGGATCTGTCAGGTCCCTGTAATGGGTAATTGCTGCAGTGTAGACATGGCGGCTGATCAGTGCTGCTCATAGCACTATGGATCTGTCAGGTCCCTGTAATGTGTAATTGCTGCAGTGTAGACATGGCTGCTGATCAGTGCTGCCCATAGCACTATGGATCTGTCAGGACTATGTAATGGGTAAATGCTGCAGTGTAGACATGGCTGCTGATCAGTGCTGCTCATAGCACTATGGATCTGTCAGGACCCTGTAATGGGTAATTGCTGCAGTGTAGACATGGCGGCTGATCTGTGCTGCTCATAGCACTATGGATCTGTCAGGTCCCTGTAATGTGTAATTGCTGCAGTGTAGACATGGCTGCTGATCAGTGCTTCCCATAGCACTATGGATCTGTCAGGACCCTGTAATGGGTAATTGCTGCAGTGTAGACATGGCTGCTGATCAGTGCTGCTCATAGCACTATGGATCTGTCAGGACCCTGTAATGGGTAATTGCTGCAGTGTAGACATGGCGGCTGATCAGTGCTGCTCATAGCACTATGGATCTGTCAGGTCCCTGTAATGGGTAATTGCTGCAGTGTAGACATGCCTGCTGATCAGTGCTGCTCATAGCACTATGGATCTGTCAGGACCCTGTAATGGGTAATTGCTGCAGTGTAGACATGGCTGCTGATCAGTGCTGCTCATAGCACTATGGATCTGTCAGGTTCCTGTAATGGGTAATTGCTGCAGTGTAGACATGGCGGCTGATCAGTGCTGCTCATAGCACTATGGATCTGTCAGGACCCTGTAATGGGTAATTGCTGCAGTGTAGACATGGCTGCTGATCAGTTCTGCTCATAGCACTATGGATCTGTCAGGACCCTGTAATTGGTAATTGCTGCAGTGTAGACATGGCGGCTGATCAGTGCTGCTCATAGCACTATGGATCTGTCAGGACCCTGTAATGGGTAATTGCTGCAGTGTAGACATGGCTTCTGATCAGTGCTGCTCATAGCACTATGGATCTGTCAGGACCCTGTAATGGGTAATTGCTGCAGTGTAGACATGGCTGCTGATCAGTGCTGCTCATAGCAGTATGGATCTGTCAGGACCCTGTAATGGGTAATTGCTGCAGTGCAGACATGGCTGCTGATCAGTGCTGCTCATAGCACTATGGATCTGTCAGGACCCTGTAATGTGTAATTGCTGCAGTGTAGACATGGCTGCTGATCAGTGCTGCCCATAGCACTATGGATCTGTCAGGACCCTGTAATGGGTAATTGCTGCAGTGTAGACATGGCTGCTGATCAGTGCTGCTCATAGCACTATGGATCTGTCAGGACCCTGTAATGGGTAATTGCTGCAGTGTAGACATGGCTGCTGATCAGTTCTGCTCATAGCACTATGGATCTGTCAGGACCCTGTAATGGGTAATTGCTGCAGTGTAGTCATGGCGGCTGATCAGTGCTGCTCATAGCACTATGGATCTGTCAGGACCCTGTAATGGGTAATTGCTGCAGTGTAGACATGGCTTCTGATCAGTGCTGCTCATAGCACTATGGATCTGTCAGGACCCTGTAATGGGTAATTGCTACAGTGCAGACATGGCTGCTGATCAGTGCTGCTCATAGCACTATGGATCTGTCAGGACCCTGTAATGGGTAATTGCTGCAGTGTAGACATGGGTGCTGATCAGTGCAGCTCATAGCACTATGGATCTGTCAGGTCCCTGTAATGTGTAATTGCTGCAGTGTAGACATGGCTGATGATCAGTGCTGCCCATAGCACTATGGATCTGTCAGGACCCTGTAATGGGTAATTGCTGCAGTGTAGACATGGCTGCTGATCAGTGCTGCTCATAGCACTATGGATCTGTCAGGACCCCGTAATGGGTAATTGCTGCAGTGTAGACATGGCGGCTGATCAGTGCTGCTCATAGCAGTATGGATCTGTCAGGTCCCTGTAATGGGTAATTGCTGCAGTGTAGACATGCCTGCTGATCAGTGCTGCTCATAGCACTATGGATCTGTCAGGACCCTGTAATGGGTAATTGCTGCAGTGTAGACATGGCTGCTGATCAGTGCTGCTCATAGCACTATGGATCTGTCAGGTTCCTGTAATGGGTAATTGCTGCAGTGTAGACATGGTGGCTGATCAGTGCTGCTCATAGCACTATGGATCTGTCAGGACCCTGTAATGGGTAATTGCTGCAGTGTAGACATGGCTGCTGATCAGTTCTGCTCATAGCACTATGGATCTGTCAGGACCCTGTAATGGGTAATTGCTGCAGTGTAGACATGGCTTCTGATCAGTGCTGCTCATAGCACTACGGATCTGTCAGGACCCTGTAATGGGTAATTGCTGCAGTGTAGACATGGCTGCTGATCAGTGCTGCTCATAGCAGTATGGATCTGTCAGGACCCTGTAATGTGTAATTGCTGCAGTGCAGACATGGCTGCTGATCAGTGCTGCTCATAGCACTATGGATCTGTCAGGACCCTGTAATGGGTAATTGCTGCAGTGTAGACATGGCGGCTGATCAGTGCTGCTCATAGCACTATGGATCTGTCAGGACCCTGTAATAGGTAATTGCTGCAGTGTAGACATGGCTTCTGATCAGTGCTGCTCATAGCACTATGGATCTGTCAGGACCCTGTAATGGGTAATTGCTGCAGTGTAGACATGGCTGCTGATCAGTGCTGCTCATAGCACTATGGATCTGTCAGGTTCCTGTAATGGGTAATTGCTGCAGTGTAGACATGGCTGCTGATCAGTGCTGCTCATAGCACTATGGATCTGTCCGGGTCCTGTAATGGGTTGTTGCTGCAGTGTAGACATGGCGGCTGATCAGTGCTGCTCATAGCACTATGGATCTGTCAGGACCCTGTAATGGGTAATTGCTGCAGTGTAGCCATGGCGGCTGATCAGTGCTGCTCATAGCACTATGGATCTGTCAGTACCCTGTAATGGGTAATTGCTGCAGTGTAGACATGGCGGCTGATCAGTGCTGCTCATAGCACTATGGATCTGTCAGGACCCTGTAATGGGTAATTGCTGCAGTGTAGACATGGCTTCTAGTCAGTGCTGCTCATAGCACTATGGATCTGTCAGGACCCTGTAATGGGTAATTGCTGCAGTGTAGACATGGCTGCTGATCAGTGCTGCTCATAGCAGTATGGATCTGTCAGGACCCTGTAATGGGTAATTGCTGCAGTGCAGACATGGCTGCTGATCAGTGCTGCTCATAGCACTATGGATCTGTCAGGACCCTGTAATGGGTAATTGCTGCAGTGTAGACATGGGTGCTGATCAGTGCTGCTCATAGCACTATGGATCTGTCAGGTCCCTGTAATGTGTAATTGCTGCAGTGTAGACATGGCTGCTGATCAGTGCTGCTCATAGCACTATGGATCTGTCAGGACCCTGTAATGGGTAATTGCTGCAGTGTAGACATGGCTGCTGATCAGTGCTGCTCATAGCACTATGGATCTGTCAGGTCCCCGTAATGGGTAATTGCTGCAGTGTAGACATGGCTGCTGATCAGTGGTGCTCATAGCACTATGGATCTGTCAGGACCCTGTAATGGGTAATTGCTGCAGTGTAGACTTGGCTGCTGATCAGTGCTGCTCATAGCACTATGGATCTGTCAGGTTCCTGTAATGGGTAATTGCTGCAGTGTAGACATGGCGGCTGATCAGTGCTGCTCATAGCACTATGGATCTGTCAGGACCCTGTAATGGGTAATTGCTGCAGTGTAGACATGGCTGCTGATCAGTTCTGCTCATAGCACTATGGATCTGTCAGGACCCTGTAATGGGTAATTGCTGCAGTGTAGACATGGCAGCTGATCAGTGCTGCTCATAGCACTATGGATCTGTCAGGACCCTGTAATGGGTAATTGCTGCAGTGTAGACATGGCTGCTGATCAGTGCTGCTCATAGCACTATGGATCTGTCAGGACCCTGTAAAGGGTAATTGCTGCAGTGTAGACATGACTGCTGATCAGTGCTGCTCATAGCACTATGGATCTGTCAGGACCCTGTAATGGGTAATTGCTGCAGTGTAGACATGGCGGCTGATCAGTGCTGCTCATAGCACTATGGATCTGTCAGGACCCTGTAATGGGTAATTGCTGCAGTGTAGACATGGCTGCTGATCAGTGCTGCTCATAGCACTATGGATCTGTCAGGACCCTGTAATGGGTAATTGCTGCAGTGTAGACATGGCTGCTGATCAGTGCTGCTCATAGCACTATGGATCTGTCAGGACCCTGTAATGGGTAATTGCTACAGTGTAGACATGGCTGCTGATCAGTGCTGCTCATAGCACTATGGATCTGTCAGGTCCCTGTAATGGGTAATTGCTGCAGTGTAGACATGGCGGCTGATCAGTGCTGCTCATAGCACTATGGATCTGTCAGGTCCCTGTAATGGGTAATTGCTGCAGTGTAGACATGGCTGCTGATCAGTTCTGCTCATAGCACTATGGATCTGTCAGGACCCTGTAATGGGTAATTGCTGCAGTGTAGACATGGCTGCTGATCAGTGCTGCTCATAGCACTATGGATCTGTCAGGACCCTGTAATGGGTAATTGCTGCAGTGTAGACATGGCTGCTGATCAGTTCTGCTCATAGCACTATGGATCTGTCAGGACCCTGTAATGGGTTGTTGCTGTGGTTGGAGGCACAGGCCTCTATTCTCTGGCCCTGTCATCTGTAGGAGGATCATCGCTATAACACTGGGCACCTGCTTACCAGGAATGGCTTCCTCTTCTGAGCTCACGCTATATTCCTCCTGACAAGGACCAGCATAATGAAGGGCTCCTCTAATATTCCTGAGTTGTGGTGTGAGGAGATTGTCCAGGGGTTGGTGAGGAGGACACTACTTGTTGGTGTGTTGTACAATGAAACGTGGCTCATTCTTATATTTTGCCTGCAGAATCTGACTATAATGGCGACCGTGATCTACACTGACCAGGAGAACGGTGATGTTAATGCTGCGCTGTTGTCCAGAGGTCGTGCACAACTATCAAGTGCCGGTAAGTGGTTTCTAAAGGTAACGGCCGATCTGGCCCCAATTCATCAAGGGGTTTAATAGATTTCTAGCATAACTCTGACATGTCAAAACTTATATGCAACTTAATGATTAAAAATTGTGACCTTTTTTAGCACTTTCATGCCAGGGTCAGCCAGCTCTGCCAAGTGGGTGGAGCATGGACAGGGCATGGTGGAGCCACCTGATACTCATGGAAAGTTGGGACTTACAGCACCACTCCAGCTTTTTTTGTTTGGTTTTCAGCGCTGGGATGGCTCTTTTAAATGTAGGGCCTCTGGTCATATACTCGCCCTCCGGCGTCTTCACTGTTTTTCGGCATTGTTATGTTCCTATGGCACTATCTTGTGAGCGCAGCTGACTGGCCATAAGTCAGAAGCTACGACAAAAGATCTCAATGCAAATCTATGGAAGCCAGAACAAGGCTCTCATAGACTTGTATGGGAAAGTGACCTCCGCAGCTCCATGAAACACTGGAGCAGCCAACAGGTCACTCTTCACCGGACAACGATGGGAGCACCTCTGGAAAACAAAGGCGGCAGCAAGTGAGTATGAGACCGGGCAATTGTATATAAAGCACCACTCCAGCAATGCAGTAAAAAAGCACCACTCCAGTGTTTTGGTTTTTTACAAATTAATTGCGCCTCCCCACAAGTGTTAATTGGGGGTCCACCTCATAGTGGACATGGCTTCTTCTGCCCACCCATCTTTAAAGAAGCAATCATCAAAGTTTTTATTCTCAATATATTGCGATCATCATATTGTATAGCACTTAAAAATTTAGAAGGCAGAAGGCGAAATGTACGTCTGGGTTGGGTCTTTTTTTTCCTGGGTTTGGCACTGCAATCCTACACAGGTATTATGTTTCACTGTTGTACTTCAATACATCTACATTTGGCTGTTGGGATCTATGAATGATTATTTCATTCTTAGAAGGACCCTGAGTCAGGTAACCTAATGACTAGTAGATTCACAGCCATCTGGATCAAAAATCCTGTTATGTGAGGTTGTGCTGCCGCCTAGTGGCTTCCCATTCTTTTACATAACCCTCTACACTGTCCATGTGTCCATTGCTACACACCCATTTTTGGATGTCTTTACAATGTGATTGGACATTTTTGATAATATTTATAAGCTGTATGTAGAAACAGGGGGTCAGTTTTCCTTGTATGAGTCATAAGTCACTGCAAAAGTCCCTGGCAGGGGGATGAGAGCAGCTGGGTCAGGAGGGGAATGATTTTTGCAGGGAAGAGTCTTCCTAATTCTACATAGAGCAGAGAAAAGAGAATAATTAGCCCAGTAGAAAGGTATAATGAGCAGCTGTAAGTACAGTGCTGTATAATCTGATTACAATATACTAAGAGGATAAGCTCTGATGGGAGAGGGTCTTTAAGCCTGTCATGTATTGGGTAATGAGTTGGGGTGTCAGTCTCCATCAGTGCTGGCTGAACACTGACTATCCTGCTCAGATTACTACACATGGCGCTGCTCCTCCTCCCTGTAGTATGGGCTACGCAGGACGGTGTCGAGGCTCCAGATTCTACCTGCACAGCAACAAGGTCCCAACACTTCTACCTCTATAACTTGCCTAATGCAGACGCAAACCTGCAGCCTTTCCACTGAGATCTTGTCGGCCTTCTACACTGCCATGGCTTTGTCTGCACAATGTAGATTAAAGGGAATGTCCACTTATTAAGCATCCTAGAAGTCTACAAGACCACCCCTGATCTCTACAATATAAGGTCGGTGTTCCTCTAACCCTCTGCCTTATTTGGCTGCCATTGAAGGCAGTCAGCGAAATGGGTTCAATTTTCTATAGAAGTGGCAGAATTTAACCCCTTCCTGACCATGTTATTTCCCGTCTCTGCATTTTTCTTACTCTTCTAAGAGCAGTAACTTTATTTTTCTGTCAGTACAGCCATATGAGGGTTTTTGTTTTTATGCCGTTCACTGATCAGGTAAATTATTTTTATATTTTGATTGGACTTTTACAGAAGTAACGCCCATATGTTTTATTTTAAAATGGGTCATAGAGGGGCAGGGGTGATTTGAATGTTCAGATTCTACTTTTTCCTTTTTGTCCCCTTAGGGGACTTGAACATGCAATCATCTGATTTCTTGTGTTATGTACAGCAATACTGCAGTATATAGCCAGCATTCACAGATCTGTCATGACAGGCATGGGTCTTTTCAGCAGACTCCTTCCTGGCAGTGATGGCATCCCACGATCGTGTTACAGGGGCACAGATGGGCACATGGCATGACTCCCTTCTCAGTTTGCTGGTAATGCCGCTGTCCATCTCTAACAGGTGGAGCTCTGGCCTACATGTGGCTATTAAAGGCAGATGATGGCTAAATATCACAGCTATCATCTTCCAGGCAAGAAGTCACATCTGGCATATGATGTAACTGCAAATCATGTTGGTAAGGGGTTAAAGTGCCACTCCAGTGGGGTTTTGTCATGTGAAATCCTTTTAGTGCAGAAATGACATAGTCCTTTTGGGCATGAGGGCAGGGTGCTGGGATTACTAGTACACCTGACATCCAGGTGGGCATAATTCTGTTCCTTGTGTATTGGAAGACTTTTGCCTCTGCAGCTTTGGTGTTGGCAATCTTTCACTTTCATGCCCATTGCTGCTCCACATGGTTGGCTCAGGAACCGTCCTCACATGATCTAGATTTCCCTAAAGGAAAGTCACTTGTCAAAAGCCACCAGGACAAAGTGCGCGGTTCTGTATCATGTGGGAAAACATCAAGAAAAGCTCTAGGAAATGTCAACAAGCAAGTAATGACCCAGAAGAACGGGCAGCCTCTGAAAGGAGACTGGAAAGTGCCAAAGCCTGCGCCAGCTGTTATACAGGTATAATGTATTACCGCAGCTCTGATCATACACCGCTCTTGTGTTCTGCCCTGTACTGGTGTACAGACTTGTATCTACATAATCCTAAAATGCCACAGGAACATCTGCAAGAAGATCACATGGCATTTTCTACTATTACAAGTCCCATTGTTATCTGTTGGTTTAAAGTGGGCTAATATCTGGCTAATCTAGCTGTGTAACGTGTATGGGGGTCTCCTGGCTGCCCTAACAAATGTTCAGTTCAAATACCCGCTCCTTGTTCTCTAGGCACACATTGCTTAGAGGCAGCAGATTACCCTCCTCCCCACAGAACACATGAGAGCTCATCTGTATGTTGGGAGAGATGGCTGCTAGCCAAACAGTGTATGGCCAGGCCACAGCTATGCCACAAGGGCTTGGCTGACTCCTTTTCAGATCATATATGGAGAACCTAATGGTAAACACTGGATAAATGAAGCTTGTGACCTGGTTCCTGTTCCCCTCTTGGTTTCTGGCACTTCTGATAAGACAGACGAGCAGCAGTACCCCGACATTGAGAAGTTTGTTCCCTACAATCCTGCAGGTAACTCTTCCACACCTTGCTGTACCTATTGCCTGCCATTAGCCACTTGCCTTTACATTTAATTTTGAGCATCAGAATCAATTCTAATATTTGCACCTGAAGCTGGATGGGGTTAGTGAATTTGTCACCAGGATTTTGCTGCCCCAACTGAGAGCAGCATGACTTAAGGGCAGAGACCCTGATTACAGTGATGGATCGCTTGGTGCAGTTCAGAGTAACTGTGTCTGCTGCAGATCTACAAATGCTCTGAATGCTGGGCTCTGTACAACCCCACCCACACCACTGATTGGTAGCTTTCTGCCTATGCACAGTGTATAGAGCTATCCATCAGTTGTGGGGACAGGGTTGGACTACATGGCAGCAGCTTTACTAGTCCTCTGGTGGCAGTCTCCTGCTGGTGGAGGATTACTTATCAAAACTACAGCAGTCAGCCCAGAAAGCAACATGTCTCTGGAATTGGGGATCTTTGTCCCCACGTTGTGCTGCTCTCAGATCAGGTGGCAATAAACCTGGTGACAGATTCCCTTTAAATGCAGTTTAGGGCCATCTCTGTTACACTCTTACTCTCTATTAGCTGCAATGTCCCATCTGCCTAATGCAGCCACAGATCTCATGGCTGCAGTATCCGGATCTTCAGAAACTCACTGACATCGTGTCAGTTAATCCAATGAGTGTTTGCAGTGACAGCAATGTCTGTTAGCTGGGCTTCTGCTGCTGCTCAGTTGTGGAGGAGAGCAGACAGATGTCAGTGTGGTGTTCGGAGGCTCCTGGGGCCCCTGCACGTGACATCAGGAGTGCCAGAGATCCAGAGTGTGGTCTTGGGCTCCACTATACAGGTGGGACTTTGCAGCTATTTGGGGGTGGGGAGAGGAGGGCACAACACTGACGTGTGCAGTGAAGGTGGTTCAAGTTCATTGATGCTAGATGACCCATTTTGTTGCATTGAGCCCATAGGCAAACTAGGAATGCCAAAGAACCAATCAAAAACAACCGAACAAAATAGTCAAATTCTGCATAAATAGGAAATTTAAAAAACCTATAATGAATTCACGGTTAAGTAAGTGACACAGTAGAGACAGGCACTCACACCAATGTACATACAATAGTTCTGGAACCGCCCACCAGGAGCAGTACTAGAACCACCCACAAGGAGCGTACCAGGAACAATACTACAACCGCCCACCAGGACATGCACACTAGGAGTAATTCTAGAACCGCCCACCGGCACCAGGAGTTGTTCAGGAACTGCCCGCCAGGGGTAGTTATAGAACCGACCTCCAGCACCAGGGGTAGTTCTAGAACCACCCACCAGGAGTAGTTCTAGAACCGCCCACCGGCACCAGGTGTTGTTCTAGAACCACCCACCATGAGCAGTACTAGAACTGCACACTAGGAGTAGTTCTAGAGCCACCCACTAGCACCAGGGGTTGTTCTAGAACCGCCCACCAGGGGTTGTTCTAGAGCCGCCAGCACCAGGAGCAGTACTAGAACCGCCAGCACCAGGAGCAGTACTAGAACCGCCAGCACCAGGAGCAGTACTAGAACCGCCAGCAACAGGAGCTGTACTAGAACCGCCAGTACCAGGAGCAGTACTAGAACCGCCAACACCAGGAGCAGTACTAGAACCGCCAGCACCAGGAGCAGTACTAGAACCGCCCCGCCAGGAGCAGTACTAGAACCGCCCCACCAGCACTAGGAGTAGTTCGAGAGCTGCCCGCCAGCACCAGAGGGTAGTATTATGCCCGCCCCACAGGCACCAGAGGGTAGTTTTATGCCCGCCCCACAGGCACCAGAGGGTAGTTTTATGCCCCCCCCACAGGCACCAGAGGGTAGTTTTATGCCCGCCCCACAGGCACCAGAGGGTAGTTTTATGCCCGCCCCACAGGCACCAGAGGGTAATTTTATGCCCGCCCCACAGGCACCAGAGGGTAGTTTTATGCCCGCCCCACAGGGTAGTTTTATGCCCGCCCCACAGGCACCAGAGGGTAGTTTTATGCCCCCCCACAGGCACCAGAGGGTAGTTTTATGCCCGCCCCACAGGCACCAGAGGGTAGTTTTATGCCCGCCCCACAGGCACCAGAGGGTAGTTTTATGCCCGCCCCACAGGCACCAGAGGGTAGTTTTATGCCCGCCCCACAGGCACCAGAGGGTAGTTTTATGCCCGCCCCACAGGCACCAGAGGGTAGTTTTATGCCCGCCCCACAGGCACCAGATGGTAGTTTTATGACCGCCCCACAGGCACCAGAGGGTAGTTTTATGACCGCCCCACAGGCACCAGACGGTAGTTTTATGCTCGCCCCACAGGCACCAGACTGTAGTTTTATGACCGCCCCACAGGCACCATATAGGTAGTTTTATGACCGCCCCACAGGCACCAGAGGGTAGTTTTATGCCCGCCCCACAGGCACCAGAGGGTAGTTTTATGCCCGCCCCACAAACACCAGAGGGTCGTTTTATGCCCGCCCCACAGGCACCAGAGGGTAGTTTTATGCCCGCCCCACAGGCACCAGAGGGTAGTTTTATGCCCGCCCCACAGGCACCAGAGGGTAGTTTTATGCCCGCCCCACAGGCACCAGTGGGTAGTTTTATGCCCGCCTCACAGGCACCAGAGGGTAGTTTTATGACCGCCCCAAAGGCACCAGAGGGTAGTTTTATGACCGCCCCACAGGCACCAGAGGGTAGTTTTATGACCGCCCCAAAGGCACCAGAGGGTAGTTTTATGACCGCCCCACAGGCACCAGAGTGTAGTTTTTTGACTGCCCCAAAGGCACCAGAGGGTAGTTTTATTCCTGCCCCACAGGCACCAGAGGGTAGTTTTATGCCTGCCCCACAGGCACCAGAGGGTAGTTTTATGCCCGCCCCACGGGCACCAGAGGGTAGTTTTATGACCGCCCCACAGGCACCAGACGGTAGTTTTATGACCGCCCCACAGGCACCAGAGTGTAGTTTTATGACCGCCCCACAGGCACCATATAGGTAGTTTTATGACCGCCCCACAGGCACCAGAGGGTAGTTTTATGCCCGCCCCACAGTCACCAGAGTACCGTTTTATGACCGCCCCACAGTCACCAGAGTACCTTTTTATGCTCGTCCCACAGTCACCACAGTACCATTTTATGCCTGCCCCACAGTCACCAGAGTACCGTTTTATGCCCGCCCCACAGTCACCAGAGTACCGCTTTATGACCGCCCCACAGTCACCAGAGTACCGCTTTATGACCGCCTCACTGTCACCAGAGTACCGTTTTATGCCCGCCCCACAGTCACCAGAGGGTAGTTTTATGCCCGCCCCACAGGCACCAGATGGTAGTTTTATAACCGCCCCACAGGCACCAGAGGGTAGTTTTATGACCGCCCCACAGGCACCAGACGGTAGTTTTATGACCACCCCACAGGCACCAGAGTGTAGTTTTATGACCGCCCCACAGGCACCATATAGGTAGTTTTATGACCGCCCCACAGGCACCAGAGGGTAGTTTTATGCCCGCCCCACAGTCACCAGAGTACCGTTTTATGACCGCCCCACAGTCACCAGAGTACCTTTATATGCTCGCCCCACAGTCACCACAGTACCGTTTTATTCCTGCCCCAGTCACCACAGTACCTTTTTATGCCCGCTCCACAGTCACCAGAGTACCGTTTTATGCCCGCCCCACAGTCACCAGAGTACCTTTTTATGCCCGCCCCACAGTCACCAGAGTACCGTTTTATGCCCGCCCCACAGTCACCAGAGGGTAGTTTTATGCCCGCCCCACAGGCACCAGAGGGTAGTTTTGTGCCCGCTCCACAGGCACCAGAGGGTAGTTCTGTGCCTGCCCCACAGGCACCAGAGGGTAGTTTTATGCCCGCCCCACAGGCACCAGAGGGTAGTTTTATTCCCGCCCCACAGGCACCAGAGGGTAGTTTTATGCCCGCCCCACAGGCACCAGAGGGTAGTTTTATGCCCGTCCCACAGGCACCAGAGGGTAGTTTTATGCCCGCCCCACAGGCACCAGAGGGTAGTTTTATGCCCGCCCCACAGGCACCAGAGGGTAGTTTTATGCCCGCCCCACAGGCACCAGAGGGTAGTTTTATGCCCGCCCCACAGGCACCAGAGGGTAGTTTTATGCCCGCCCCACAGTCACCAGAGGGTAGTTTTATGCCCGCCCCACAGGCACCAGAGGGTAGTTTTATGCCCGCCCCACAGGCACCAGAGGGTAGTTTTATGCCCGCCCCACAGGCACCAGAGGGTTGGTTTATGCCCGCCCCGTGGTCACCAGAGGGCGGGTTTATGCCCACCCTGCGGTCACCAGAGGGCGGTTTTATGACCGCCCCCCTGTCCGATTTTAAAGGTATAAAAATTTAAGGCGCTGAAGTAACATTTAAACAATTTAGCCCTTTAATAACCGTATTTTAGTTACCATACCTCCTCCCAAACAATGAATTTAAAAAACAATCAAAATCTTCTGTGCTCCTCAAACTGGTGTCCATAAAAACATGAGCTTCACTCACACAAACTAAATCCTCATTTTGCTTTACCAATAGGAAAATATTTGGCCACAGAAAATAATAGGATGAAATAATGAGATAAAAGCAATTCCACTGTTCGCTTTTCAGGATTTGTTTTTAGAATATAATATAATTCTCCAGGTCATTGAGATAACCGCAATACCAAACCTAATGTGTTTTATCTCCCACAGTGGTTAAACAACTATGTAACACAAAAGAAATTGGTTTGTGTCACCATTTTCTGAGAGCTTTACATTTTTTTTTCTGTTGATGGACCTTTGTGAGGGCGTGATTTTGCGTAGCTTTTTCTGATACAATTTTGGGGTACATTAAAAGGTTTGTCCAGGTTTGGGGCGCCATCTGCTGTCAGACTTGTAGCTCCGTAAAGTGCAGTGTGCGAGCGGTCAGAATTTCTCTGGTACTGGCGCCGCAAGATTGCAATTTGCATGCACGCGATCACGTGCTGACTGGATGTGTTCGGCCTCTCTCCATACAAGTGAATTGACTTGTTTTTGATACCTTTTTGGTTGCATTAAATGTCATTGCTTTTGATTGCGTTTTTTTGTGAAGAAGAGCATTTAATTTTTTGTTTTGGGGGGAATTTTAACATAACGATTGAAGTATAATTTAAACATTCATATTTTTAAAAACTTTTTCAATTTGTACTTTATTTTTAAGTTAACTTAGTGGACGGACTTCTGTGATCATTTAACCCCTTATATACTGCAATAATATAGAATTACAAAATATAATATACCTGTAGTTTAATTGAGATTCTCTTGCGAAGCCAAGCTTTATAGGCGTACTAAGATGGCAGTGATTGAATCCTTCTTTAAGGCCCCTGACTGCCATGGTAAATCTTCGGCAATCGCTTCTATGGGGCGATGGGAAAAGGGACAGTACAGACCAAAAGTTTGGACACACCTTCTCATTTAAAGATTTTTCTGTATTTTCATGACTATGAAAATTGTACATTCACACTGAAGGCATCAAAACTATGAATTAACACATGTGGAATTATATACTTAACAAAAAAGTGTGAAACAACTTAAAATATGTCTTATATTCTAGGTTCATCAAAGTAGCCACCTTTTGCTTTGATGACTGCTTTGCACACGCTTGGCATTGTGTTGATGAGCTTCAAGAGGTAGTCACCGGAAATGGTTTTCACTTCACAGGTGTGCCCTGTCAGGTTTTATAAGTGGGATTTCTTGCCTTATAAATGGGGTTGGGACCATCAGTTGTGTTGTGCAGAAATATGGTGGATACACAGCTGATAGTCCTACTGAATAGACTGTTAGAATTTGTATTATGGCAAGAAAAAAGCAGCTAAGTAAAGAAAAACGAGTGGCCATCATTACTTTAAGAAATGAAGGTCAGTCAGTGCGAAAAATTGGGAAAACTTTGAAAGTGTCCCCAAGTGCAGTTGCAAAAACCATCAAGCGCTACAAAGAAACTGGCTCACATGAGGACCGCCCCAGGAAAGTCACCTCTGTTTCTGAGGATAAGTTTATCCGAGTCACCAGCCTCAGAAATCGCAGGTTAACAGCAGCTCAGATTAGAGACCAGGTCAATGCCACAGAGTTCTAGCAGCAGACACATCTCTTCAACAACTGTTAAGAGGAGACTTTGAGAAGCAGGCCTTCATGGTAAAATAGCTGCTAGGAAACCACTGCTAAGGACAGGCAACAAGCAGAAGAAACTTGTTTGGTCTAAAGAACACAAGGAATGGACATTAGACCAGTGGAAATCTGTGCTTTGGTCTGATGAGTCCAAATTTGAGATCTTTGGTTCCAACCACCGTGTCTTTGTGCGACGCAGAAAAGGTGAACGGATGGACTCTACATGCCTGGTTCCCACCGTGAAGCATGGAGGAGGAGGTGTGATGGTGTGGGGGTGCTTTGCTGGTGACGCTGTTGGGGATTTATTCAAAATTGAAGGCATACTGAACCAGCATGGCTACCACAGCATCTTGCAACGGCATGCTATTCCATCCGGTTTGCGTTTAGTTGGACCATCATTTATTTTTCAACAGGACAATGACCCCAAACACACCTCCAGGCTGTGTAAGGGCTATCTGACCAAGAAGGAGAGTGATGGGGTGCTACATCAGATGACCTGGCCTCCACAGTCACCAGACCTGAACCCAATCGAGATGGTTTGGGGTGAGCTGGACCGCAGGGTGAAGGCAAAAGGGCCAACAAGTGCTAAGCATCTGTGGGAACTCCTTCAAAATTGTTGGAAGACCACTTCCGGTGACCACCTCTTGAAGCTCATCAAGAGAATGCCAAGAGTGTGCAAAGCAGTCATCAAAACAAAAGGTGGCTACTTTGAAGAACCTAGAATATAAGACATATTTTCAGTTGTTTCACACTTTTTTGTTAAGTATATAATTCCACATGTGTTAATTCATAGTTTTGATGCCTTCAGTGTGAATGTACAATTTTCAAAGTCATGAAAATACAGAAAAATCTTTAAATGAGAAGGTGTGTCCAAACTTTTGGTCTGTACTGTACATGAGTGAAGACACTTAAATACCCCTGTCAGTGACTGACCATGGTATTGACTGAACGGCAGCATTTAAGGCTCCCTCCGATCCCTGCTGTTACAGGCAAATGTGTAACAAAGCCCACATTTTATATGTCCCCCAGTACATTCCTGCCCACATAGTATGATGCCCCACAGTGGCGTACTGCCAATGGCGGCAAGCCGCACGACTGCTATGTGGCCTGTGAGCCGCACCGGGTCCTCCCTCCGGCCAGCCAGCGCCACCTCCCCGCATTCAACTGTATCGGTAGATGACGATACAGTTGAAAGCAATGATGGAGGGAGCGTTATGTGACCCTCCCTCTCCCATCATCCCCCCCTCTGCATCTGACACAGCGGGCACGATGACGACACTTCATTGCACTCCATGCTGTGTCAGATAGTGTAGCTGCTAAGGTGAGTAGACGCGCTGCAGAGACTGAAGCAGTGGGGGAACAAGGAGCGGTGAGTATTATATTTCTTTTCTTAAAAAAAACAGTGAGTACGTGGTGCCCATAATACTGGAAGACTGTGGGCTGCGTTTTACCCTATGGGGGGTAGCGTTTTACCCTATGGAGGGGGGGTAGCGTTTTTCCCTATGGAGGGGGGTTGCGTTTTTCCCTATGGGGGGGTTGCGTTTTTCCCTATGGGGGGGAGGGGTTGCGTTTTTCCCTATGGGGGGGAGGGGTTGCGTTTTTCCCTATGGGGGGGAGGGGTTGCGTTTTTCCCTATGGAGGGGAGGGGTTGCGTTTTTCTCTATGGGGGGGAGGTGTTGCGTTTTTCCCTATGGGGGGGAGGGGTTGCATTTTGCCCTATGGGGGGGTTGCGTTTTGCCCTATTGGGGGGCGATTGCATTTTGCCCTATGGGGGAGGGTTGCGTTTTGTTCTATGGGGGAAGTGGTTGCGCTTTGCCCTATGGGGGGGTGGTTGCGCTTTGCCCTATGGGGGAAGTGGTTGCGCTTTGCCCTATGGGGGGGTGGTTGCGCTTTGCCCTTTGGGGGGGAGGGGTTGCGTTTTTCCCTATGGGGGGAGGTGTTGCGCTTTGCCCTATGGGGGGGAGGGGTTCCGTTTTTCCCTATGGGGGGAGGGGTTGCGTTTTTCCCTATGGGGGGGGTTGCGTTTTTCCCTATGGGGGGGTAGCGTTTTTCCCTATGGAGGGGGGGTTGCATTTTTCCCTATGGGGGGGAGGTGTTGCGTTTTTCCCTATGGGGGGGGGTTGCGTTTTTCCCTATGGGGGGAGGGGTTGCGTTTTTCCCTATGGGGGGAGGGGTTGCGTTTTTCCCTATGGGGGGGGTTGCGTTTTTCCCTATGGGGGGTAGCGCTTTTCCCTATAGAGGGGGGGTTGCATTTTTCCCTATGGGGGCAGGGGTTGCGTTTTTGCCTATGGGGGAGAGGGGTTGCGTTTTTCCCTATTGGGGGAGGGGTTGCATTTTGCCCTATGGGGGGGTTGCGTTTTGCCCTATTGGGGGGGATTGCATTTTGCCCTATGGGGGGGGGTTGCGTTTTGCCCTATGGGGGAAGTGGTTGCGCTTTGCCCTATGGGGGGGTTGCTTTTTGCCCTATGGGGGGGAGGGGTTGTGTTTTTCCCTATGGGGGGGAGGTGTTGCGCTTTGCCCTATGGGGGGGAGGGGTTGCGTTTTTCCCTATGGTGGGGGGTTTGCATTTTTCCCTATGGGGGGAGGGGTTGCTTTTTTCCCTATGGGGGGAGGTGTTGCGCTTTGCCCTATGGGGGGGTAGCGTTTTTCCCTGTGGAGGGGGGGTTGCGTTTTTTCCCTATGGGGGGGAGGGGTTGCGTTTTTCCCTATGGGGGGGAGGTGTTTCGTTTTTCCCTATGGGGGGCTGTGTTTTTCCCTATGGGGGGGAGGGGTTGCGTTTTTTCCCTATGGGGGGGAGGGGTTGCGTTTTTCCCTATGGGGTGGGAGGGGTTGCGTTTTTCCCTATGGAGGGGGGGTTGCGTTTTTCCCTATGGGGGAGGGGTTGCGTTTTTCCCGATGAGGGGGAGGGGTTGTTTTTTTCCCTATGGGGGGGAGGGGTTGCATTTTGCCCTATGGGGGGGTTGCGTTTTGCCCTATTGGGGGGGATTGCATTTTGCCCTATGGGGGGGGTTGCGTTTTGCCCTATGGGGGAAGTGGTTGCGCTTTGCCCTATGGGGGAAGTGGTTGCGCTTTGCCCTATGGGGGGTTGCTTTTTGCCCTATGGGGGGGAGGGGTTGCGTTTTTCCCTATGGGGGGAGGTGTTGCGCTTTGCCCTATGGGGGGGAGGGGTTGCGTTTTTCCCTATGGTGGGGGGTTTGCATTTTTCTCTATGGGGGGAGGGGTTGCTTTTTTCCCTTTGGGGGAGGTGTTGCGCTTTGCCCTATGGGGGGGAGGGGTTGCGTTTTTCCCTATGGTGGGGGGTTTGCGTTTTTCCCTATGGGGGGAGTGGTTGCCTTTTTCCCTATGGGGGGTAGCGTTTTTCCCTGTGGAGGGGGGGTTGCGTTTTTCCCTATGGGGGGAGGGGTTGCGTTTTTCCCTATGGGGGGGAGGGGTTGCGTTTTTCCCTATGGGGGGGAGGGGTTGCTTTTTTCCCTGTGGAGGGGCTGCGTTTTTCCCTATGGGGGGGAGGGGTTGCGTTTTTTCCCTATGGGGGGGAGGGTTTGCGTTTTTCCCCATGGGGGGGTAGCGTTTTTCCCTATGGAGGGGGGTTGCGTTTTTCCTTATGGGGGGAGGGGTTGCGTTTTTCCCTATGAGGGGGAGGGGTTGCTTTTTTCCCTATGGGGTGGAGGTGTTGTGTTTTTCCCTATGGGGGGTTGCGTTTTTCCCTATGGGGGAAGTGGTTGCGCTTTGCCCTATGGGGGGGTGCGCTTTGCCCTATGGGGGGGAGGGGTTGCGTTTTTCCCTATGGGGGGGAGGTGTTGCGCTTTGCCCTATGGGGGGGAGGGGTTGCGTTTTTCCCTATGGTGGGGGGTTTGCGTTCTTCCCTATGCGGGGAGGGGTTGCGCTTTTCCCTATGGGGGTAGCGTTTTTCCCTATGGAGGGGGGTTGCGTTTTTCCCTATGGGGGAGGGGTTGCGTTTTTCCCTATTGGGGGGAGGGGTTGCGTTTTTCCCTATGGGGGGTTGCTTTTTTCCTTATGGGGGGGAGGGGTTGCATTTTTCCCTATGGGGTGGGTTGCATTTTTCCCTATGGGGGGGTTGCGTTTTTCCCTATGGGGGGAGGGGTTGCGCTTTGCCCTATGGGGGGAGGGGTTGCATTTTTCCCTATGGTGGGGGGTTTGCGTTCTTCCCTATGGGGGGAGGG
This sequence comes from Phyllobates terribilis, assembly GCF_046119375.1. Lineage (NCBI taxonomy): Eukaryota > Metazoa > Chordata > Amphibia > Anura > Dendrobatidae > Phyllobates > Phyllobates terribilis. The sequence goes on from NW_027362770.1 coordinate 87,125,984, forward strand.
GTTGCGTTTTTCCCTATGGGGGGGTAGCGTTTTTCCCTATGGAGGGGGGTTGCGTTTTTCCCTATGGGGGGAGGGGTTGCGTTTTTCCCTATGGGGGGAGGGGTTGCGTTTTTCCCCATGGGGGGGTAGCGTTTTTCCCTATGGAGGGGGGTTGCGTTTTTCCTTATGGGGGGAGGGGTTGCTTTTTTCCCTATGGGGTGGAGGTGTTGTGTTTTTCCCTATGGGGGGTTGCGTTTTTCCCTATGGGGGAAGTGGTTGCGCTTTGCCCTATGGGGGGGTGCGCTTTGCCCTATGGGGGGGAGGGGTTGCGTTTTTCCCTATGGGGGGGAGGTGTTGCGTTTTTCCCTATGGGGGGTTGCGTTTTTCCCTATGGGGGAAGTGGTTGCACTTTGCCCTATGGGTGGGAGGGGTTGCGTTTTTCCCTATGGGGGGAGGTGTTCCGTTTTTCCCTATGGGGGGAGGGATTGCTTTTTTCCCTATGGGGGGGTTTGCGTTTTTCCCTATGGGGGGAGGTGTTGCTCTTTGCCCTATGGGGGGGAGGGGTTGCGTTTTTCCCTATGGGGGGGAGGGGTTGCATTTTGCCCTATGGAGGGGGATTGCATTTTGCCCTATGGGGGGATTGCATTTTGCCCTATGGGGAGGTTGCGTTTTGTTCTATGGGGGGGGGCTGCGTTTTGCCCTATGGGGGGAGGTTGCGTTTTTCCCTATGGGGGGAGGTGTTGCGTTTTTCCCTATGGGGGGCTGCGTTTTTCCCTATGGGGGGGTTGCGTTTTTTCCCTATGGGGGGGAGGGGTTGCGTTTTTCCCTATGGGGTGGGAGGGGTTGCGTTTTTCCCCATGGGGGGGTTGCGTTTTTCCCTATGGAGGGGGGGTTGCGTTTTTCCCTATGGGGGGAGGGGTTGCGTTTTTCCCTATGAGGGGGAGGGGTTGCTTTTTTCCCTATGGGGGGGAGGGGTTGCATTTTGCCCTATGGGGGGGTTGCGTTTTGCCCTATTGGGGAGGGATTGTATTTTGCCCTATGGGGGGGTTGCGTTTTGCCCTATGGGGGAAGTGGTTGCGCTTTGCCCTATGGGGGAAGTGGTTGCGCTTTGCCCTATGGGGGGGTTGCTTTTTGCCCTATGGGGGGAGGGGTTGCGTTTTTCCCTATGGGGGGGAGGTGTTGCGCTTTGCCCTATGGGGAGGAGGGGTTGCGTTTTTCCCTATGGTGGGGGGTTTGCATTTTTCTCTATGGGGGGAGGGGTTGCTTTTTTCCCTTTGGGGGGAGGTGTTGCGCTTTTCCCTATGGGGGGAGGGGTTGCGTTTTTCCCTATGGTGGGGGGTTTGCGTTTTTCCCTATGGGGGGAGTGGTTGCCTTTTTCCCTATGGGGGGGTAGCGTTTTTCCCTGTGGAGGGGGGGTTGCGTTTTTCCCTATGGGGGGAGGGGTTGCGTTTTTCCCTATGGGGGGGAGGGGTTGCGTTTTTCCCTATGGGGGGGCTGCATTTTTCCCTATGGGGGGGAGGGGTTGCGTTTTTTCCCTATGGGGGGGAGGGGTTGCGTTTTTCCCCATGGGGGGTAGCATTTTTCCCTATGGAGGGGGGTTGCGTTTTTCCTTATGGTGGGAGGGGTTGCGTTTTTCCCTATGAGGGGGAGGGGTTGCTTTTTTCCCTATGGGGTGGAGGTGTTGTGTTTTTCCCTATGGGGGGTTGCGTTTTTCCCTATGGGGGAAGTGGTTGCGCTTTGCCCTATGGGGGGGTGCGCTTTGCCCTATGGGGGGAGGGGTTGCGTTTTTCCCTATGGGGGGGAGGTGTTGCGCTTTGCCCTATGGGGGGGAGGGGTTGCGTTTTTCCCTATGGTGGGGGGTTTGCGTTCTTCCCTATGGGGGGAGGGGTTGCGCTTTTCCCTATGGGGGGTAGCGTTTTTCCCTATGGAGGGGGGTTGCGTTTTTCCCTATGGGGGAGGGGTTGTGTTTTTCCCTATTGGGGGGAGGGGTTGCGTTTTTCCCTATGGGGGGTTGCTTTTTTCCTTATGGGGGGGAGGGGTTGCATTTTTCCCTATGGGGGGGTTGCATTTTTCCCTATGGGGGGGTTGCGTTTTTCCCTATGGGGGGAGGGGTTGCGCTTTGCCCTATGGGGGGAGGGGTTGCATTTTTCCCTATGGTGGGGGGTTTGCGTTCTTCCCTATGGGGGGAGGGGTTGCGTTTTTCCCTATGGGGGGTAGCGTTTTTCCCTATGGAGGGGGGTTGCGTTTTTCCCTATGGGGGGAGGGGTTGCGTTTTTCCCTATGGGGGGGAGGGGTTGCGTTTTTCCCCATGGGGGGGTAGCGTTTTTCCCTATGGAGGGGGGTTGCGTTTTTCCTTATGGGGGGAGGGGTTGCGTTTTTCCCTATGAGGGGGAGGGGTTGCTTTTTTCCCTATGGGGTGGAGGTGTTGTGTTTTTCCCTATGGGGGGTTGCGTTTTTCCCTATGGGGGAAGTGGTTGCGCTTTGCCCTATGGGGGGGTGCGCTTTGCCCTATGGGGGGGAGGGGTTGCGTTTTTCCCTATGGGGGGGGGTGTTGCGTTTTTCCCTATGGGGGGTTGCGGTTTTCCCTATGGGGGAAGTGGTTGCACTTTGCCCTATGGGTGGGAGGGGTTGCGTTTTTCCCTATGGGGGGAGGTGTTCCGTTTTTCCCTATGGGGGGGAGGGATTCCTTTTTTCCCTATGGGGGGGTTTGCGTTTTTCCCTATGGGGGAGGTGTTGCTCTTTGCCCTATGGGGGGGAGGGGTTGCGTTTTTCCCTATGGGGGGGAGGGGTTGCATTTTGCCCTATGGAGGGGGATTGCATTTTGCCCTATGGGGGGGATTGCATTTTGCCCTATGGGGAGGTTGCGTTTTGTTCTATGGGGGGGGGCTGCGTTTTGCCCTATGGGGGGAGGTTGCGTTTTTCCCTATGGGGGGAGGTGTTGCGTTTTTCCCTATGGGGGGCTGCGTTTTTCCCTATGGGGGGGGTTGCGTTTTTTCCCTATGGGGGGGAGGGGTTGCGTTTTTCCCTATGGGGTGGGAGGGGTTGCGTTTTTCCCCATGGGGGGGTTGCGTTTTTCCCTATGGAGGGGGGGTTGCGTTTTTCCCTATGGGGGGAGGGGTTGCGTTTTTCCCTATGAGGGGGAGGGGTTGCTTTTTTCCCTATGGGGGGGAGGGGTTGCATTTTGCCCTATGGGGGGGTTGCGTTTTGCCCTATTGGGGAGGGATTGTATTTTGCCCTATGGGGGGGTTGCGTTTTGCCCTATGGGGGAAGTGGTTGCGCTTTGCCCTATGGGGGAAGTGGTTGCGCTTTGCCCTATGGGGGGGTTGCTTTTTGCCCTATGGGGGGGAGGGATTGCGTTTTTCCCTATGGGGGGGGTGTTGCGCTTTGCCCTATGGGGGGGAGGGGTTGCGTTTTTCCCTATGGTGGGGGGTTTGCATTTTTCTCTATGGGGGGAGGGGTTGCTTTTTTCCCTTTGGGGGGAGGTGTTGCGCTTTTCCCTATGGGGGGAGGGGTTGCGTTTTTCCCTATGGTGGGGGGTTTGCGTTTTTCCCTATGGGGGGAGTGGTTGCCTTTTTCCCTATGGGGGGGTAGCGTTTTTCCCTGTGGAGGGGGGGTTGCGTTTTTCCCTATGGGGGGAGGGGTTGCGTTTTTCCCTATGGGGGGGAGGGGTTGCGTTTTTCCCTATGGGGGGGCTGCATTTTTCCCTATGGGGGGGAGGGGTTGCGTTTTTTCCCTATGGGGGGAGGGGTTGCGTTTTTCCCCATGGGGGGGTAGCGTTTTTCCCTATGGAGGGGGGTTGCGTTTTTCCTTATGGTGGGAGGGGTTACGTTTTTCCCTATGAGGGGGAGGGGTTGCTTTTTTCCCTATGGGGTGGAGGTGTTGTGTTTTTCCCTATGGGGGGTTGCGTTTTTCCCTATGGGGGAAGTGGTTGCGCTTTGCCCTATGGGGGGGTGCGCTTTGCCCTATGGGGGGGAGGGGTTGCGTTTTTCCCTATGGGGGGGAGGTGTTGCGCTTTGCCCTATGGGGGGGAGGGGTTGCGTTTTTCCCTATGGTGGGGGGTTTGCGTTCTTCCCTATGGGGGGAGGGGTTGCGTTTTTCCCTATGGGGGGGTAGCGTTTTTCCCTATGTAGGGGGGTTGCGTTTTTCCCTATGGGGGGAGGGGTTGCGTTTTTCCCTATGGGGGGAGGGGTTGCGTTTTTCCCTATGGGGGGAGGGGTTGCGTTTTTCCCTATGGGGGGTTGCTTTTTTCCTTATGGGGGGGAGGGGTTGCGTTTTTCCCTATGGGGGGGTTGCATTTTTCCCTATGGGGGGGTTGCGTTTTTCCCTATGGGGGGAGGGGTTGCGCTTTGCCCTATGGGGGGGAGGGGTTGCGTTTTTCCCTATGGTGGGGGGTTTGCGTTCTTCCCTATGGGGGAGAGGTTGCGTTTTTCACCATGGGGGGGTAGCGTTTTTCCCTATGGAGGGGGGTTGCGTTTTTCCCTATGGGGGGAGGGGTTGCGTTTTTCCCTATGGGGGGAGGGGTTGCGTTTTTCCCTATGGGGGGGAGCGGTTGCGTTTTTCCCTATGGGGGGTTGCTTTTTTCCTTATGGGGGGGAGGGGTTGCGTTTTTCCCTATGGGGGGGTTGCATTTTTCCCTATGGGGGGGTTGCGTTTTTCCCTATGGGGGGAGGGGTTGCGTTTTTCCCTATGGAGGGGGGGTTGCGTTTTTCCCTATGGAGGGGGGGTTGCGTTTTTCCCTATGGGTGGGAGGGGTTGCGTTTTTCCCTATGGGGGGTTTGCATTTTTCTCTATGGGGGAGGGGTTGCTTTTTTCCCTTTGGGGGGAGGTGTTGCGCTTTTCCCTATGGGGGGAGGGGGTTGCGTTTTTCCCTATGGTGGGGGGTTTGCGTTTTTCCCTATGGGGGGAGTGGTTGCCTTTTTCCCTATGGGGGGTAGCGTTTTTCCCTGTGGAGGGGGGGTTGCGTTTTTCCCTATGGGGGGAGGGGTTGCGTTTTTCCCTATGGGGGGGAGGGGTTGCGTTTTTCCCTATGGGGGGGCTGCATTTTTCCCTATGGGGGGGAGGGGTTGCGTTTTTTCCCTATGGGGGGGAGGGGTTGCGTTTTTCCCCATGGGGGGGTAGCGTTTTTCCCTATGGAGGGGGGTTGCGTTTTTCCTTATGGTGGGAGGGGTTGCGTTTTTCCCTATGAGGGGGAGGGGTTGCTTTTTTCCCTATGGGGTGGAGGTGTTGTGTTTTTCCCTATGGGGGGTTGCGTTTTTCCCTATGGGGGAAGTGGTTGCGCTTTGCCCTATGGGGGGGTGCGCTTTGCCCTATGGGGGGGAGGGGTTGCGTTTTTCCCTATGGGGGGGAGGTGTTGCGCTTTGCCCTATGGGGGGGAGGGGTTGCGTTTTTCCCTATGGTGGGGGGTTTGCGTTCTTCCCTATGGGGGGAGGGGTTGCTTTTTTCCCTATGGGGGGGTAGCGTTTTTCCCTATGTAGGGGGGTTGCGTTTTTCCCTATGGGGGGAGGGGTTGCGTTTTTCCCTATGGGGGGAGGGGTTGCGTTTTTCCCTATGGGGGGAGGGGTTGCGTTTTTCCCTATGGGGGGTTGCTTTTTTCCTTATGGGGGGGAGGGGTTGCGTTTTTCCCTATGGGGGGGTTGCATTTTTCCCTATGGGGGGGTTGCGTTTTTCCCTATGGGGGGAGGGGTTGCGCTTTGCCCTATGGGGGGGAGGGGTTGCGTTTTTCCCTATGGTGGGGGGTTTGCGTTCTTCCCTATGGGGGGAGGGGTTGCGTTTTTCACCATGGGGGGGTAGCGTTTTTCCCTATGGAGGGGGGTTGCGTTTTTCCCTATGGGGGGAGGGGTTGCGTTTTTCCCTATGGGGGGAGGGGTTGCGTTTTTCCCTATGGGGGGGAGGGGTTGCGTTTTTCCCTATGGGGGGTTGCTTTTTTCCTTATGGGGGGGAGGGGTTGCGTTTTTCCCTATGGGGGGGTTGCATTTTTCCCTATGGGGGGGTTGCGTTTTTCCCTATGGGGGGAGGGGTTGCGTTTTTCCCTATGGAGGGGGGGTTGCGTTTTTCCCTATGGAGGGGGGGTTGCGTTTTTCCCTATGGGTGGGAGGGGTTGCGTTTTTCCCTACGGGGGGTTGCGTTTTTCCCTATGGGGGGGAGGTGTTGCGTTTTTCCCTATGGGGGGTTGCGGTTTTCCCTATGGGGGGGAGGTGTTCCGTTTTTCCCTATGGGAGGGAGGGATTGCTTTTTTCCCTATGGGGGGTTTGCGTTTTTCCCTATGGGGGGGAGGTGTTGCTCTTTGCCCTATGGGGGGGAGGGGTTGCGTTTTTCCCTATGGGGGGGAGGGGTTGCATTTTGCCCTATGGGGGGGATTGCATTTTGCCCTATGGGGGGGTTGCGTTTTGTTCTATGGGGGGGGGCTGCGTTTTGCCCTATGTGGGGGGGCTGCGTTTTGCCCTATGGGGGGAGGTTGCGTTTTTCCCTATGGGGTGGAGGTGTTGCGTTTTTCCCTATGGGGGGTTGCGTTTTTCCCTATGGGGGAAGTGGTTGCACTTTGCCCTATGGGGGAAGTGGTGGCGCTTTGCCCTATGGGGGGGTGCGCTTTGCCCTATGGGGGGGAGGGGTTGCGTTTTTCCCTATGGGGGGGAGGTGTTGCGCTTTGCCCTATGGGGGGGAGGGGTTGCGTTTTTCCCTATGGTGGGGGGTTTGCGTTCTTCCCTATGGGGGGAGGGGTTGCGTTTTTCCCTATGGGGGGGTAGCGTTTTTCCCTATGGAGGGGGGGTTGCATTTTTCCCTATGGGGGGAGGGGTTGCGTTTTTCCCTATGAGGGGGAGGGGTTGCGTTTTTCCCTATGGGGGGTTGCTTTTTTCCTTATGGGGGGAGGGGTTGCGTTTTTCCCTATGGGGGGGTTGCATTTTTCCCTATGGGGGGGAGGGGTTGCTTTTTTCCCTATGGGGAGAGGGGTTGCGTTTTTCCCTATGGAGGGGGGGTTGCGTTTTTCCCTATGGAGGGGGGGTTGCGTTTTTCCCTATGGGGGAGAGGGGTTGCGTTTTTCCCTATGGGGGGAGGTGTTGCGTTTTTCCCTATGGGGGGTTGCGGTTTTCCCTAAAGGGGGAAGTGGTTGCACTTTGCCCTATGGGGGGGAGGGGTTGCGTTTTTCCCTATGGGGGGGAGGTGTTCCGTTTTTCCCTATGGGGGGGAGGGGTTGCTTTTTTCCCTATGGGGGGGTTGCGCTTTGCCCTATGGGGGGGTGCGCTTTGCCCTATGGGGGGGAGGGGTTGCATTTTTCCCTATGGGGGGAGGTGTTGCGCTTTGCCCTATGGGGGGGAGGGGTTGCGTTTTTCCCTATGGTGGGGGGTTTGCGTTCTTCCCTATGGGGGGAGGGGTTGCGTTTTTCCCTATGGGGGGGTAGCGTTTTTCCCTATGGAGGGGGGGTTGCGTTTTTCCCTATGGGGGGAGGGGTTGCGTTTTTCCCTTTGGGGGGAGGGGTTGCGTTTTTCCCTATGGTGGGTTGCTTTTTTCCTTATGGGGGGGAGGGGTTGCGTTTTTCCCTATGGGGGGGTTGCATTTTTCCCTATGGGGGGAGGGGTTGCTTTTTTCCCTATGGGGGGAGGGGTTGCGTTTTTCCCTATGGAGGGGGGGTTGCGTTTTTCCCTATGGAGGGGGGGTTGCGTTTTTCCCTATGGGGGAGAGGGGTTGCGTTTTTCCCTATGGGGGGGAGGTGTTGCGTTTTTCCCTATGGGGGGTTGCGGTTTTCCCTAAAGGGGGAAGTGGTTGCACTTTGCCCTATGGGGGGGAGGGGTTGCGTTTTTCCCTATGGGGGGGAGGTGTTCCGTTTTTCCCTATGGGGGGGAGGGGTTGCTTTTTTCCCTATGGGGGGGTTGCGTTTTTCCCTATGGGGGGAGGTGTTGTTCTTTGCCCTATGGGGGGGAGGGGTTGCGTTTTTCCCTATGGGGGGGAGAGGTTGCATTTTGCCCTATGGGGGGGATTGCATTTTGCCCTATGGGGGGGGGATTGCATTTTGCCCTATGGGGGGGGTTGCGTTTTGCCCTATGGGGGGGTTGCGTTGTGTTCTATGGGGGGGCTGCGTTTTGCCCTATGTGGGGGGGCTGCGTTTTGCCCTATGGGGGGAGGTTGCGTTTTTCCCTATGGGGGGTTGCATATTACTGTGTGGGGGACCATGGGGAGTGTATTATGCTGTGAGGAGGATCATAGTGAGTATTTTATTGTATGGAGGATTATGGTGGCGTGTTATACTATGTGGGGCCATTATAATATTTGAAGGGTTATGTGGGGGGCCATTATACAGTATGCAAACAATTATACGGTGTTAAGGTTTGTGTGGGTTCCATCATGCATGAATTGAAGTGAAGATCCAGCTCCAGTAAAAAACAAAGGGATTGTTGTGACACCATATAACCATATAGGTGTAGTTGGGGGTTTGGAAGGTGCAGAAAATGTGTAACATCGAACGCGTTTCGAACACTCTACATGTTCTTAGACTCCTATTTTGTGCACATTCCAAACCCCCAACTACACCTAAATGGTGTGTCTCAACAATGCCATTGTTTCAATCGTTCTTATAAAGACTTTTTTTGTACTGGATTTGGATCTTCACTTCAATTCGTTCACCTTGCTTCTACATCTGCCAGAGACTGGATCCTGTGCTTCGTTATATGGAACCCGCTGGGAATCCTTCAAGGGTGAGCTGAATATTACTCTGACCTATGTGGGGTCCATCATGCTGTGTGGGGTTCATTATACGGTTTGGAGGGCTAGTGCGGACTATTATACAGTGTGGGGCCATTATACTGTATGTAGGCCCATTACACTGCATAGAGGGCTGTGTGGGGGGCACAGTTGGGGGATCACACTGTGTTGGGGTCACCTTACTTTGCCTTGGGAGTTGAGGGGGGTGTTAAATGGTTAATTATGGAAATTCATTTGGAATGTTAATTAATAATCGATAATCATTTTTCTTAAATTTGAGTTCTATACAAGGATTGTATCAGCCATCGTGTCTAGTTGACATGCGCTATTTGTATGTGTATTTTTGGTTCACTACCATATGTAGAACAGGTGTCCATACGACTGGTTATAAAAGCCCATGGTACAGAAAGGGGGGGCTCTCTGGCTCTTCCCACCCGACAAGAAGAATCTTCATGCTGAGACGTATCTGACATGTAGGCCTGGACACGTGCTGGACAAAGACATGATTTACCAGCCAGGATCCAAGGAAAGATGGGTGAATCTCAACAATTAAGCTAATTATGGACAAATGGACAATTACTTTATAACTAATTATTATATGTACCTGCTGCAATCTGATTCTTTTTAATGGACAATCCAAGAATAAATAGATACATTTTTTATAAGAATATCGTGATATTGATACTTTGAGAAGTCCTCAGTAGAAAAAATAATACAGAGAAGAGTATTATTTTACAATGGTGAGCCAGCCAGTCCTGTTTTTTCGTTTTTTTAAAATTAAGTAAGTGAATTTCTTCCCGTGAACAAGGGGGGAAGTCCTGACGAGCTGAACAGCTGTTGTTCACGTGTCAGTAAATTCACTAATTTGTCACGAGAAGCAGAAAGAATCTACAGACTGAGGACTAACGGGAAGCAGAGGTATTAACAAGGAACAGAATCAGACGAACTGAAGACAGGACGTGCTGATAAAGAAAAGCTAAGGAATCTTAAGGTAAGCAAAATATGGATATAATTTCTTCTTTTGCTAAACAAAGTAATATTAATTTTCAAATTAATGTAGGAAATGACATAGACGTTTTGTGGCTCAGTTTATACAAAGAATGTGAATTGCAGAATTTACAGTTAACTTCTAAATTGGTAAATAGAGAGAAACACAAATTGCGGAATATTCTACATCTTGTACAAGTATTTCATAATTTTGTACTTGAAAGTTCTAAGCAGGACAATAGTGTAGAAGTGTCAGATAGTGACAATGATTCTGACTGTAATGTGGAAAATGAACAAAAAGTAAGACACGTGTCTGTAACTGAAGGTGACCTTGGGTCTGACCAAGAGACGGACATACAGAAACCTGACATGGGAGGAGACATGACTGACATACGAGAAACTGACATATTAGGTGATGTGGGAGGAGACGTGAGTGACGTAGGAGGAACGGACGTACAAGAGCCACTAAAAATATCAGAGAATTCTGGAATTACCCAGGCTCAACTCCAAATTAAAATGAGGAAAAATTTGCTGAAATTATACAAAATCATGCCAAGATATGATGTCAAAATCCATGCCTGTAGAAATTCAGAGACATTTGAGAGCTTCTCTGATAAGTTTGATTTATCCAATGAGGAGAGGAATCAATTATTTAAAATATGGATTCCTGTGACATTTTCCAGACGTTTACATTTAATGCCCTGTGAAAATGACTCTCCTAATGGATGGGAAAATGATTCGGACAGATTAAGATATTTGATTTATTGTGTCACAAAGGATTTTCCCAACATAGAAGATCTGCAGAAACTAAGGATTGGTAGGAAGGAATGTACATATACATTCATGTCCATATTTGAACGGTTGTACAAAGCTCTTATCAAAAATGGAAAAGTACAACAAATGATAACAACTTTTGTACAAAAATTCAAATTCCTAGATCCAGTATCTAGAGTTATAGCGTCACAAAAAGAATCCCTATTCAAATGTGCGCAGTTGCTGGATTCTGTTAGAAAACATGAGAATCGTGCAAAGAAAATAAATCACGTTAATTTTATAAAACCAGGAAAGGTAAAATCTTACCAAAAGCCAATATCAAACTCTCCTAGACTGAGTCATCCCCATAGTGAACTCTATCAAATACGCAGGAGATTTCATATCTGTTATAAGCCATATAAAATGATTGAAAAATCAATCTCTTCACAGAATGAGTTCATTCTCAGTCAGAACTGTGACTCTCTAAAAAGGAAAATGGCCGAAACTGATGAACAGAGACAAGTGAGACGACCGGCTCACAGTGACGTCATGGAATGTGGACAGAAGAACAGACAGTTCTCTGAGGTTTTGAAGGATAGAAAAATGTCTTTCCTAAATAGGGCGTTCCTGGAGATATTTGAGAGAGACAGAAGATTTGGTTTAGGGAGTGGCTAAGGAAAACTGTAATTATGATGATGTATCAAAATGTTATACAATGTCTCAATATTTATTTATAATCTTATACAGTAAAATTGTAGTTACATAGTTTCTAGTAGTTCATGTATGTATACATATATATATACACTTGTCTAAGTAGGGATTGTGTATAATTGTATTTATATATATGTTTATAAAATATATATATTAATTAATAAATTAGAACTTCATATATAAATTTAAGTAACAATATTTTGAATTACATTAGAACCAACCAATATATGTATAAGATATTTAAATAATTCTGTTTCTGTATGAATTTGATATTTAATTTTATTTTCTTATATTTCCTTAGAGGTTTCATTCCAAAGCAGGATTTGATCAAAGAACTCTAAAATGGATTTATTTCTTTATTCACACAGGAAGTGGAAAAATTGCATGATTTATATGTGTTACATTTTAAAAAATTAACAATATAACTAGTTGGACTATAATACATGTAATACTTATTAATTCTTTTGTGTTGCTAACATTTTCTGTGCATGAAGTGTTCGTGCTGATTGGGGTAGCTTTACAGCATGACGTGTGACAGCTGCGGCCTTTGAACTTTGAGCTAATAGTATAGGATCCCATTCATTCTATTTCCAGCTGATGTAACTTAAGACCGTGCAGCCAGTGAAAAAAGAATCTAAGTCAAGAGTTTTTTCAAGTGTTTGAAATTTCAAATACTTACTCTCATATTATATAATATATATTTGGGGAATATTCAAAGAATATTAAGATATTTAATTGATATGGAAATGCGCATTAATAAATTGGGATACAACAATTTTGGGTTAAATATATATATTTATCTATAACTTCGTATGTGGAATGTTTGAGTTGAACAGATCTGTGAATGTCAGAGTGAAGGTGACAGATGAGTAAATCAGCAGCTGCTAAGTGTGATTGATGTGACAGAGGCCTCGTATGTTTGTATGTTTGAAAAAAAAGTATCTTTATGTAAAGGTACAAAAATATATTTAATTCTGAGAAAAATTATAATACATAATTAGGTATTATCTACATATATTTCTATATTTCTTTAATAATTATTATTTCTTGATTTAACTAATAGTGGATAAGGGCAACCACACATCAAAATGGTTTACAAAGCAAATTTATATTTAGAATAATTTTTCCACATGATAATATTCTTGAATAACTATGATATTATTTTTAATGGTTACCTAAATAGGTACACACCTCTCTTTAGACAAATCTAGGCTACTCATCAATATGAAAGTTATGCAAAATATTTATAGAAGAATAACTATTTTTAATTTGGTTCTGATATATACATAAATTTTATAAAATAATATTTTTTGGTATTAAGGGGGAAAATGTGTTTTTGATCCTGATTACATAATCACTTTTGATCAATACTTATTTTTTACACATTTTAATAAAGAAGAAACAATAATAAGGTACAATGATATAATTAAGAAGGGTGTTACATGCAAAGTTGCATAGTTTAATAATTTTTTGGTGATACAAGGTTATGACAAATATGAAATCATCCAGATAATGGAGATATAAGGGTATTTTTATGGAGAATATAATTACTCTGCATTTGTCATTAAAATTTAAAGGCCTTATTTTTATTCTTATTTTTATTCTTATTTTTACTTTTAATTTTATTTTTCATTTTTAAAATTTTATTCTTACTTATTTTCTTATTTTTCCATTTTTCAGTTTTAATTTTCAATTTTTGATTTTAATTCAGTTCAATATTTCAACTGAGAAAACACATTAATATTTAATGGGGTAATGTCTAGTACAAAGAATATTGCTTCATTAAATATAATGATGATATGAATTAATATAAGAAAAATGTTTACATTTTCTGAGTAAACACAACAATTCATTCATTCATTCATTCATTCATTCCTTCATACATTCATATATTTATTCATTTTAGTTCAGGAGTATACATTCTTTGGTATTATTGGTTTAATAAAGATATAAACACTTGTTGTTTCAAAACACACTGACACCTATGGGTTGGAAAAGGTAATTACACCTATGACATAAAAATGTTCTATCATATGGAGAACTTGATTAATAATGAATTATTATCTATTATTGTTTATTATTCCAAACATAATTTATTTTAATATTTTGATAATAATTAGATGGATATTATTGATTGCTATGGTACGCTGTGATATTATAGGTTAGGAAAAATTGCCAGCTTTGGTATCAGATTAGGGAATGAAGACTTCAATCAAGACATCGCAATTATGAATTCTATCTTAATAAAGACTTTTAATTTTTATAAATCAAAGAGACTCTCAAAAGTTACAAGAAGAAGCAACTGATATCCGGACGTCTTAGAAGGTAACAGGTGTGAATTCTGAGTGTTATAATAGACTGTGTCCATTACATACAATACAATTCACACCACTGATCACCAGGACGGCAGAGGACGATGATCCTATATGTACTGTGTTGTGTTCAAGTTTCATCACGTTCCAGTGGTTTCTTATCACCTGCAACGCTTCAATGAAAGCTGGTGAGCAGGTAATACCTGGCATATGTGTCCTGTACATAAAGGACTGAGTACTGGTTATGGTGCTATATAAAGCAGGGAAGTGTCAAGTTAACCCTTGCTTTACTGACCAAAGACGTCACATCTGTTCCAAAAGTGACACGAGACCAGTGCGGACAACACAGAGGATTCCAGAACTACGTAAGTCCAGGTGACATCGCACAGATATTAAAGCTACATTTCATCCATGGACTTTGTTTCTTATCAATTGACACATGATCTTTCTAATAAAGAGTACAGTTTATGGACTGAACAATAATGAATACAATTATGGACTGTACAATATCTACACGCTGTCATTTGTTTCAAAGGAGTTTTCATCTAAAGACTGTGTTATAAAAGAACCAAGAAGAAGACGAGACGACGACCCGATGACATCAGATGATGACGATTGGACCCGCGATTACTTCAATTTAGATATAGGGAAGTATAATTATACATATTAAATGAATATTAGTCACGGCTTACCATAACATGAATTCACATCATTATATAACAACAATCTGATACTATTATTGATATTATTATTATTATTATTATTATTATGGAAATTTAATGATATTGCCAAGGAAGAAGGAAAGGAAAAAATGATTGATGAATGTATCTTCTTTTGAGAATTTTCAGTTTAAATCCTTTTATTCTCAAAAAAGGGGGAAATGTTAAATGGTTAATTATGGAAATTCATTTGGAATGTTAATTAATAATCGATAATCATTTTTCTTAAATTTGAGTTCTATACAAGGATTGTATCAGCCATCGTGTCTAGTTGACATGCGCTATTTGTATGTGTATTTTTGGTTCACTACCATATGTAGAACAGGTGTCCATACGACTGGTTATAAAAGCCCATGGTACAGAAAGGGGGGGCTCTCTGGCTCTTCCCACCCGACAAGAAGAATCTTCATGCTGAGACGTATCTGACATGTAGGCCTGGACACGTGCTGGACAAAGACATGATTTACCAGCCAGGATCCAAGGAAAGATGGGTGAATCTCAACAATTAAGCTAATTATGGACAAATGGACAATTACTTTATAACTAATTATTATATGTACCTGCTGCAATCTGATTCTTTTTAATGGACAATCCAAGAATAAATAGATACATTTTTTATAAGAATATCGTGATATTGATACTTTGAGAAGTCCTCAGTAGAAAAAATAATACAGAGAAGAGTATTATTTTACAGGGGGGCGCACAGTTTGATGACCCTACTGTACATGTGGAGGCTAAGGTAGAGGAATTCACCATGGGGGTATCATACTGTGTTTGGGGGGCACTTTTGTTGGCATCATACTTTATGGTGGCAATGAGAGGGGAATCTAGGACTTCAGCAGGAGGAAAATTACTATGTAAAGGCTGGAAAGTTGTGAGATATGCTCTTCTGTGACCCCGACAAATATATATATATATTTTTTTAATTTCTTTTGAAGGGGGAGGCTCCAACTCGAACTTCTTCTATGGGGCCCGATGATTTCTATGTAAGCCCCTGCCTCACGGCATCAATATATACGTGGACAGCACTGCTACAGCAATACACAGAATTAACAAAATGAAGGTGAGTGGCCCCCTAACCTATTAGCCCCCTGTGCAGCTGCACTGGTTGCACCAATGATATCCACTTAGTCTAGTAAAAACTGTCACCCCTTATCAAAGCTGAGCAACAAAAAACTCTCCTAGTTACCCATAGCAATCAGAGATTAAAAGGGTATTCCCATCTCCAAGATCCTATCCCAATAAGTAGTAGGTGTAGTAATAATAATAATATTAGCAAATGCCTCCAATTAGAAATGTAGAATAGTTTTCTGATTCACTATGTCTCTTTCCTCATGTGCAGGCATTGCAGGACCTTAGGTATCCATGGTTACGACCACTAGCAACTAGATAACTATCGCTATAAGTGGTTGTAAGCTTGGATAGCTAAGGTCCTGCAATGCCTGCACATGAGGGAAGAGACATAGCGAATCAGAAAAACTATTCTACATTTCTAATTGGAGGTATTTGCTAATATTATTATTATTACACCTACTCCATATTGGGATAGGATCTTGGAGATGGGAATACTCCTTTAATAAAAGCTGAGCTCTGACTGGTTGCTATGGGTAACGAGAATAGTTGTAATGCTGCTACATAATCTACATAATTTCTCACCTTTCTCATCAGTCAGGTGGATGTGACTGGGTCCTGGGTCTCCTCCTCCGCTTCCATCCTGTTAGTCGTGTCATGGCTCAGTGAAGCCTAAGAAGCGGGTTATTCTGTTCTTCTTGGCTTCTCCTGTCCCTATTCTCCAATTGATTCTTCTTGCCTTCCTTGTGGTTTGTGAGCTCCCGTGTGTCTCCTCTCACCTGCAGTGAGCGAGTGCAAAGCACCTGAGCTGCGCTCCTGTTTATGTAGCCACCTGCCATTGTGATGTCATCACTATGTCATGAAGATTCCACAAGCTGCCATCTATTGTGATGTCATCGCTGTCATAGATTCCACATTCCGGCACCTGCCATTGTGATGTCATCGCTATGTCATAGATTCCACAAGCTGCCATCTATTGTGATGTCATCGCTGTCATAGATTCCACATTCCGGCACCTGCCATTGTGATGTCATCGCTATGTCATAGATTCCACATTCCGGCACCTGCCATTGTGATGTCATCGCTATGTCGCCATGCTTCCACATGCTGGTATGTGCCTCTGTGATATCACAGCTTTGGCCAATATGGCTGTAGTCCTGGGGCAGCATAAGTCACATGACTGGTACAAGTCGTATGGTCCAGGACATTGCAGTCCAATTGAAGAAATCATAGCTTGATTACAATCCGGTTTTCCACACAATTTACCTCACACACATTACTTACACCAGTGCATTATTAATGGCCGTACAGAACTAGGCCTCAAAAAGGCTGGGTTTATTGAGGTCCTGACAAGGATTTATTACTGGGTTTGATATGGAGGTTGGATGTGGAACTAGGAATGTGATAGGCTGGTGGTGGAGTTATAGTGAGATTTATATAATAGGAGGGCAGCCATCTTTGACGTGACATTCAGCGCTGGCTTCACTTTCCTCTCCTACAGACATCATTGACATCTGGAGGAGGTGGGAGAGCAGCTGCAGCGGTCAATTCCTCCAAAGTACGAGAGAGTGAAGACACCTCTGATTGGCTGCAGGGATCGCGGGCCCCGGGAGAGCCAGTGCTGACACTGCTGGAATGGCCAAACCAGGTCTTCATAGGTAATTGAATAAAATGGAGGTTTATTTAGAATAAAGTTACAATTAAAGGTATAGATAAGGATAAGATATAAAAACCTTATCCAGAAACCTCTATGAATGAGAAGTGGGTCTGCCTTCTTGCAAAAGGGTGCAGTATTTAAATCTAAATTTCTCTCCTGCATGGAGTTTCCACGCACGCCCAGACAATATAATGAAATGACATGGAAATCTGTATTCCAAGCAAAACATCCATATTCACAGGTGATTAGAATGAGAGAAAAATGTATTTTGAATAATAGTTACAGTTCAGAGATGGAGATGAGACATAAATTGCTTATACAGGACCCCTATGAATGAGAGAGGGACCTACTCTGTTACAGAAGAGTGCAGTATCTAAACCAAAGTTCTGGCTCACAGTAACAAAGTTTCCATGCATGTTCAGATTAACCATTACAATTCTTAGTTCTCCAGGATAAGTCTGTTGCAGGAGACCTCCAGATGCCTGGTTTCTGTGAGTACATTTTATCTATGGAATAACAGGTTACAGAACTTTCTAACAATATCTGCAGGCTCAGCCTTGATTTCCTTTACAGAAACAAAACATGATTTAATAAAGCTAGACTATATCAGACGTATCACAAGTAATATAACATATTGGAAAATTATGGATTATAATTACTGTATTGATTATTTTCTTTATTAGAAATATTTAAAGTAAAATATAATTAGTACTTAAGCATAAATCTGACAAGGAGGCTTCCAGGCGGTTTGTTTCTGGAAGAATATCTGATCTATAGTGCAATGTCTTACAGAACCTTCTGACCATATCTGCAAGCTTAGCACAGAGGCAGATGTGTATTCCGGCACCCGGAGCAAGAATTCAGTTTGGCGCCCCCCACACACACCGCTCATGCAGTTTGAATAGTAGTCATGTGACCGCTCATATACAATTTGCTTTTTGACAGTCACGTGACTAGCTGCTCTTCCTAATTCTCTCAATTTCAGTGAAAAACTACAGCCCCTATTTCATGAAGAGAAGCAGGATTAAAGGCTAGTTGTCACATAACCGTAAGCATGAAAATCACATACGAGTGGTCATGTGGTGTCTGCTGGACCCAGCTAGCAGAGCTGAATCCTGACATTGAGTATATTACACGCTGTTAGGATTGGGCATGCTACAGTACTTAATTTTATAATTAAAAGGGTTGTCCAGGTTTGTGATTAAAGTCGGCAGTAACTCTAGGTGACTGCAGACTTCTAAATACTCGCAGCGCATGCACTGCACACTTTCACCTTTCCTCCAGCACAGGAGAATCCTGAAAGGTCATGTGAGTGCAAGTATGAGATTTTCATACTTCTGGCCACATTCCAACTAAACGTGACCATCCTCACTCAAGTCATTTGTATAGAATGAGGCCACGCATGTCTAGTCGGCATGTGACCATGTGTATGCAAATCGCATAATTGTGGTTTCAAGATTTCCTGCTCTCACCACTAGCGCCAGAGAATCCTGACCGCATGCAGTGCACATGCGCACGGTGAGAATTCAGTGGTCTGCTGTCAGTGATTGCAGACTTTCATCACAAATTTGAACAACCCCTTTAATTTTCCTAAAACAAATAAAAACAGAGTAACTCTTGTCAGACAGCACAACACTTTATTAACATGGCCATGTATCATGTAATTTTACAAGTTATGGACTGTTCCATGTGTACAGGATCAGAACCAATAACTGCACAAAAATACATCAACATAACTACCAGCAGTATGCAGAAATACAGCATCACAACCCTCATCAGTACAGTACAACTCCAGAACCACCATCAGTACATGTACTGTCTCCTCCTTGGTATGTCCTCACACTGTCTCTTCATGTTACCACTTTCCCCACATTACCCAGTCTCTATTATGTGCCCGCACAAACTTTGCTCCTCCTATACTGTCTCCTGACACATCCCCCCCACCATTCCTTATACTATTTCTGCACACTTCCCCCCTCCCCCGTTCCTCATTATTTCCACACACCCATTCACCCTTGCTCCTCACACATTCCCTCCCCGCAGTGTTTCCACACCCATTCCTCACCCCTGCTCACTATGCTGTTTCCTCACACATTCTCCCCTCGCTCTCCATTCTGTATCCCAATGCATCCCCCCCCCTATCCTGTTCCCACACTCATCCCCCCCTCCTCTCCATATTGTTTCTTCACACATTCTCTCCATACTGTCTCCTCAAATTTCACCCACCATTACAATAATTCTTTCCTTCTGCTTAATTGGAGCGCTTGCCACACCAACAGACATTCTTCACGCCTATGTGTCGCTGAAGAGTGTCATCAGTAGTATAATCAGATGACCTGATGACGCTGCTGACGTCGCCCTGACCCAGAAGTGCGGGAAGTCAGTGCTTGTATTGTTCTTGTGCATGAAAGACGTGAGTAAAGTTGATTGCTGGGAGCCGTTGTTGCACCTTCTCTGAGCCGGCCATCAAGCTAATAGCTGAATCCCACTATGGGGGCGGCAGAGACACGTCTGGCCGCGACTTTAGGTAGCCCGATGGCGCCCCCTGGCCGGCTGCACCGAAGTTTAATGCCACACCTGCACCCCCTTAGATACGCCCCTGATTAGAATTGGTTTCTTTTAGCTGAAACAAAACCTCACTTTATAAAGCTGACATATAACAAGTAATATAACATATTGGCAAATGATGGATTATAATGGCTGTATTCATTATTTTCATCAGTTCCCACCTTTGTTTTGCACGTAAACTACTCTATGAATCACAAAATTAAAAGCAATAGCTACTTTTTCAAGCTTAAAAGTGCACTGTTTCTATTTTGAATCTTCATGTGTATTTGCAATGTCTAGAATTATAATAACACAAATTGCAACAATAGGTTTTGAGGAATGAAACAAAGAACTCAATCAACTGAGATCTTAGGGAACCTATTTTGGATGCTATTGACGCACCCCCTGGGCCAGTGTTGTTTGGGGGATACCCGGAGCCGGATCAGATGGGGGTTGTAGTCTCCGAGTGGCGGCGACCCGGTCCGTGCCCAGGGTGTCAAACTCCGTGTGTGGCAGTCTTTACAGATGTTGTTAGTGTTCTTAGTGTCGACTACGCCACCCGTTGATTTGCGGTCAAAAGGCCGCCGCTGCAGCAGGGTCCGCTGAGGCTGGTGGTATGTGTGCAGCTGTGATAGTATAACCCCCAACGGGAGGGGTATAGCCTCAGGGGGTCAGGTGTAGAGGATGGTGGTAGTGGTGGTGCAGTGTGGATGGTAAGAAGACTCAGAGTCGGGCTGTGCAGTTCAGGGTTTTTACTTACTGCTGTTCTGTTGGTCACTCTGGCCTTGAGTGACCGCCCGAGCCGTGCTGCGTCCACCAGGTCCTGGACTCGGCCAACCCCCAAGCAATTCTGGAGCGTGGTCCTGAGCTCCCTTTCTGACTGTCCTCTCTACTGGCCTTTCTCACCAGGGGTCCACTCATGTCCGGCTCCCTCGGGTCTCCTATTGGGTGCACCTCTTCGGGGTTCCCTGACCCTATACCTGGTGTGCCTTCCTTGTGGACTTGGTGAGGGGCTGCTCCACATGCAATGTCGCAGCCTCCGGTTCTTAGTTGAGGGTTGTTTCTTTCCTCCACTAATTTGGGATCCGGTTCCCTTGCGTGCCAACCCTTCACCCTTCTGGTCTAATTCTGGGTTCTTGGGGTTCCTTCTTCTCCCCCTCTGGGTCCTCCTCTTCTCCTCTCTCTCTTCTCTCTGCAAGCGCTCCTGGACCTCTCTCAGGACTCACTGACTCTCTACAGAAGACTGACCCTGATCTAAGATGGTTCCCACCTTATATACTCCCTCTATGTGTGAGCTCAGGTGACCAGCACCCAATGAGCTCCTAGCCTTACCCAGACTGCTCCCCCTATCTGCCCCTACACTACTGGGATGTTCCACCCCCCTCCCACTCCAGCCAGGGACAGACACTGTCGTACCTGCACATATACCTAGTGGGAGTACCGTCGGTCTCTTCCTCGGAAATGGGATGTATGTAGTGTATGCAGCTAACTGAGCTCAGTTCCACACTCCATCCTTACCCGGGAGTGGAATATCACACCTCTGGCTTGAGGTGCAATACCCCTGTAGCAGCCGAATCCTCAGGGTGCTACATTCCCCCCTGGTAAACCACAGCACGTCCTCGGGCTGTAAGAGGATAAAACATCCATAAACATACAAATTTTTATAACAACATAAACATATAAAACATTATAAACACTTTGAGCAGTCTTGTTCCTCCGGCCACGGTGCGACTTGTGACCGGGTAAAGTGCCACAGTCTCTGGTAGAAAAACAACAGTTTCCTATAAAACCGGTAGGGGGCGCCTTAAAAAGCGCAACTATATACAAGGGGAAATATGGCCGCTCTCAGTCCTCGGCCAGGTATTAGGAAAGGAATGACCGCTCTCAGTCCTCGGTTAGTGGGAATGGGGACACACGGGTTTCAGTTCAATTTGCTGGTCCCAACGGGGACTATATTTTAACTAGCAGCAGTAACAGTTCTTATACCCTGACGGGTAACTATTTACAGTCTCTTTACCGTACTTTAATGACGGCGTCCTCCTGCTCCTTCTTTGTCTTCAGACCCGTCCGGGTCCTCTTGCTCCTCCTCACACCGCAGCTCCTCCTCCGTCAGGCGATGTACATGGAGGGCGTAGGGTCCTTTGGCACACTTGTGCCGGGTGAACGTGACCTCGTCCCCTACGTACAGGTCACGACCTCTGTGTCCCTCCGGCAGATGGCTTTCTACGTCTCTGCGGGTTACAAAGACGTCGCCGGGGGTATGATGGTCTCTTATGAAGCCCCACCCATGCTGCAGGTTGAATTTAATCACAGTCCCGATGGTACGGGGACCATGAGCTGCACGGGGGTTCCTCCTGGTCCGGCTCTTCTGCCCTGCGCTCTGTTCCTGCAGCCGCTGCTCACGGATCCGCCTCTCTTTCCGCTCTTGCTCGAAGGCTGCCAACTGCTGGCGGCAGCACTCCACTCGCTCTGCTGCGGCTGCCCGCGTTTCTTGAGTGAACTCCATGAGGTCTCCTCCGGTGGGGTCCCACTCGAGTTGTGCTTCTTCTAGCGGGAGCGGGGTTCTCCTGACGGGCTTCGGAGCCGGAATCAGGGGCTCGCACAGGGGCCTTGCTCTTTGGAGTTCCAGTTGGCAGTACTCCTGGGGCCATACAAAGGGCTGCCCATCCGGGCACGTGTGCTGGGCAAATAGATCTTCGCCCAGGTGCGGCACTCGAGATGTTGAGGGCACGTTGATGGTAGCGGCGCCCGGGTCGACCAGGCCTTGCGACCAGGCTTGGGGCACCCTAAAGGTAAAGGGCACCGTAAGAACGGCGGCGCCCAGGGGTACTCGGCCCTGCGACCAGGCCGGTGGCTCCGCGGAGGTAGGGGGCGCTGTTGGAATTGCGGCGCCCGGAGGTACTAGACCTTGCGACCAGGCCGGTGGTATTTCCTGCTTCGCCGCGCTCAGGGTTGAGGCGCGTGACGTCACAGGGGTCGCGGCCGCGGCTTCTGCTTGAGGCCTAGTCTGGCACGGTGACGATGCAGCGACGGGCACGGCAGGGGGAATTTCGGGCTCTGCGACGGGGAGCTGGGACAGGTACACGGTTTCTCGGCTCGGGGTAGAGACGTCCCCTTTACCTGCCTCCGTCCGTTCAGCTCCCTTCTCGGCGCCGTCTCCTGCCTTCATTCCTCCTGCGCCATCCTCAGAGGCGGTCTGTCTCCTCGTCTCGGGTGGCGTGCTCCGCTGACGGGTTCCGGTCTGCTGGGCCATCTCACGGCTCCACTCCGTCAGCGTGTCTTGCTGCACCTGGGCCATCCTCCGTGCGAGGCCCTCCAGCGCGGTCTGTGCACACTCCCGGTCTCGGGGGAGCTGTGCTAGGATCTCCACTAAGCCTAGTGGGGTTGTTGCTTGCAGCAGGCTCCTGACCACTGGGTCGGTGCTGCCTGTCTCTCCCTCCATCTCCGGGTACGCTCTCTCTGGACTCCTCTCCAGACTTCTTGTCTCCGGGTGCGCTCTCTCTGGACTCCTCCAGGCTGCACCCATCTTCGCTCCTTTGTTCTGTCTCCGCCCACATTGAGGGTGGTCCCGGGGCAACTTAGTGATTGTCAGTTCCAGGGGCAGTTCTCTCACGCTGATGGACACTTCCAGCATCACAGTCTCTGTTGGTGGGCGCGGTTTCCGCTTTTGGCGCCATTCTTCGACCTGGCCCACGATGGGAGGTGGCCTTTTGCCACACTCTGGCACGCCCATAATGGCGTCCGCTCTTCCAAGGCGGGAAATCTTTGGAAATGGCGGGAATCGTCTCCCAGTGGCGGGAAACTCCATGGATGGCGGGAAAAAGCTGCAAATGGCGGACAACCGGCGGGAAACGACCTGTGATGGGGTCCGTTGGCGGGGACCCTCCGGAACCGGCGGGAGACTTCTTTTTGAGGTAACGGTGAACTTTTCTTCAGGCACGCAGTACCCGGTTGTTGCGGGCACGTTATCCTGCCGACTACGCCAAAGTTGACGCGCCCCCTGGGCCAGTGTTGTTTGGGGGATACCCGGAGCCGGATCAGATGGGGGTTGTAGTCTCCGAGTGGCGGCGACCCGGTCCGTGCCCAGGGTGTCAAACTCCGTGTGTGGCAGTCTTTACAGATGTTGTTAGTGTTCTTAGTGTCGACTACGCCACCCGTTGATTTGCGGTCAAAAGGCCGCCGCTGCAGCAGGGTCCGCTGAGGCTGGTGGTATGTGTGCAGCTGTGATAGTATAACCCCCAACGGGAGGGGTATAGCCTCAGGGGGTCAGGTGTAGAGGATGGTGGTAGTGGTGGTGCAGTGTGGATGGTAAGAAGACTTAGAGTCGGGCTGTGCAGTTCAGGGTTTTTACTTACTGCTGTTCTGTTGGTCACTCTGGCCTTGAGTGACCGCCCGAGCCGTGCTGCGTCCACCAGGTCCTGGACTCGGCCAACCCCCAAGCAATTCTGGAGCGTGGTCCTGAGCTCCCTTTCTGACTGTCCTCTCTACTGGCCTTTCTCACCAGGGGTCCACTCATGTCCGGCTCCCTCGGGTCTCCTATTGGGTGCACCTCTTCGGGGTTCCCTGACCCTATACCTGGTGTGCCTTCCTTGTGGACTTGGTGAGGGGCTGCTCCACATGCAATGTCGCAGCCTCCGGTTCTTAGTTGAGGGTTGTTTCTTTCCTCCACTAATTTGGGATCCGGTTCCCTTGCGTGCCAACCCTTCACCCTTCTGGTCTAATTCTGGGTTCTTGGGGTTCCTTCTTCTCCCCCTCTGGGTCCTCCTCTTCTCCTCTCTCTCTTCTCTCTGCAGGCGCTCCTGGACCTCTCTCAGGACTCACTGACTCTCTACAGAAGACTGACCCTGATCTAAGATGGTTCCCACCTTATATACTCCCTCTATGTGTGAGCTCAGGTGACCAGCACCCAATGAGCTCCTAGCCTTACCCAGACTGCTCCCCCTATCTGCCCCTACACTACTGGGATGTTCCACCCCCCTCCCACTCCAGCCAGGGACAGACACTGTCGTACCTGCACATATACCTAGTGGGAGTACCGTCGGTCTGTCCCTCGGAAATGGGATGTATGTAGTGTATGCAGCTAACTGAGCTCAGTTCCACACTCCATCCTTACCCGGGAGTGGAATATCACACCTCTGGCTTGAGGTGCAATACCCCTGTAGCAGCCGAATCCTCAGGGTGCTACACTATCACTTGGAGCTCTCTTACATTCTTGAGATGCTCAATCACAACTTCAGAGCTATCAAAGATACAACATTAATCCTCCACGAATGAACACACAACCTTGAGCTGCCAGTAAGAAATCTGATACTCTACATGTCTGTTCTAATTCTAAAGAGATTTCTGCCAGAGCATCAGAAGTCTCATTGATAACCTGGTCTATAATATTACTATACAGATTTAGCTTTTTCATAATGAGGATACCCCAACCTATCAAAATTGGGGCCATTGAATAGAATCATAGATTCGTAGCTGTAAGTGACCTCCAGGGTCATCGTGTTCAACCCCCTGCTCAATGCAAGATTCAATAAACCATCTCCGGACAGATGTCTGACCAGCCTCTGTTTGAAGACTTCTATTGAAGGAGAACTCGCCACCTCTCGTGGCAGCCTGTTCCACTCATTGATCACCCTGTCAAAATGTTTTTATTCGGTCGTCCATGACAGCACCACGTGGGAGAGAGAGGATCCGCCCATCAAGGACAGGAAACCTACAGGTTAAAAAGGGCGGCCCTCTCTTTCCGCCTCAGTTTAGGTTTCCTGTCCATGATGGGGGACCTTGCAGGCTTACCTGCAGAAGATGGACTCCTGTCCCAGAGAGGGCCACAGCAGGTGGTTGGAGCCGGTCTGTTCCGGTCCTCTGGAGACGCCACGGCAGGGCTCATGGGGGCGCCTCCGTGAGCGTTGCGGCAGGCGCGACATTGCCTCACGGGAGGTAGATGTCCGCCAGGTGTGGGCCCGCTAGCGGGCTTCCTCCCCCCCCTTCGCTACCGCTTGCAGGAGATCCAGGTCGCTCAGGCGGCGCACGTGACGGGCGCGACCTTCTGACGCGACTTCCGGTGCGCCGGGCAGGAAGCCCTGTGATGTCACCGGAAGGGGCGGGGCTCGTTTGAATTTTTTGGCGCGAGCAGCTGAACGCCGGGGGATTGTGGACCTGGCGGCGAGTAGCCCACCTGGATCCCACCTGGACCTGGGGAGGAAGACCAAGGAGCAGGTAACGCCCTCCTGGGTAAAAAAAAAAAAAAAAAAAAAAAAAAAAAAAAGGAAACACACACCCACACATGGTACCGGTATGGCCAGTATATAAAGGGTCTGGTAACATACAGAGGTGCTTCCCAGCCCATTCTTACATTGTAAGCTATGGAAGATTCACAGGAGCTGTCACCTAGGCAACAACATCTGCTGCAGGAGCAGCCCTCTGGGGAGCCCTCACAACTAGTGGCGCAGCGTCATTCCCGGCTAGGGTCTGGTCGTACAACTAGAAGAGCTACCACTAAGAGCAGGAAGGACTGTTCGGTGCGGCGTGATTCCTCGCCATGCATGCTGGATTCTTCTGCTTCTACGGTACCGAAGGTTCTGTGGGGTGAGTGGAATCTTCGTGAAAGTTCTACTAATGTTTCCTCCTTCTTTCTATCTATGACTTTCTTTTAGAGCAAGAAATGTTCCTCGAAGTCCAAGCACAGAGAGTGTGCCTTATGCAGCTGTCCACTCCCTGATTCTTATAGCAAAAGGTTGTGTCAGCTTTGTATCAGCAAAATGATATCGGAGGAGACCCCAGATTTTTCCCTAGGCCTAAGAACTTTAATAAGGGAAGAAATAGGCAAAGCATTGCAAGGTTCAGAGTCTGGGCATATTCCTCAAGAAACCCAGCCGGGTTCAGACTCTGAGCTATCGGTCGCTTCCTCCTCCGCCTTCTCTTCCTCTGATAGTGAGCCAGACAGACAGTGCTTCCCCCTGAAGGAGGTCGATGCCCTAGTAAAAGCCGTCCGATCTACAATGGGGATAGTGGACTCGAGGGTAGAGAAGTCAGCTGAGGATGTTATGTTTGGTGGTCTGGGGCTAAAGAAGAGAAGGGTCTTTCCAGTAAATTCAAGAGTGAAAGACCTCATTGATAAGGAGTGGAGAAAGCCTGACAAGAAGGGTAGTGTTCCTCCATCCTTTAAAAGGAAATATCCGTTTGAGGATACTATGTCTTCCTCCTGGTTAAAAGCACCCAAGCTGGATGTTGCTGTTACTAAAGCAGCGAAAAGAACTTCCCTCCCGCTCGATGATATGGGTGCATTGAGAGACCCCCTAGACAGACGGGCTGATACTTTCCTGAAAGGGGCATGGGAGACAGCTGCGGGAGCACTGAGACCAACAGTAGCAGCTACCTGTACGTCCAGAGCCCTGATGGTATGGCTTGAACACCTAGACAGTCAGTTGAAGGATGGGACTTCTAGGAAAGACATTATTTCTTCCCTTCCACTGGTTCAGGGGGCGGCAGCTTTTCTTGCTGATGCATCTGTGGACTTGGTGAGGTTGGCAGCAAAGTCAGCAGCACTGTCAAATGCGGCTCGGCGAGCCTTGTGGATTAAAAGCTGGCCAGGGGATTTACAGACTAAGTCCAGACTGTGTACAATCCCGTGTGAAGGGGAATACCTCTTTGGTCAGACCATGGACGACTTATTGGAGAAAGCGGGGGACCCTAAGAAGGGGTTTCCATCAGTTCCTCTACCCTCCTTTAAGAGATCGTTCCGGAAGAGGAAATTTTTCCGGAAGAGATATTTCAGGGAGCAAGACAAGTCTGATGAAAGAGGTCGAAAAGGTAGAGGTCTACTCTTTGGTCCGTCTCCAAAAAATGAGCAGAAGACAGGGGATACACAATCAGCCCAGGTGGGAGGGAGATTGTCATTTTTTGTCCCAGCTTGGGAACAGATTTCTCATAGTAATTGGATTTTGAGCCTGATTAAGTATGGTCTTAAGTTTCAATTTAAAGCATTGCCTCACAAAAGGTTCATGGTTGTTCCCTCCAGTTCTTCCCCAGAATGCCAGGCTGCCCTCGTTTCGGAAGTACAAACCCTAATAAGAAAGCACGTCCTGATTGAGGTTCTGGAAGCTGAAAAGGGTCTTGGTTTCTACTCCCCGCTCTTCTTGATTCCGAAACCGGATGGAAGTTTCAGAACAATTATAAATCTGAAATCCCTGAATAATTTCCTTAAAATACACACCTTTAAAATGGAGTCTTTAAAATCCGTAATAAAGTTACTTTTTCCCCACTGCTATATGGTAGTGCTCGATCTCAAAGATGCGTATTACCATATCCCAATTCATAGTGATTACCAGAAATACTTGAGGCTGGCCATTGAAATAGACGGGGTGGTTAAACACTTCCAATACACTGCACTCCCCTTCGGTTTAGCTATAGCCCCACGGGTTTTTACTAAAGTAATGGCGGAAGTTATGGCCCATATAAGAGAAAGGGACATTCTAATTATCCCTTACCTGGATGATCTCCTGATAGTGGGGAATTCGTTGGTTCAATGCGAGACCCACCTGCAGGAGACCATGTCGGTCTTAAAGAGTTTGGGGTGGTTTCTAAATTTAGAAAAATCTAGACTATCTCCACTCAAGGTACAACAATATCTGGGGGTCATATTAGATTCCAGGAAACAGCTATGTTGTCTTCCAGAAGAGAAAATTGATAGAATCCGGGAGTTGGTAGAACAATGTATACGTAAACCTTCTATGTCACTCCGTAAGGCCATGTCACTATTGGGAACCTTCACCTCCACTTTTCCTGTGGTTCGTTGGTCACAATTGCATTCAAGAGCCTTTCAGTGGGATGTGTTGTACAATAACGCAGCTTTAGAGGGGCATCTAGACCGTAAGTTTACGCTAGGTCCTCGTGCCATATGGTCCCTTCGTTGGTGGTTACGACAAGACAATCTTGCTAAAGGGATTCCCTGGGAATGTAGTCCAACTGCAGTCTTGTCCACTGATGCAAGTGCTACAGGTTGGGGAGCTCACTTTGAAGGGAAATTAGTGCAGGGAACCTGGTCAAGCAGTGAGCAACAGTTGTCATCAAATGTTAAGGAGCTTCTGGCGGTGCAGCATGCGTTCAACGAGTTCCTTATATATTTTCAGGACCAGCATGTCCGTGTACTCTCGGACAATCAAGTCACGGTAGCTTACATAAACCACCAAGGGGGAACCCGCTCAAGAAACTTGATGAGGGTAGCGAACGCACTTCTGCTGAAAGCCGAAGATCACTGTCTCTCTCTTTCGGCTACTCATCTAAAAGGCAAGGAAAACATCACAGCGGATTTCCTCAGCCGTACTTCTGTAAAAGAAGGAGAGTGGTCCCTAAATACACAAATATTCTCGAGAATCGTAGAAATGTGGGGCCTTCCGTCTGTGGACTTATTCGCAACAAGAGCCAATCGGAAAGTGGAAAATTTTTGTTCCTTAGACCCCAGAGAAGGACCCCTGGCAGTGGACGCCTTTATGGTTCCCTGGAGGTTTCCTCGGGCATATGCCTTCCCTCCCATGATCCTGCTCCCAGCGGTGATAAAAAAGATCAGGGCAGACCGGGCCAGAGTGATACTCGTATGTCCCTTTTGGCCCAAAAGACCGTGGTTCCCTTGTCTCCGGAAGATGTCCATATCAGATCCCTGGGTTCTTCCAGAGATTCCGGACCTCCTCACTCAAGGGCCACTTTCCCATCCTCCAACCCCGAGTCTACATTTGACAGCGTGGAATTTGAGAGGGTGTTATTGACCAACAAAGGATTCCCCGCAAATGTAGTGAATACTCTCCTAGCTAGCAGAAAACCTGTTACCACCCGTATTTATGCCAGGACCTGGAGGAAGTTTCTGTCCTTTGCAGAAGTTAAGGTGGAGGAGGGGCCCCCTATTGGGAAAATTCTGGAATTTCTGCAGCGAGGCTTAAAATTAGGTCTCACTACCAGTACCTTGAAAGTACAGGTGTCGGCGTTGGGAGCTTTATTTTCTTCCAATATTGCAGATAACTATTGGATAGGCCTTTTTATAAAAGCTTCCTTTAGGTGTAGACCCATTACCAAAGCAATGATGTCTCCCTGGGATTTGAATTATGTCTTAGATGCCTTGACCAGTCCTCCTTTTGAGCCACTAGATTTAGTCTCCCCCAAAATTATTTTCCTAAAGACGGTCCTGTTAGTAGCCCTAACTTCAGCCAGGAGAGTCAGTGACCTACAGGCCCTTTCAATATGCCCTCCATTCACGCAAATTCTGGACGATAGGATTATATTAAAACCTGATCCAGCCTTTCTTCCTAAAGTGGCCACTCGATTCCATAGAACCCAGGAAATAGTTCTCGCAACTTTTTGCTTTCCGCCCAAAAATCAAAAAGAGGAGAGACTTCACACTTTAGACGTTAGCAGGTGCGTACTAAGGTACTTAGAAGTATCACATGACTTTAGAAAGGATAAGTCCCTATTTATTTGCTATCAGGGGGCTAGGAAGGGTTGTAAGGCCTCAAAGGCTACAATCGCTAGATGGATCAAGGAGGTCATTTCCCTCGCATACTCCTCAGGGGATAAAGAGATACCGGAGGGATTGAGGGCGCATTCTACCAGAGCGGTGTCAACCTCCTGGGCGGAGAAGACAGGGCTTTCCATTGAGGAGATTTGTAAGGCTGCCACTTGGTCTTCTCCCTCTACTTTCTATAGGCACTATAGATTGGATCTGGGTGGCTCTGCAGATCTCACTTTCGGGAGAAGGGTGCTTCAAGCTGTGGTCCCTCCCTAATTTCCTTCGTCTCTGTAATTCTCTCACGTGGTGCTGTCATGGACGACCGAATAAAGCCTTAGTTACTTACCGGTAACGGGATTTTTCGGAGCCCATGACAGCACCCGTATATTCCCTCCCTTCACTGGTGTTGTGCACTCCTGTAGATTTGATTTCTTTTTGTGCACCCTTGTGGGAAATTGATGAAAAGTAATGTACTTAATGTGATTATGTTTTGCTATAACTAACCTTGGCGGTACTCTCATGCTCTGTTAACTAAACTGAGGCGGAAAGAGAGGGCCGCCCTTTTTAACCTGTAGGTTTCCTGTCCTTGATGGGCGGATCCTCTCTCTCCCACGTGGTGCTGTCATGGGCTCCGAAAAATCCCGTTACCGGTAAGTAACTAAGGCTTTTCTAATATCTAATCTGTATCTGCTCCCTTTTCAGTTTTACTCCATTGCTTCTCGTGTTTCCATGTGCAAATTAGAATAAAGATGATCCCTCTACACTGTCCCATCCCTTCAGAAATTTGTAGACCGCTATTAAGTCTCCTCTTGGCCTTCTTTTTGCAAGCTAAACATTCTCAGATCCTTTAACCATTCCTCATTGGACATAGTTTGCAGTCCGCTCAATATCCTCGTGGATCTTCTCTGAACTTGTTCCAGTTTTTCGATGCCTTTTTAAAATGTGGTACCCAGAAGTGGACACAGTATTTCAGATGAGGTCTGACCAAGGAGGAGTAGAGGGGGATAATTACTTCCCTTTATCTAGATTCTGTGCTTCTCTTAATACATCCCAGAACTGTTTGCCTTTATTTCTGCTGCTTCACACTGTTGACTTATGTGCAGTCTGTGATCTATTATTATACCCAAGTCTTTTTCACATGTGCTGTTGCTTGGTTATATTCTTCCCATTCTGTAGATGTCCTTTTCGCTTTTTTCTTGCCCAATGAATGTAATTTTAACCACTTCGTGCCAGAGCCTGTTTTTGCCTTCGTGACCGTGCCAATTTTTTCAATTCTGACCACTGTCACTTTATGAAGTAATTACTCTGGAACGCTTCAACGGATTCCCCTGATTCTGAGAATGTTTTTTCGTGACATATTGTACTTCATGATAGTGGTAAAATTTCTTCAATATCGCTTGCGTTTATTTGTGAAAAGATCAGAAATTTGGCGAAAATTTTGAAAATTTTGCAATTTTCAAACTTTGAATTTTCATGCCCTTAAATCAGAGAGATATGTCACACAAAATAGTTAATAAATAACATTTCCCACATGTCTACTTTATATCAGCACAATTTTGGAAAGGAAGCTATAAGGGTTAAAAGTTGACCACCGATTTCTCATTTTTCCAACAAAATTTACAAAAACATTTTTTTAGGGACCACATCTTATTTGAAGTGACTTTGAGGGCCCTTTAGGACAGAAAATACCCAAAAGTAACACCATTCTAAAAACTGCACCACTCAAGGTGCTCAAAACCACATTCAAGAAGTTTATTAACCCTTCAGGTGTTTCACAGGAATTTTTGGAATGTGGAAGAAAACAATGAACATTTAACTTTTTTTCACAAAAATGTTACTTTAGACCCAATTTTTTTATTTTCACAAGGGTAACAGGAAAAAAATGGAATACACAATTTGTAGTGCAATTTCTCATGAGCGCGCTGATACCCCATATGTGAGGGAAAACCACCGTTTGGGCGCAGTGCAGGGTTCGGAAGGGAAGGAGCGCAATTTGACTTTTTGAATGTAAAATTAGTTTGAATAATTAGGGGACGCCATGTTGCATTTGGGTAGCCCCTGATGTGCCTAAACAGTGGAAACCCCCCACAAGTGACACCATTTTGGAAACTAGACCCCTTAGGGAACCTATCTAGCTGTGTGGTGAGCACCTTGCACCCCCAGGTGCTTCACAGAAGTTTATAATATTGAGCCGTAAAAATAAAATTTTCGCATTTTTCACAGATAAAATGTTTTTTATTCCCTAATTTTGCATTATCATAAGGGTAACAGGAGAAATTGCACCATGAAATTTGTTGTGCAATTTCTCCTGAGTATGCCGATACCCCATATGTGGGGGAAAACCACTGCTTTGGTGTACG
Source organism: Phyllobates terribilis (assembly GCF_046119375.1). Lineage (NCBI taxonomy): Eukaryota > Metazoa > Chordata > Amphibia > Anura > Dendrobatidae > Phyllobates > Phyllobates terribilis. The sequence goes on from NW_027362770.1 coordinate 87,158,266, forward strand.
GCAGGGTTCGGAAGAGAAAGGAGCGCTATGGTGGCTGGGATAGGTTGCAGACACCATGTCACATTTGAAGAGTCGCTGACATGCCGAAACAGCAGAAACCCCCACAAGTGACCCCATTTTGTAAACTACACCTCTCAAGGAATTCATCTAGGGAAGTAGTGAGTATTTTTAAATTTTTAAATTTATACCATTGGGCAGTGAAAAAAACATAATTATATTTTTACCACAAAAAAATGTTTTACCCTCAGATTTTACATTTTCACACAGGGCAATGGGTAAAAATGGTGCCGAAATGTGTCACACAATTTCTTCTAAAAGTGTCAATACCCCATATGTGGCTGTATCGTACCGCTTAGCCATACGGCGAGATCTGCGAGGGACGGAGCGCTATTTGGCAATTGGAGAACAAATTATTGTAGAATAGGCATTTGGACTTGGGAGCACAAAATTTTCTGAATTTCTTTTGGGGGGCAAGGGCCATTTCGCTTTTCCAGAGCCTTTCTGCTACCAGTAACTTGGAATATTTTTAACAGATGACGGACCTGAGTGGGGACTAGCTTTTTTTGAGGACTGAGTTGAAGCTTTTATTGGGAACATTTTACGTAACATTTATCTGGCGCTCGAGGCTGAGCACTTACATCGGGGTTTCCATCTAAATTTCCAAGTGATGTAATTCAGATGAAACCCCTGTGGGATCCATTCACTGTAATGAGGCAGCAGAGTTACTCTGGACTCCGTCTGGCCTCTGTTTAGCGGTGTCCTTTTTTTCAGAAGTGCACAAAACTGTGGCCAACCGCACTTTTATGCACGCCTAGAAAAACTGACACCGTGGGATCACAGGCCAGATGGCATCCACAGTGGCCTATATCAGCCTCATTACAGGGAATCTTCCGTCATGGGTTCCATCTGAATCACGTATTTCAGAGATTTACACGGAAACTCTGGTGTAAGCGCTCAGCGCAGAGCGCAGGATAAATGTGTGCAGAGCCTTACTGCGATCTTTGGGAGACATAATAAACAAATCAGTAGCAGGTGAAGAATTGGTTTTATTTATTTTTTACGCCGTTCCTCGTGCGGTATACGTGATGAGATTACTTTATTCTTCGGGTCGGTGTGATTACAGAGATACCAGATTCATATCGGGTTTTTATGACTGACAGCTGTCACACACTAAAAGACGCTTTTTTAGCAAAATCTAGTTTTTGCATCGCCATATTTTGAGAGCTATAATTTTTTCCATATTTCGGCCAACAGAGTCATGTGATGGCTTGTTTTTTGCGGGACGAGTTGACATTTTTATTTGTACCATTTTTGGGTATGTGACATTTTTTGATCGCTTTTTATTCCGTTTTTTGGAAGGTAAAATTAACAAAAACCAACAATTCAGGAATTGTTTTTTGAGGTTTTTTTTTATGCCGTTCTGCGTGTGGTAAAAGTGATAAGGCAGCATTATTCTTCGGGTCAGTACGTTTACAGCGATACTACACTTACTGTATATTTTTTTATGTTTTGGCGCTTTTACACAATAAAACAATTTTATAGAAAAAATATATTTTTTTGCATCGCTTTATTCTGAGAGCTATAACTTTTTTATTTTTAGGCTGATGGAGCTGTGTGGCGGCTTGTTTTTTTTGCGGAACAAGATGACGTTTTCAGTGGTACCATTTTTATTTCCATTTTGCTTTTTGATCGCATTTTTTTCCACTTTTTCTTTGGCGATATGATGAAAAAGCATAGTTTTTTATTTATTTTTATTACGGTGTGCACAGAAGGAGTTAATTAGTGTGACAGTTTTACAGATCGGGTTGTTTTGGACGCGCCGATACCAAATATGTGTACTTTTTTTGTTTTTGCATAAATATACGGATTTATTGGTTTAATATTTTATTTATTTATTTTTATTTATTTTGTGATTTTTTTTTTTTTCTAAACAGTTTGAAAACATTTTTTTGAATTTTTTTTTTACTTTTTCTACTCAGTCCCTGTATGGGACATTAATTTTTATTTTTCTAATCACTGATCTCATGCAATGCAATAGACATGTATTGCATTGGATGAGATCTATGCTGACAGTTTCACACTGTCTCCTGCTGGACTCAGCTGCAGGCTGAGCTCAGCAGGACACCATATATGGCAGATCCGGAGGCTGTCATGTGACCTCCGGCTGCCATAACAACGGCAGGTCCTGGAAGACATCAGGGGGCCGTCGGAGAGGTAAGTTGACGACCCCCTCTCCTCTCACTATCTTCTATAAGCCACGATCACTATAGATCGCGGCATATAGAAGATAGCAAAGGGTTAACATCATTGGGACCTGATCCAATCATGTCCCCTGTTAGAGCTATTGCTCTGCACCGGAACCGCAGCGCTTGCAGGACCCTGGGGGTCTTGAGCGCTGCGGGACCACCCACCGTTTTTAAACGTCAGCGCTGCACAGAGTCCAGGCAGCGCCGACGTTTATGTACAGTGGGCGGTCTGGAAGCGGTTAAATGTGGTAAAAATATCCCTTCTGATAATGATAGCCATGTGATGTGAAGAGCCAATCAGTTCTTTAACCCCTTCACCCTCTTTTCACCTTCATGACTAGGCCAACTTGTACAATTTAGACCACTGCTACTTTATATTGTAGTAACTCTGAACGCTTCAAATCCCAATGATTGAGATTGGGTTTTTTTTTTTGACACATTGTACTTTTAGTGGTAAACTTAGGTCAATTTTTTTTGCGTTTATTTGTGAAAATATTGGAATTTTGGCAAGAATTTGGATGTAAATACTTTTATGCCCAAAAATGACAAAAGTATTGTCGGAGGGATACCTTTATTGGCTAACCAGAAAAAATATATATGCAAGCTTTCAGAGCACAGAGGCTCCTTCAGGCAGGATTACAAATGAATTACGAAGACGAAGAAGGCACAACATTTAAGAGATATTGTCCTGTCCTGACAGTGAATCTGCTCTCTGGAAATATAAGTCATATTTTATGTTTCATTACAAATTCTTGTGACGTTGACCTCTGTTTATTGCTCCTAATGTTTGGTAACATCTCCTGGCGATTAATGTATACATTTTAGTTTCAGTTTGCAATGTATTGTGGGAGGTTCCTGAGGCATTCTGTTATTATTGCAATGCATTGTGGTCTTATTATGACACTGTGAAAATACCAGCAGTCATTTCCTGCATTCTTCTGAGGAGAAACCACCTCACGTGTTGCTCTGTCTTGTTCTTTGCATACAGCCTCTTGTAGCATAGTTGGTAAGCTGCTATCTGGGCTACAATGCACTGATGTTAGAAGTGTATTGATGTATTAGATGGGTAATCATCAGCTTCCTGTCCATCTACAATCAATAGAAGAAGGTTACAAGTTCACAGCCTCTTTTTCTTAAAGAAGACAGGGGGTTTAGCTACATGTCTCACTGCACACCGTGCTATCGTGTGAGGCCAGTATAGATATAATCGTTGTGCCTTCTTCATTTGTCTCATTAATTTGTAATGCTGCCTGAAGAAGCCGCCCCTGTGCTCTGAAAGCTTGCATATATATTTATTCTGGTTAGTCAATAAAGGTATCCAGGGCCGGACTGGGTCAAAAAAGCAGCCCTGCCGCACAGACCCCACCAGCCCACACACTAGAAGGGTATGTGCACACCGTCGGTATTGGCAGCGCTTTCAACGCAATATACTTTATGCTGCATCCAAAGCGCTGCACGCAGGTGAATCCGCGTGTGTTCATTGAACCATGCGGATTCACTGCATCCTGTACATTGCACTGATAGAATTTCTCTTGCAGAGACTAGCGACTCCGCAAGAGAAATTGACATGCTGCGGTCTGGAAAGACGCATCGCATCTCCGTGTCCGCGGGTGATTGTACATATCCCATCTACTACATATATGCAGTAACATATGATCGTGTGCACGTACCCTAACACTCGTTACCCCTGATCATTGCTTTACTTTGTTGTGCCCCTCACTCTATTAAAAGGAGTTATTTGAAGAGGTGCATGTGAATGGCGCCACAGTGCTTATGATCGACTACAGCTCCATTTACATGGTGCTCTACAGAGCTCCGATTCTCGGGATCATGGGGGTTCCAACAGTCGGATCTCCAGCAATTGGAAAGTTATCCCCTATCCAGAGGAGAAGGCATTACTTGGAATAATCAATTTAAACAGATTTTCCAATATTTATTTTTATTTGGCCATAGTAATATTGAAAATACTAAACCAATATTGACGCCTCTCCGACAACAGGACAGGAGGACTGGTAATGTGCGGTGTATGTATACAGGACAGGAGGAGTGGTACTGTGCGGTGTATGTATACAGGACAGGAGGAGTGGTACTGTGCGGTGTATGTATACAGGACAGGATGAGTGGTACTGTGTGGTGTATGTATACAGGACAGGAGGAGTGGTACTGTGTGGTGTATGTATACAGGACGGGAGTAGTGGTAATGTGCGGTGTATATATACAGGACAGGAGGAGTGGTACTGTGCGGTGTATGTATACAGGACAGGAGGAGTGGTACTGTGCGGTGTATGTATACAGGACAGGAGAAGTGGTACTGTGCAGTGTATGTATACAGGACAGGAGGAGTGGTACTGTGCGGTGTATGTATACAGGACAGGAGGAGTGGTACTGTGCAGTGTATGTATACAGGACTGGAGAAGTGGTACTGTGCAGTGTATATATACAGGACAGGACGAGTGGTACTGTGCTTTGTGTGTATATATACAGGACATGAGTCAACAGTGTGATGCAGCAGCAAAAAAGGCAAATACAATTCTGGGATGTATTAACAGAAGCATACAGTCTAGATCACGTGAAGTCATTATCGGTCTTTACTCCTCTTTGGTCAGACCTCATCTGGAATACTGTGTACAGTTTTGGGCACCACATTTTAAAAAAGACATAGACAAACTGGAGCAAGTTCAGAGAAGAGCGACCAGAATGGTGACTGGTCTGCAAACCATGTCCTATGAGGAACGGTTGCAGGATTTGGGAATGTTTAGCTTGCAAAAAAGAAGACTGAGAGGAGACTTAATAGCTGTCTACAAATATGTCAAGGGCTGTCACATTGTAGAAGGATCATCTTTATTCTCATTTGCACAAGGAAAGACTAGAAGCAATGGGATGAAACTAAATGGGAGGAGACACAGATTAGATATTAGAAAAAACTTTTTGACAGTTAGGGTGATTAATGAGTGGAACAGGCTGCCACGAGAGGTGGTGATTTCCCCTTCAATGGACGTCTTCAAACAGAGGCTGGACAGACATCTGTCTGAGATGATCTAGTGAATCCTGCTTTGATCAGGGGGTTGGACCAGATGACCCAGGAGGTCCCTTCCAACTCTACCATTCTATGATTCTATGACAGGACGAGTGGTACTGTGCGGTGTGTGTATATATACAGGACAGGACGAGTGGTACTGTGCGGTGTGTGTATATATACAAGACAGGACGAGTGGTACTGTGCGGTGTGTGTATATATACCGGACAGGACGAGTGGTATATATATACCGGACAGGAGGAGTGGTACTGTGCGGTGTGTGTGTATATATACAGGACAGGAGGCGAGGTACTGTGCGGTGTGTGTGTGTATATACAGGACAGGAGGAGTGGTACTGTGCGGTGTGTGTATATACAGGACAGGAGGAGTGGTACTGTGCGGTGTGTGTGTATATATACAGGACAGGAGGAATGGTGCTGTGTGGTGTGTGTATATATACTGGACAGGAGGAGTGGTACTGTGCGGTGTGTGTATATATACAGGACAGGAGAAGTGGTACTGTGCGGTGTGTACGTAAAGTATTCAGACCCCTTTAAATTATTCACTTTGTTTCATTGCAGCAATTTGGTAAATTCTAAAAAGTTCATTTTTTTTCCTCATTAATGTACACTCTGCACCCCATCTTGACTGAAAAAAAACAGAAATGTAGAAATTTTTGCAAATTTATTAAAAAGAAAAACTATCACATGGTCATAAGTATTCAGACCCTTTGCTCAGTATTGAGTAGAAGCACCCATTTGAGCTAGTACAGCTATGAGTCTTCTTGGGAATGAAGCAACAAGTTTCTCACACCTGGATTTGGGGATCCTCTGCCATACTTCCTTGAAGATCCTCTCCAGTTCTGTCAGGTTGAATGATGAACGTTGATGGACAACCATTTTCAGGTCTCTCCAGAGATGCTCAATTAGGTTTACGTCAGGGTTCTGGCTGGGCCAGTCAAGAATGGTCACTGAGTTGTTCTCAAGCCACTCCTTTGTTATTTTAGCTGTGTGCTTAGGGTCATTGTCTTGTTGGGAGGTGAACCATCGGCCAAGTCTGAGGTCCAGAGCACTCTGGAAGATGTTTTCATCCAGGATATCTCTGTATTTGGCCGCATTCATGTTTCCTTCAATTGCAACCAGTCGTTCACTGTTGGGATTGTATTGAGCAGGTGATGAGCAGTGCCTGGTTTTCTCCACACATACCGCTTAGAATTATCACCAAAAAGTTCTATCTTCGTCTCATCAGACCAGAGAATCTTATTTCTCATAGTCTGGGAGTCCTTCATGTGTTTTTGAGCAAACTCTATGCGGGCTTTCATATGTCTTGCACTGAGGAGAGGCTTCCATCAAGCCACTCTGCCATAAAGGCCTGACTGGTGGAGGGCTGCAGTGATAGTTGACTTTGTGGAACTTTCTCCCATCTCCCTACTGCATCTCTGGAGCTCAGCCACAGTGATCTTGGGGTTCTTCTTCACATCTCTCACCAAGGCTCTTCTCCCCCGATTGCTCAGTTTAGCTGGACGGCCAGGTCTATGAAGACTTCTGGTGGTCCCAAACTTCTTCCATTTAAAAATTATGCAGGCCACTGTGCTCTTAGGAACCTTGAGTAATGCAGAAATTCTGTAACCTTGGCCAAATCTGTGCCTTGCCACAATTCTGTCTCTGAGCTCCTTGGGCAGTTCCTTTTGAGCTCATGATTCTCATTTGGTCTGACATGAACTGTGATCTGTGAGGTCTTATATAGACAGCTGGACTCCAATGAAGGAGTAGAACCATCTGAAGGAGGATCACAAGGAAATTGACAGCATGTGACTTAAATATGAGTGTCTGAGCAAAGAGTCTGAATACTTATGACCATGTGATATTTCAGTTTTTCTTTTTTAATAAATTTGCAAAAACTTCTACATTTCTGTTTTTTTTTCAGTCAAGATGGGGTGCAGAGTGTACTTTAATGAGAAAAAAATGAACTTTTTTAGAATTTACAAAATGGCTGCAATGAAACAAAAAGTGAAAAAGTTAAAGGGGTCTGAATACTTTCCGAACCCACTGTATACAGGACAGGAGAAGTGGTACTGTGCAATGTGTATATATACTGGACAGGAGAAGTGGTACTGTGCGGTGTGTATATACACAGGACAGGACAGGACAAGTAGTACTGTGCGGTGTGTAAGTATACAGGACAGGACAAGTGGTACTGTGCGGTGTGTAAGTATACAGGACAGGACAAGTGGTACTGTGTGGTGTGTAAGTATACAGGACAGGACAAGTGGTACTGTGCAGTGTGTGTATATATACAGGACAGGACTAGTGGTACTGTGCAGTGTGTAAGTATACAGGACAGGACAAGTGGTACTGTGCGGTGTGTAAGTATACAGGACAGGACAAGTGGTACTGTGCGGTGTGTAAGTATACAGGACAGGACAAGTGGTACTGTGCAGTGTGTAAGTATACAGGACAGGACAAGTGGTACTGTGCGGTGTGTAAGTATACAGGACATGACAAGTGTTACTGTGCGGTGTGTAAGTATACAGGACAGGACAAGTGTTACTGTGCAGTGTGTGTATATATACAGGACAGGACAAGTGGTACTGTGCGGTGTGTATATATACAGGACAGGACAAGTGTTACTGTGCGGTGTGTAAGTATACAGGACAGGACAAGTGTTACTGTGCAGTGTGTGTATATATACAGGACAGGACAAGTGGTACTGTGCGGTGTGTATATATACAGGACAGGACAAGTGTTACTGTGCGGTGTGTATATATACAGAACAGGACAAGTGGTACTGTGCAGTGTGTGTATATATACAGGACAGGACAAGTGGTACTGCGCAGTGTGTGTATATACACAGGACAGGACAAGTGGTATTGCGCAGTGTGTGTGTATATACACAGGACAGGACAAGTGGTACTGCGCAGTGTGTGTATATACACAGGACAGGACAAGTGGTACTGCGCAGTGTGTGTATATATACAGGACAGGACAAGTGTTACTGTGCGGTGTGTATATATACAGAACAGGACAAGTGGTACTGTGCGGTGTGTAAGTATACAGGACAGGACAAGTGGTACTGTGCAGCGTGTGTATATATACAGGACAGGACAAGTGGTACTGCGCAGTGTGTGTATGTATACAGGACAGAAGGAGTGGTACTGTGCGGTGTGTATGTATACAGGACAGGACAAGTGGTACTGTGCAGTGTGTGTATATACACAGGACAGGACAAGTGGTACTGTGCGGTGTGTATGTATACAGGACAGAAGGAGTGGTACTGTGCGGGGTGTATATAGACAGGACAGGACAAGTGGTACGGTGCAGTGTGTATGTATACAGGACAGGACAAGTGGTACTGTGCGGTGTGTATGTATACAGGACAGAAGGAGTGGTACTGTGCGGGGTGTATATAGACAGGACAGGACAAGTGGTACTGTGCAGTGTGTGTATATACACAGGACAGGACAAGTGGTACTGTGCGGTGTGTATATATACAGAACAGGACAAGTGGTACTGTGCGGTGTGCATATATACAGAACATGTGCAGCACTAAATCAAAGGAATCTGTCACCCCTGGGAAGTTTTTAAGCTATTAATACGGGCATACAAGTGATAGGACTATTATCACCATTCTACCTGTACGCTCATATCTGTGGTCTTATTGTGGAGATATCATCTTTTATTTCTTTATGGTAATGATTTCTTCCAGGTTCTGGGGCGCACGGTGCCTGGAAGAAAACTCTGCCTCCGGTTTTCATTTGCGTACCACCCCCCTCCCATCAGCGTCACGGGGTCCTGTGATGTGTATTGGTGGCCCAGGAATCCCGCCCCTGCAATAGTGTGATTATACGCACCTTTTCCGCCATTCAATGGGCAGAGTACAGGTCACAGGGCCCTGTGACGCTAATGGGATGGGTGACACGCAAATGAAGGCCCCCGAGGCAGAGCTTTCTTCCAGGCATCACACCCCGCAGAGCCTGGAAGAAATCATTACCATAAAGAAATAAAAGATTATTTCTCCACAACAAGACCGCAGATATGAGGCATACAGGTAGGACTATTATATCCATTCTATCACCTGTATGCCCGTATTAATAGCTAAAAAACGTCCCAGGGGGTGACAGATTCCATTTAAGAAGTGGACTCTTTATTAGCCCATGTAACAACATTTCAGTTCCATAGCAGAGAAATGTTCTGTTGTGGATCCGAAACATTGCCACATGGGCTAATATATATATATATATATATATATATATATATATATATATATATATATATATATATATATATATATATATATGCAGCACTCCGATTAATTGCCCATGTGGCAATGTTTCATGTATAAAGTGTAGCATCGGCATCTCTGCCCCCTGCCAGGCAGAGACGCCATCCCTCTCACCTCCCCGCTCCCCGCGCGGCGTCCTCCTGCGCTCCTCTTCCTGCTGCTGCCGGCGCATGCCGTCCTAAGGAGTCCCCGGCCAATAGCCGGAGGACCTCCCATATATAAGGCACCTCCTCCAAAATGGAGGTGCCCGAGCAAAAGTTGATACACAACATACTTACCTCTGCTTCAGCCCTCAGGTCCAGTTGCCAGCCTGACTACTGTTCCAGTCCGCCAGTCTGACTACTCTCCAGCCCGACAGTCTGCCTTCCGTTCTACCCGCCAGTCTGTCTATGGGCAAGTCCGCCTGCTTACCAGGAAGCACCTGCCTGTTACCTGCCTGCTACCTGCCGTGCCTGCTAGCCCGCTCACCTGGGAGCACTCGCCTGTTTCCTGCCTGTCACCTGCTAGCCTACCTGGAGGCTCTACCGTCACTTGCCGTGACCACCCGCCTGCTAACCTAGAGACTTCAGCCTGCTTTGCCGTCACGTGCCGTGACCACCCGCCTGCTAACCTAGAGACTTCAGCCTGCTTTGCCGTCACGTGCCATAACCACCCGCCTGCTAACCTAGAGACTTCAGCCTGCTTGGCCATCACTTGCCGTGACCACCTGATAGCCTACCTGGAGGCTCCTGCTGTCACTTGCCGTGATTACCCGTCTGCTAACCTAGAGACTTCTGCCTGCTTGTTGTGTCCATCCCCTATACCGGTCAGTCCCAGTCTGCTGACCCGTGGAAGCCACCTGCTCTCTTACAAGGTCGTCCCCAGAGTAGCACCTGGTTCCTCTGCTCGGTCCCTCCCTGGTCACGGAGTCGTTAGCCGCCGTACGACCAGGGTCGGTCTGAGTTGATACTTAGTTACGCCCCTCTGGGTCCCTCCTTGCACCGCGGCACAGAGGTTCCACCACCTGGATCCGTAACATACAGGACAGCGGAAGTATACACGACATGTATAGCTCCACAATATATACTGTGTTAGGTAATATAGAGTGGAGCGGTGTGCTGTGTATATAGTGTGGATTCCACCCAATAGTATACACAGCACCATACTATTTAAACACCTGTAGACTATATATACACAACTCTACATTATACACTACATTAAGACCGCATTATACTATATTATGTTGCACACATCACATAGGGGACACCGCGACTGCTGAATATATATCACATTGAGATTGCTGTATATACATTATATAGGTGATACTGCGACTATTCCCAGCAGTCGCAGTATCGCATACATAATGTATATACAGCAGAGTCAGTGTCACCTATATAATGTATATACAGCAGTCACAGGATCACCTGTATAATGTACATTATGTATGTGATACTGCAACTGGTGTTTATACATTGTATAAGTGATGCTGCGACTGCTGTGTATAGCCGCAGTATAACCTATTTACATATATACAGCAGTATCACCTATATAATGTAAACAGCAGCTGCAATATCACATACATAACTTATACACAGCTGTCTATATACATTATACAGGTGATACTGCGACTGCTGTATATACAATATACAGGTGATACTGCGACTGCTGTATATAATCACAGTATCAGCTATGTAATATATAAACAGCAGTCACAGTATCACCTATATATTGTATATACAGTAGTCTATATACAGTCTACAGTTGATACTGCAATTGCTGTATATACATAATAAAAGTTTCCATATTGGGACTCAATCAGATCCCTGAGATGGGGGTAGGATGAAAAGCTGAAGAGGGTCCATCGTCAGATGTGAGGAGTGGATTCCTGGCTGAGACTATTGATTGAAGCAGGATTCGGAAACATAAAAATGGTGGTCTGACGCTGGTACAGACTTGTGCGCGCTGCGGTGGCCCTTTCAAACTTTTGCCTGAAGGGATGTTGTTCGCACGCGGCCGCACGCTCTTGCTTGTACACACTGACAAGGGCCGCATGCATGCACGCAAGCACTCACTCACTGACAGGGGCAGGGCCACAGCCACGCCACGCACGCTCTGATAGGGGCCGCAGCGGTCCTTGCAAGCGTGTAGAAGTGAGAGAGCACATGGCCGCGAGGGCACACCGGGCCTTTGGTGAGACTTTTAAAGGGCTACCGGCCCACTTTGTAGTACTGAGCCACCGGGCATCTGCCCGCTTTAGAACATTGCCAATCCGGGCCTAGCTCTCTGGTTCTGTAATGTCTTCATCCTGGAAGAAGAAATCACAGGTAAATCAGAGAGATAAAACAATTCACAAGAGACCATAATATTAAAGTGCAGATATTGTAGCTTAAGACTGGACAACCAGTCACTTACACACTTGGTCAAAATTGTTGGTACCCCTCGTTTAATGAAAGAAAAACCCACAATGGTCACAGAAATAACTTAAATCTGACAAAAGTAATAATAAATTAAAAATCTATGAAAATGAACAAGTTAAAGTCAGTCATTGCTTTTCAACCCTGCTTCCACAGAATTTAAAAAAAAATTAAACTCATGAAATAGACCTGGACAGAAATGATGGTACCCCTGAAAATAATGTGAGAAAAGGGACATGTTAAATCAAGTTGTGTCCACTAATTAGCATCACAGGTGTCTACAATCTTGTAATCAGTCAGTGGGCCTGTAAATAGGGCTACAGATAGTCACTGTGCTGTTTGGTGACATAGTGTGTACCACACTCAACATGGACCAGAGGAAGCAAAGAAAAGAATTGTCTCAGGAGATTAGAAAGAAAAGTATAGACAAGCATGTTAAAGGTAAAGGTTATAAGACCATCTCCAAGCTGCTTGATGTACCTGTGACTACAGTTGCACATATTATTCAGAAATTTAAGATCAATGGGACTGTAGCCAACCTCCCTGGCCGCAGGAGGAAAATTGATGACAAATCAAAGAGACTGATAAAACAAATGGTAACAAAAGAGCCCAGGATAACTTCTAAAGAGATTAAAGGTGAACTTTAAGCTCAAGGAACATCAGTGTCAGATTGCACGATTCGTCGTTGTTTGATCCAAAGTGGACTTCATGGGAGACGACCAAGGAGGACACCATTATTGAAAAAAAATCATAAAAAAGCCAGACTGGAGTTTGCCAAACTACATGTTGACAAGCCACAAAGCTTCTGGGAGAATGCCCTATGGACAGATGAGACAAAAATGGACGTTTTTGGCAAGGTACATCAGCTCTATGTTCACAGACGGAAAATGAAGCATATCAAGAAAAGAACACTGTCCCTACTGTGAAACAAGTTGGAGACTCTGTTATGTTCTGGGGCTGCTTTGCTGCATCAAGGCACAGGGTGTCTTGAATCTGTGCAGGGTACAATGAAATTTCAAGACTATCAAGGGATTCTAGAGAGAAATGTGCTGCCCAGTGTCAGAAAGCTTGGCCTCAGTCGCAGGTCTTGGGTCTTGCAACAGGATAATGACCCAAAACACACAGCTAAAACACCCAAGAATGGCTAAGAGGAAAACATTGGTCTATTCTGCAGTGGCCTTCTATGAGCCCTGACCTAAATCCTATTGAGCATCTTTGTAAAGAGCTGAAACATGCCGTTTGGAAAAGGCAACCTTCAAATACGGGACAACTGGAGCAGTTTGCTCATGAGGAGTGGGCCAAAATACCTGTCGAGAGGTGCAGAAGTCTCATTGACAGTTACAGGAATCGTTTGATTGCAGTGATTGCCTCAAAAGGTTGTTCAACAAAATATTAAGTTAAGAGTACCATCATTTCTTTCCAGGCCTATTTCATGAGTTTAATTTGTTTAAAAGTTCTTTGGAAGCAGGGTTGAAAAACAATGACTGACTTCCATTTGTTAATTTTCATAGATTTTAAATTTATTATTACTTTTGTCAGATTCAAGTTATTTCTGTGACCATTGTGGGTTTTTCTTTCATTAAACGAGGGGTACCAACAATTTTGACCATGTGTGTATGTGACTGCAGACCTGGGAATCCCCACATCGTGCGCACAGCGCTCTATGAGGATTCGCCGGTGTCAGTGCTGGGAACAGCAGTCATGTCACTCCAAGTATGCGTTACGCACACCCCCGTCCACATTCCGACTAGACGTGGAAGCCTCGCTTAGCATTCTTACACTGAACAAGGCCAGAAACAGTCTAGTCACAATATGTGGCTAGGAGCGACTGCTCGCTCTGTGTCGGCACCGGAGAATCCTTACAGTGCGCAGTGCATGCGATGTTACTATTCACTAGTCTGCAGTCACATAGAGTGACTGCAGACTTGTCATTTTAGACCAGAAAACCTCTCTCAGAACACTGAATGCATGAAAATGGATTAAAAACAAATGCTTCATTTCCAGACTATTCAAAGATTTAACAATAATAAAAAAAAAAAAATGGTCCATTTTTTTAAGAAGGCAGGAAATAATAATGTATTGCAAGATTTGGCTCATTCTAAATTTGTTTCCAGTTTCTATAGATGAAACCATTATGGAAATCACAGGATGGATTGACATGTCAATGATATGCAAATGATGGAAAAAAAATGGAAACAAATTACTTAAAACCTCTCAATTTATTCAATATGGACTATGAAAGAGCCATGCACAGAAATCCCTACACTTGTATGCTTTGTCTGCTTTCATTTAGGTTATTATTGGTTGTTTAAGGAATGTTCTGTCACTTTGGCAAATCATCAAGATCCGCTGCTGGCAGCTCCCCATGTAATTGCCGGCCAATGACATCACAAATGCGCTCAATGGGAGACAAGTCCGGAGATGCTGCTAGACATGGTAGCACGCTTAGACCAACAAGCTTACAATTTTTCATCATTTGCATATCATTAACATGTCTATCGATCATGCGATGTAATTAATTCCATCATTTTTCCTTCTTGGTGTTGCAATTTAATACAGATGTATTATTATCTAACCTAAATCATGACATGGTAACTACACCATGATGCCGAAAAATATCCTGATGCAGAAACTGTAAATGGACACGTAACACATCAAAAGCCACTAAACATGTCAAGCTAGGTGTGGACTTTTCTCACTGTGCTATGTGCGATATGCCACATCTGTAGTGGAAGAATAAATAACTAGATCTGTGTTCCTTGTCCTTTACCAAGTAATATAATGGAACAAAAAGTACAGTTATCAGAAGCTAATGGAAAGAATACTATAGCACACAATGCAACAGCAACCTCAGAGCCGATCCGCATCCACAACTTCCTGGAGACCTCCTCAAGGAACTCTGGATGTGACATCTGAGCAGTAGTCACAAACCGCATGGCTGAAAGGCTCCCTGTAAAGTCCAATATGCAAATTGCCTCTTCAGAGAAAAAGAGGACTTGAACTCTATAGCGCCACCTATTGGAAGCAGCAATCCTACAAGTCACAATCAACCCTTTAACGAGTCGTGCAATATGACTTAGGATAATAATAAATAAAGTCCAAATAATTCAAAGACCTGAACTGTGTCCAAGAACGGAACTAACATTTATTCTTTGGCTTTTTGACAGGTTCCTCAAAATGTTCCTGAGTAGTTTTTGCAGAGTGGTAAAGGCATTATCCTGCTGAACGGGGCCACTGCTATTGGGGGACATCGCTGCCATGAAGTGGTCCTTGCTCTGTAACAATGTTTAGGTGAGTATAGCGTTCACATGCTGCCGGCTCACCACACTTATAACATATTCCTCACCCAGGAAAGGTGATGTTACATGATACATAGGATATAAGTATATGGGTAAATGGTGGTTTTGCAGTCCCTATTTTGCACCACACGGCCATCCTACCCTCCTATTCCTTCTCAGACACAGGAAATACTAACCTTCATTAATCATAACATTAAAGACATCACTTGGTCTCCGTAAAGGAACTTGATAAAACTCATTCAGCCTTCTCAGGTCCCTTGCCATGTAGGCGCCTCTTTGGAGCCAGGGCAGGGGGTGAGTTACCTATAGATAATAAATAAGAGTCATTTCTGATACTGTAACATCATTGGATCTGCTATATTGTGAAATTGACACATTTTAGAGTGCATTTCAATTCCGAGATAAATCTGACTTATGCAGCAACTCAGCACCAGGACACGCGTGTAATCACCTTACAACCTTCAAAGGAATCTGTCGCTAGGTTTTTTGCTACACCATCTGAGAGCAGCATAATATAGGGGCAGAGACCCTGATTCTAGTGATGTGTCACTTACTGGTCTCCTAGCTGTCATTTTGAGAATAGCATTATTTTTTCTGCTTCAGGTCTACCAGTTCTCTGAATGCAGACCTCTTTATAACCCTGCCCACACCACTGATTGGCTGCTTTCTATGTACACTGTGCATAGGGAGAAAGCTACCAATCAGTTGTGTGGCTCATGAATATGAATTTACACCTCAATTTACACCTTTTGGCCTGGGACAGCTCATAGTCTCACGGCTTTCAGTATCACCTCTATGCTGATGACACACAGATCTACCTCTCTGGACCCGATATCTCCTTCCTACTAACCAGAATCCCACAATGTCTGTCGGCTATTTCATCCTTCTTCTCTGCTAGATTTCTAAAACTTAACATGGATAAAACAGAATTCATCATCTTTCCCCCATCTCACTCAACCCCCTCATCTGACCTATCTATCAACGTCAATGGCTGTCCACTCTCCCCAGTCCCACAAGCTCGCAGCCTTTGGGTAACCCTGGACTCTAATCTCTCCTTCAAACCACATATCCCCATGCCCTTTTCACTTCCTGCCGACTCCAACGCAAAAATATCTCCCGGATCCGCACATTCCTCAACCATGAATCTGCAAAAACACTAGTGCACGCCCTCATCATCTCCCGCCCCGACTACTGCAACCTTCTGCTTTGTGGCCTCCTTTCTACAACTCTCGCACCCCTCCAATCCATCCTAAACTGTGCTGGCCGACTAATCCACCTGTCACCCCACTAGACCCCGGCTTGTCCCCTCTGTCAATCTCTTCACTGGCTCCCCATTGCCCAGAGACTCCAGTTCAAAACCCTAACCATGACATACAAAGCCATCCACAACCTGTCTCCTCCTTACATCTGTGACCTAGTCTCCCGGTACTGGCCTGCATGCTACCTCCGATCCTCACAAGATCTACTTCTCTACTGCCCTCTTATCTCTTCTTCCCACAATCGCATGCACGATTCCTCCCGTGCACCCCCCCTACTCTGGATCTCTATACCCCAACATATCAGACTCTCGCCTACCGCGGAAGCCTTCAAAAGGAGCCTGAAGACCTACCTCTTCTGACAAGCCTACAACCTGCAGTAGCCCTCTCTCCACCATACCGCTGCACGACCAGCTCTACCCTCACCTACTGTATCCCAACCATCCCTTGTAGACTGTGAGCCCTCGCGGGCAGGGTCCTCTCTCCTCCTGTACCAGTCGCCGTCACATTTTGTTCAAGACTATTGTAATTATTTTTGCTATGTATACCCCTTTTTCACATGTAAAGTGCCATGGAATAAATGGTGCTATAATAATAAATAATAATAACACTACACCAAATAGCCCAGTAAGTGACACATTGCTGGAATCAGGGTCTCTGTCTCTACAGTATGTTGCACTCAGATTAAGTAGCAAAAGATCTGGTGACAGATTCCCTTTAATGAGACCACTGAGGTGGTGTAGGGAGACTTATAAACCAGGCAATGCTCCTTGGGAAATAAAATATGCAGAGAGCCTCTTCACAGAGGAAGCACAAATGGTCTCTGACTCTTGTAAGTAGCAATCCCATAAGTCAACATTGACCTTATAAATTGTACAAGCTTTTATAGGGCTGCAACATAATTGAGTAATTATGAACTAATATTTTAATGTTACACAGAGTTCAGGAGATAAGTAAAACGTAACTTGAGTAGTATTTATATCATTTCTTTTGACCACTTTTGCTGAGGCCCTGGGATCCCCTTCATGTGTCTCATGAGAAGTCCTGGTGTGGGGTAACCTGTACGGTAAGTTGTGGTTGCATGCTCTGTACGGTAAATGATGCCATTATTGGGTGCTGCTTCTTAGCCTTATTAGTTAATAATCTGTTTTCAATTATACAATAGCTGTCTACAAATGGAGATTTTTTTCCATTTTGGAGAAGATTTGGATTTGGTTGTATATCCTAAGTAAATTGTTAACTAGTGTTGAGCGAGCATGCTCGACACTGCTCGGTACTCGCCCGAGCATCTCACTACTCGGGATGTTCGGCGAACACCGAGCATTTCCGGGTTACTCGGGCGGGAGCTCGGGTCTCCGCCCTGCACGTTTGGCGCTCTTTACAGAGCCAATGAACATGCAGGGATTGCCAGCCAGTCACTGTAATACCGCAGCCATGTTGTTTGTGGGCATTACAGTGATTGGCTGGCCACACAGCGTCACCTCGAGTATTTAAAACCGGGCGCCGCCATCTTGGACACAGTCGCCCGGGATTAGACAGTGTAGGGAGAGTGCAGCAGAGTTAGGGAGAGATATAAACTGCGAAATAGTTAGTGTAGGGTCTCTAAAGGCTGCCAAATCAAACAAACAGTCCTTCTCAGGACTAATATCCATCCCAGATATCAGGCAGACAGGCAGGCTGTATAGGAGACGCAGTGGTTATACCAGCAAACGCTGCATTACAGTCCTGTGTGCTGCTCCTGCTGGTCAAATTGCTAGACTTATCACCCCAGTCTCAGGGGCCAGGAAAATTATTTTTTTTTTTCATCTAAATCCTGAATTTTTTTTTTTCGGCAGTCAGACTGTCCAAATACACGTCTTATTAACCTTTTGGTATCCCCCCCCAAAAAAAAATAAAAATTTGAGTCTGTCTGCGACTGTTCAGACACCAATATATCTGTTTGAAAGAGTCTGGTGTACGCCACATAACTATAACTGTGGTTTAGCAGTTCCACGGTTCAAATCTCTGTATTGTCCACTTTTGGGCCTTTTTTACATAAAAAAAAACAGTTTGAGTGTGTCGCTGACTGTTCAGCCACAAATATATCTATTTAAAAAAAAGTCTGGTATACGCCAGTAAATTAGAACTGTGGTTTTGCAGTTCCACTGTTCAAATTTCTGTATTATCCAGCTTTTGACCTGTTTTACGTAAAAAAAAAAAACAGTAATAGTGTCTCCCTGTCTGTTCAGTCACAAATATATCTGTTTAAAAGATTCTGGTCTAGGCCAGAGAAATAGAACTGTGGTTTTCCTCTTCCACGGTTCTAATCTCCTTTTTATTACCCTTTTTCCATTGATAGTGCGCGTGTAAGCTATTTTACTTCATTTACAATGGGCAAGGGACGTGGAACTGGATGTTCTGGTGATTGTGCGTGTAGAGGACGGGGCCGTGGCCAAGGTGAAAATGTGCCACAACCAACAGCCACATCTTCTCGCTCCCACTTCTTGACCGAATTACTAGGAAAGCACACTACAACACCAGTATTGTGAACTGATCAGTGTGAACAGGTTATTAATTGGATAGCAGATAATACTTCCAGTTACCTGGGCACCACCACCTCCGGTCTGTCTTCCACACGGTCAAGCTTTATTAGCCGTGAGTCTCGACCGCATACTCCTCCTCACCCTGATGCTCCTTCCTCCCACCATGCCGAGTGTCGTCAGACAGCAACTGATCCCACACTTGGACACTCTGAAGAGCTGTTCACTGGTCCATTTCCATATTTGTGCCCCTCGCCTGATACGCTTGAAGTGGTGGAAGAGGAGATCCCATGTAGTGATGCCCAAATATTTGAACAGCCACGGCCAGAGGAAGTCGACGCTGGCAATTTGTCACAAGAGGTGGACGATGACGAGACACAATTGCCAGGAAGTGAGGAGGAGGGTCGTGGTGTGCAAGTGGAAGAGGAAGAGGTGGTGGATGATTTAGTAACTGACCCAACATGGCAGGAGGACACGCAGTGCGAGGCCAGCAGCACACAGGGGGAGGGAGGCAGAGTACCCCAACAGGCAGGAAGAAGCAGTGTGGTGGCCGCACACAGAAGGCGGGCAACAGTTCCCCGTAACACCAACACGAGGGACGTTGCCAGTACAAGCGGTAGGTCTTCCAGAGTCTGGAATTTTTTTAAAGACTCTGCTGATAACCCCAAAAAGGCCATTTGTACCACCTGCCATGCCAGCATCAGCAGGGGTGACAAAACTACCAGCCTGACCACCACCAGCATGATCAGGCACATGGCAGCAAAGCACCCGACTTTGTGGGGCGAACCCCAGGGTCCACGACCAGTGTCAGCGGGTGTCACCACTGCTTCTTCCGCTGTTGTGCATGTAATAGAACCCCCTGTTGTGCGTGCAAGGCAATCCCCTGTCCATACTGCATGCAAAGATGCCCCCTCCTCTCAGTCTTCACTTGTTATGGCAGTTTCTCAAGAAACAGCATCAACGTCCACGTCCCACCGCAGCGTTCAATTGTCCATATCCCAGAGCTTTGAACGAAAGCGCAAATTCGCAGCCAATGCCCCACAGGCCACAGTCCTAAATTCGCACATTTCACGACTGCTTGCGTTGGAAATGCTGCCTTTTAGGCTGGTGGAGACGGAATCCTTCCGCAACCTTATGTCAGTGGCCGTCCCTCGGTACTCGGTCCCCAGCTGACACTATTTTGCCTGGTGTGCCATCCCCGCACTACACAAGCACATGTCCCAAAACATCTGCCATGCCCTCAACAACGCATTTACAGGGAGAGTCCACCTGACAACGGACACGTGGACAAGTGCTTGTGGCCAGGGACGGTACAGCTCCCTGACGGCACACTGGGTAAACTTAGTGGAAGCTGGGACCCAGTCGGACCTTGGGACGGAACACATCGTCCCCACACCGAGGATTGCGGGCCCTATGTCAGTCAGAGTTGCCCCCACAGTGTACAGCTCCTGCACATCATCCTCCTCCTCCTCCTCATGTTCAGCCTCCATCTCAGATATCAGCACATCAGTTACAAGCTGGAAGCACTGCAGTACTGCCTCAGCCAAGCGGCAACAGGCTGTGCTGAAACTCATAAGCTTAGGTGACAAACCTCACACTGCTTGTGAGTTGTGGACAGCTGTGAAAGTGCAGGCAGATCTGTGGCTGAGACCGCTGAACCTACATCCAGGCATGGTCGTGTGTGACAATGGCCGCAACCTGGTGGCGGCTCTGAGGCGAGGCGAGATCACACACATACCATGCCTGGCTCATGTGCTTAACCTCGTGGTTCAGCGGTTTCTTAAATCGTACCCAGAGTTCCAGATCTGCTCGTCAAAGTACGCCGCCTGTCAGCTCATTTTCGCAAGTCGGCTACAGCTTCCGCCGCCCTTGCTGTGTTGCAGCAGCGTTTGCAGCTTCCGGCATACCGACTGGTGTGTGATGTCCCCACATGTTGGAACTCTACCCTCCACATGTTGCAAAGGATTTGTGAGCAGAAGAGAGCAGTTGTGGAGTACCAGCTGCAACAAGGCCGTCGATATTCAGGTCAGACTCCACACATAAAACCTCAGGAGTGGACCTGGATGTCTGACATATGTACCATCCTGACAAACTTTGAGGAGTCCACCAAGATGGTGAGTGGCGATGACGACATCATTAGCGTCAGCATCCCACTTACAGTGGTGGGCAAAAGTATTGGCACCACTGCAATTCTGTCAGATAATACTCAGTTTCTTCCTGAAAATGATTGCAATCACAAATTCTTTGGTATTATTATCTTCATTTAATTTGCTTGCAAGGAAAAAACACAAAAGAGAATGAAGCAAAAATCAAATCATTGATCATTTCACACAAAGCTCCAAAAATGGGCCAGACAAAAGTATTGGCACCCTCAGCCTTATACTTGGTTGCACAACCTTTAGCCAAAATAACTGCGAACAACCGCTTCCGGTAACCATCAATAAGTTTCTTACAATGCTCTGCTGGAATTGTAGACCATTCTTCTTTGGCAAACTGCTCCAGGTCCCTGATATTTGAAGGGTGCCTTCTCCAAACTGCCATTTTGAGATCTATCCACAGGTGTTCTATGGGATTCAGGTCTGGACTCGTTGCTGGCCACCTTAGAAGTCTCCAGTGCTTTCTCTCAAACCATTTTATAGTGCTTTTGGAAGTGTGTTTTGGGTCATTGTCCTGCTGGAAGACCCATGACCTCTGAGGGATACCCATTTTTTTTCACACTGGGCCCTACATTATGCTGCAAAATTTGTTGGTAGTCTTCAGACTTCATAATGCCATGCACACGGTCAAGCAGTCCAGTGCCAGAGGCAGCAAAGCAACCCCAAAACATCAGGGAACCTCCGCCATGTTTGACTGTAGGGACCGTGTTCTTTTCTTTGAATGCCTCTTTTTTTTTCCTGTACACTCTATGTTGATGCTTTTTCCCAAAAAGCTCTACTTTTGTCTCATCTGACCAGAGAACATTCTTCCAAAACGTTTTAGGCTTTCTCAGGTAAGTTTTGGCAAACTCCAGCCTGGCTTTTTTATGTCTCGGGGTAAGAAGTGGGGTCTTCCTGGGTATCCTACTATACAATCCCTTTTCATTCAGATGCCGACGGATAGTACGGGTTGACACTGTTGTACCCTCGAACTGCAGGGCAGCTTGAACTTGTTTGGATGTTAGTCGAGGTTCTTTATCCACCATCCGCAGAATCTTGCGTTGAAATCTCTCGTCAATTTTTCTTTTCCGTCCACATCTAGAGAGGTTAGCCACAGTGCCATGGGCTTTAAACTTCTTGATGACACTGCGCACGGAAGACACAGGAACATTCAGGTCTTTGGAGATGGACTTGTAGCCTTGAGATTGCTCATGCTTCCTCACAATTTGGTTTCTCAAGTCCTCAGACAGTTCTTTGGTCTTCTTTCTTTTCTCCATGCTCAATTTGGTACACACAAGGACACAGGACAGAGGTTGAGTCAACTTTAATCCATGTTAACTGGCTGCAAGTGTGATTTAGTTATTGCCAACACCTGTTAGGTGCCACAGGTAAGTTACAGGTGCTGTTAGTTACATGAATTAGGGAAGCATCACATGATTTTTCAAACAGTGCCAATACTTTTGGCCACCCCCTTTTTTAGGTTTGGTGTGGAATGATATCCAATTTGGCTTTAGGACAATTCTTTTTGTGTTTTTTCATTGAAGACAAATTAAATGAAGATAATAGTACCAAAGAATTTGTGATTGCAATCATTTCAGGAAGAAACTGAGTATTATCTGACAGAATTGCAGGGGTGCCAATACTTTTGGCCACCACTGTATCAGTCTTTTGCAACGCTCTCTGCAGATAATTAAAGAGGAGGCATTGCAGCCAGAGTATGATGAGATGGATCAAGAAGCCGTAGCAGGTGATTACACACAGCCCAGCCTCATCTCATCCCAACGTCATTGGGGGACAATGAGGGAGAGGAGGAGGAGGAAGTACAGGAGCTGGTATCATGCGCTGTAGACGGTAGTACCTGTACAACTGTCATACCGTCAGTTCAGCGTGGGTGGCCTGAGGACAGGGGGGAGGAGGAGAGCATGGTCAGTCGTCATCTTGGTGAGGACACTGAAGTCTTGCCCATTACCAGTCTGGCACGCATGGCTGACTTTATGTTACTCTGCCTTAACCGTGACCCTCGCGTTGTCAAAATGTTGGGTGATAGTCATTACTGGTTGGTGACACTTTTAGACCCCCGCTACAAGGAGAACTTTCACTCTCTTATTCCTGAGGTGGAGAGGTCTACAAAAATGGGGCAGTACCAGAAGGCCCTTGCTGCAGAACTGTTAAAAAAATTCCCATCTGAACACGCTAGTGGCAGAGGTCACAGTTCGTTGCCCAATCAAGGCGTACAGGCGAGAGAGACGCAACTCCAATCCAGCAGAAGCAGGGGAACACTGTCAACGTTCTGAGACAGTTTACTGAGACCCGCCCAGCTTACAGGCCCTGAGGCGCGGGGTACTCTCACAAGGAGTGGAAAGTTTCAAAAGATGGTGAGGGAGTACCTCGCCGACCATACCAGCATGCTCCGTGATTCCTCTGTGCCTTTTAATTTTTGGGTATCCAAGCTGGACACTTGGAATGAACTCGCTCTGTATGCCTTGGAGGTCCTGGCCTGCCCTGCCGCTGGCGTGTTATCGGAGCGTGTTTTTAGTGCCGCTGGGGGAATTATAACAGATAAGCGCACTCGCCTGTCAACTGACAATGCTGACAAGCTGACCCTTATCAAAATGAACAAGGGCTGGATTGGGCCAGACTTCTCATCACCACCAAATGACAGCAGAGTAACATAAAGAAAAATCCACTGTGTTATTTCGGGAGGTGTATTCCCATGCACTGCTTCACACCCACACATGGGTATACGCTTCCTCATTCCGGCTGTATTTTGCTCTTCTCCTTATCCTCAGCCTCCACCACCACTATACCACCAGGGTGACCGTGGTCCGTGTTGCCAGCATTGCAAGTTCCTCCGTCCTAATTTTTGGCAGCGTTTGCTTGGAAGGCATAGGCAAAGACTATGGGAGACCCACTCCCCCAATAATGGGAATAATGTTTTTAAGATGCAGTACTGCATGGCTCTTGTTTGCCAGCACTGCAAGTTCCTCCGTCCTAATTTTTGGCAGCTTTTGCTTGGAAGGCATAGGCAAAGACTATGGGAGACCCACTCCCCAATAATGGGAATAATGTTTTTAAGGTGCAGTACTGCATGGCTCTTGTTTGCCAGCATTGCAAGTTCCTCCAACCTAATTTTTGGCAGCTTTTGCTTGGAAGGCATAGGCAAAGACTATGGGAGACCCACTCCCCAATAATGGGAATAATGTTTTTAAGATGCAGTACTGCATGGCTCTTGTTTGCCAGCATTGCAAGTTCCTCCGTCCTAATTTTTGGCAGCTTTAGCTTGGAAGGCATAGGCAAAGACTATGGGAGACCCACTCCCCAATAATGGGAATAATGTTTTTAAGATGCTGTACTGCATGGCTCTT
Source organism: Phyllobates terribilis (assembly GCF_046119375.1). Classification (NCBI taxonomy): domain Eukaryota; kingdom Metazoa; phylum Chordata; class Amphibia; order Anura; family Dendrobatidae; genus Phyllobates; species Phyllobates terribilis. The sequence goes on from NW_027362770.1 coordinate 87,182,776, forward strand.
GTAAGGGGCATTAAAATAGTCTTGTTAAGCTACTGTAACCTCCACCGCTCTTCCAAGGGGCATTTAAACCGTCTTGTTAAGCTACTGCGACCTGCACGTCTCTTCCAAGGGGCATTTAAACCATCTGGTTAAGCTACTGCGACCTCCACCGCTCTTCCAAGGGGCATTTAAACTGTCTTGTTAAGCTACTGCGACCTGCATGTCTCTTCCAAGGGGCATTTAAACCGTCTTGTTAAGCTACTGAGACCTGCACGTCTCTTCCAAGGGGCTTTTAAACAGTCTTGTTAACCTACTGCGACCCCCACCGCTCTTCCAAGGGGCATTTAAACCGTCTTGTTAAGCTACTGTGACCTCCACCACTCTACCAAGGGGCATTTAAACCGTCTTGTTAAGCTACTGCGACCTCCATCGCTCTTCCAAGGGGCATTTAAACTGTCTTGTTAAGCTACTGTGACCTCCACCACTTTTTCAAGGGGCATTGATATTGTCTTTTTATTCCACTGCGAACTCCACCATTCTTCCAACGGGCATTGCATTTCCTCCTAATTTTAGTCAGCTTTTGCTTTTCAATGCATAGGCGAACACTAAAGGAGACCCACTCCCCAATAATGGGTAGAAGGTTTTTAGTATGCTGTAATCCACATCTGTTTCAAGGGGCATTGCAGTTCCTCATAATTTTTGGAAAGCCTTCCATCCACTGCTTAGGCCAACAGTGCACAGGAGACCCAGTTGCTATAAATGGAAAAAATGGTTTACTTAAGGCCCTCTGACCTCCATGTCACTTCCAAGGGGCATTGGAGTGCTTCAAAATTTTTGGTAGGAATTGCACTCACTGCATGCCCTATAACTGTGTAGCTGAACCTCTCCTTTTGGTACAGAAACATATCCTACTAGACATGTGTGGTTGACTGGCCTGATATTGATGTGAATGGTCCCTGTTCCTCCTGCCCTTTCTCCTTTGCCACCACCTCATCCATCATTCATCACCTGAAGCTTTGTTTTAACGGGAGTCATAGAACTGGGATAGTAGCAGGAAAACATCCAGCAATACTCGGAGGAGGTAGGATATGCGCCAAAATGCTGACCACCTCAGGCCTAGCCGCTACTACATACATGCGCTTGTGTAGCACCCTGAGGATTCGGCTGCTACAGGGGTATTGCACCTCAACCCAGAGGTGTGATATTCCACTCCCGGGTAAGGAAGGAGTGTGGAACTGAGCTCGGTAGGCTGCATGCACTACACACATCCCATTTCCGAGGAGCAGACCGACGGTACTCCCACTTAGAAATGTGCAGGTACGACCGAGTCTGTTCCTGGCTGGAGTGGGAGGGGGGTGGTACATCCCAAGTAGTGTAGGGGCAGAGAGGGGGAGCAGCCTGGGTAAAGATAGGAGCTCATTGGGTGCTGGTCACCTGAGCTCACACATAGAGGGTGTATATAAGGTGGGCACCAACTAAGAACAGGGTCAGTTGCAGAGAGAAAGTCAGCGAGCGGAGGAGAAGAGAGACCCAGAGTGAGAGAGGAGAGAGAGAGACCCAGAGGGGGGAAACAGAAGAAAAGGACTCCAAGAACCCAAATTAAATCCCCGGGTGAAGAGTCGGCACAGGGTACCGGAACCCAAGCTGGTGGGGGCAAAAACACACCCCAGCCAGAGACCGGAGGCCGTGGGCAGCGTCTGCCACTGCCACCCACCACATCCACCCCGAAGGCATACCACGTGGAGGGTCAGGGAACCCGAGGCCAAGGGTCTCCCAACAGAAGGCCCGAGGGAGCTGGACCTGGGTGGATCAATAGTGGGGACGGCCAGAGAAAGGACAGAAGGAGAGCTCAGGGTCACGCTCCGGACTTATTTGGGGGTTGGCTGGATCCAGAACCTGGTGGACGCAGCACGGCTCGGGAGGTCACTCGAAGCTGGAGTGACCAGAACATCAGCAGTGAGTAAACATCCTAAACTGCATAACCCGACTCTGTCTCTGATTGCCGTCTACACTGCATCACCACAACTCCCATCCTCTGCACCTGATCCCCCTGAGGCTATACCCCTCCCGTTGGGGGTTATCCTATCAAGCTGCACCAACACCACCAGCCTCAGCGGACCCTGCTGCAGCGGCGGCCACAGTGACCGCAACACAACGGGTGGCGTAGTCGACATTAAGAACTTGATAACATCTGTAGGACTGCCACATACAACTGAGTTTGACACCCTGGGCACGGACCGGGTCACAGCCACTCGGAAGACTACAACCCCCATCTGATCCGGCTCCGGATATTCCCCCTAAAGAATATGGCCCAGGGGGCGCGTCAACTTTGGCGTAGTCGGCAGGATTACGTGCCCGCAACACCCGGGTACTGCGTGCCTGAAGAAAAGTGCAAGTTTACCTCAAAAAGAAGTCTCCTGCCGGTTCCGGAGGGTCCCCGCCATCGGACCCCATCACCAGTCGATTCCCGCCGGTTGTCCGCCATTAACAGCGTTTTCCCGCCATCTGCAGAGTTTCCCGCCACTGGGAAGCGATTCCCGCCATTTCCAAAGGTTTCCCGCCTTGGAAGAGCGGACGCCATTATGGGCGTGCCAGAGGGTGGCGAGAGGCCACCTCCCATCGTGGGCCAGGACCGAAAATGGCGCCAAAAGTGGAAACCGCCCCCACCAACAGAGACTGTGATGCTAGAGGTGTCTGTCAGCGTGAAAGAACCGCCCCTGGAGCTGACAGTCACCAAGTGGCCCCGGGACCGCCCTCGAAGTGGGAGGAGACGAAAGAAAAGAACAAAGATGGGTGCCGCCTGGAGCAGTCTGGAGCGAGCGCACCCGGAGGCAAGAAGCCTGGAGAAGAGTAGCAGAGGAGCTCACCCGGAGATGGCGAGAGAGCAGAGCAGCACCGGCCCGCTGGCCAGGAGCCTGCTGGAAGAAGAGCAGAGCAGCACCGACCCGTTGGTCAGGAGCCTGCTGGAAACAACGACCCCACTAGGCCTAGTGGAGGTCCTCGCACAGCTCCCCCGAGACCGGGAGTGTGCACAGACTGCCCTGGAGGGCCTCGCACGGAGGATGGCCCGGGTACAGCGAGAGACATTGGCGGAGTGGAGCCGAGAGATGGCCCAGCAAACCAAGACCCGGAGCACGCCAGCCAAGATGAGGAGACAGACCGCCTCTGAGGATGGCGCGGGAGGACCCAAGGCCGGAGACGGCGCCGAGAAGGGAGCCGAACGCATGGAGGCAGGTAAAGGGGACGTCTATACCCCAAACCGGGAAACCGCTTACCTGCCCCAGCTCCCCGTCGCAGAGCCCGAAAGTCCCCCTGCTGTGCCCGAAAACGCCATGTCACCGACGCAGACTAGGCCCCAACCGGAAGCCGCCGCCGCGACCCCTGTGACGCCATGCGCAACGACCCCGAGCGTGGCAAAACAGGAAGCAACACCAGCCTGGTCGCAGGGCCTAGAATTCCCGGGCGTCGCATCACCAACAGCGCCCCCTACCTCCGCGGAGCCTCCGGCCTGGCCGCGAGGCCAGGTAGCCCAGGGCGCCGCCGTCCTAACGGTGCCCTTCACCTTCCAGGTGCCCCAGGCCTGGCCGCAAAGCCTGGGCAACCCGGGCGCCACCACCACCGCGCCCGCACCCGTAAAACCAAGGGTGCCGCGTCTGGGAGAGGACTTGTTTGCCCAGCACACGTGGCCGGACGGGCAGCCTTTCATCTGGCCCCAGAAATATTATGAACTGGAGCACCAGAGGAGAGTTGGGGCCATGTGTGCACCCCTGATTCCGGCTCCGAAGCCCGTGATAAGGATCTCGCCCCCGCTTGAAGAGACCCAATTTGAGTGGGACCCCACAGGAGAAGATCTAATGGGGTTCACTCAAGAAACCCGGGCAGCTGCAGCGGAGCGTGCTGAGTGCTGCCGACAGCAGCTCGAGGAGTTTGCGAAGGAGCGGAGAGAGAGGCGGGTCCGGGAACAACAGGCCCAAATAAGGAGCGCCGAGCAGAAGAGCCGGACCAGGAGGGACCCCCGTGCAGAGCACAGTCCCCGCACCACCGGGACTGTAATCAAGTTCAACATGCAGCACGGGTGGGGCTTCATCCGAGACCACAACACCCCCGGCGACGTCTTTGTCACGCGCAGAGACGTGGAGTCCCATCTGCCGGAGGGGCACAGAGGTCGTGACCTTTACATCGGGGACGAGGTCACCTTCACCCGGCACAAGTGTGCCAAAGGACCTTACGCCCTCCATGTGCATCGCCTGACAGAGGAGGAGCTGCGATGTGAGGAGGAAGAGCAAGAGGATCCGGACGGGTCTGAAGCTAAGATCCCCAAAGAAAGAGCAGGAGGAAGACGTCGTTAAGTACAGCGGAGCAGGTGCTGTAAATAGTTACCCGACCGGGGTACAAAGAAACTGTTACTGCAAATATAGTCCCCGTTGGGACCAGCTGAGTGAACTGTTCACCCGTTTACCCTTAATCCCACAGGCTGAGGACTGTGAGCAGCCATTCCCTTTCCCTCCTTAACTGGCCGAGGACTGAGAGCGGCCATATCCTTGTATATAGTTGCGCGTCCTAAAGCGCCCCCTACTGGTTTTACTGTTAAATCATCTTAAAGAAAGGAACTGTCGCACTTTGCCCGGTCAACAGTTGCCCAGTGACCGGAGGAGGAACAAGAGACGACGGGAATGTTTAATGCTGCTAATTTATATAAAGTTTTATATGTTTTATATGTTTATGTTTATATGAAAATTTTTGTATGTTTTGTGATGTTTTTGTCTTACAGCCCGAGGACGTGCTGTGGTTTACCAGGGGGGAATGTAGCACCCTGAGGATTCGGCTGCTACAGGGGTATTGCACCTCAACCCAGAGGTGTGATATTCCACTCCCGGGTAAGGAAGGAGTGTGGAACTGAGCTCGGTAGGCTGCATGCACTACACACATCCCATTTCCGAGGAGCAGACCGACGGTACTCCCACTTAGAAATGTGCAGGTACGACCGAGTCTGTTCCTGGCTGGAGTGGGAGGGGGGTGGTACATCCCAAGTAGTGTAGGGGCAGAGAGGGGGAGCAGCCTGGGTAAAGATAGGAGCTCATTGGGTGCTGGTCACCTGAGCTCACACATAGAGGGTGTATATAAGGTGGGCACCAACTAAGAACAGGGTCAGTTGCAGAGAGAAAGTCAGCGAGCGGAGGAGAAGAGAGACCCAGAGTGAGAGAGGAGAGAGAGAGACCCAGAGGGGGGAAACAGAAGAAAAGGACTCCAAGAACCCAAATTAAATCCCCGGGTGAAGAGTCGGCACAGGGTACCGGAACCCAAGCTGGTGGGGGCAAAAACACACCCCAGCCAGAGACCGGAGGCCGTGGGCAGCGTCTGCCACTGCCACCCACCACATCCACCCCGAAGGCATACCACGTGGAGGGTCAGGGAACCCGAGGCCAAGGGTCTCCCAACAGAAGGCCCGAGGGAGCTGGACCTGGGTGGATCAATAGTGGGGACGGCCAGAGAAAGGACAGAAGGAGAGCTCAGGGTCACGCTCCGGACTTATTTGGGGGTTGGCTGGATCCAGAACCTGGTGGACGCAGCACGGCTCGGGAGGTCACTCGAAGCTGGAGTGACCAGAACATCAGCAGTGAGTAAACATCCTAAACTGCATAACCCGACTCTGTCTCTGATTGCCGTCTACACTGCATCACCACAACTCCCATCCTCTGCACCTGATCCCCCTGAGGCTATACCCCTCCCGTTGGGGGTTATCCTATCAAGCTGCACCAACACCACCAGCCTCAGCGGACCCTGCTGCAGCGGCGGCCACAGTGACCGCAACACAACGGGTGGCGTAGTCGACATTAAGAACTTGATAACATCTGTAGGACTGCCACATACAACTGAGTTTGACACCCTGGGCACGGACCGGGTCACAGCCACTCGGAAGACTACAACCCCCATCTGATCCGGCTCCGGATATTCCCCCTAAAGAATATGGCCCAGGGGACGCGTCACTTGCATTCCAAGAAAACAAAGCAGATGCTAACTTCTATCATCATCATCATGCTCCTCACCTTGACACTCTCAACTCCCCTGATGGAAAAGCCATTGCCCACCGGAGGAGTCTGGTTCTCTGGTGGGCTCATCCAATGCTGCCCTAAAGCAGGCCGGGCTAAGAAAAGTGTGTGGGGGAAGTTCAGCGGAGAAATAGGGGCGGCTGGGGACCGTGTGTGGACACCCGGCCGCGGGGCGGCTGGGGACCGAGTATGGCCACCCGGCCGCCCCCTGGCAGCTGGGGACCGAGCGTGTACACCCGGCCGCCGGGCGGCTGGGGACTGAGTATGGATACCTCGCTGCCAAAGCAGCCATGAGGTAGTGGCCCGCTTCGGCCTCCTCCAAACTAAAGGCCCCATTTCAAGTGCAAGCTAGCAGTATGGTATTGCAGCCTGGGGGTGGGTGGGTAGTAGGCTGCATACTTGCACTTGCATTGCAAGGAATGGGGGAGGTACAATTGAACACTGCCCTGGGACAAGGGCTTGCACGGGGATAGTTGCAAGTCTGCATCTTCTGATGCGGAAAGGATCACTTCTGATGGGCACACTTTTAGGCAGTGACCTGGGTGTCATAGATGCTTCCAGGGGTCTTTCCCATGCTGTTCCCATGTTTTTTCAGCACTGTTTGCATGTGTCACACAGCACATGGCCAGATAGGGTTGTAAAATGTTAAAATGACATTTCCCAGTGAATGCATTTGTCACGGTTGAAAGCAATACAAAAGTACAAAAACGCATAAAAAATGCTACTTGTGAACATAGCCCAAGGTGTGGAGGAGTATTTTAGTTTTTGGTTATTTATTTTACCTTATACACAAGTCTTTAACCTGGAAAGGATGTTCCTTAACATATTTCACAGGAAAGCACTTTCAGTTTCGTTTTTGAATGTTATCTTGTGAGCCCTTAAAAGTGGCTTAATATCTCTGACCACGTTGTTGACAGCAGTGACCTAGGGGTCAGAAATGCTTCCTGGGGCGATCCCCATGCTGTCCCCATCTCATTTGAGCACTGTCACTATCGTTTTGGGCACTTTTTAGGCTTTCTACAGACTGCTGGGGGTGCCGCCGCTAAAATGCTCGGGTCTCCCATAGACTAACATTGGGCTCGTTGCTCGGGTCGAGCACCCAAGTATCACGGTGAACTCGGCCCGAGCTTCGAGCACCCGAGCATTTTAGTGCTCGCTCAACACTATTGTTAAGGCAATTTCAAGGGTCGATATTGACTTTTAGGTTTGTGACCTCCAATGGGGGACACTACAGACCCTGTTCTCTTCCGCTATATTTGCACAAGACTATTAAGAGACACCTGTAACATAATTCAACCATTTGCTCCGTTCCAGCTTGTATTCGCAGGACCCTAGTCCAGAGGATATGTGAGTGGTCCGTAGCCACCGGATGGGAGCCGAGCGACTCAGCACCTAACTGTTAATCTCCAGTGACTCCTCAGATTTGTAGGCACCGTGAAACATAATCGTTACATTGGGACACGCATGACATCTACTAATTGGGGCAGCATGGTGGCTCAGTGGTTAGCACTACAGCCTTGAAGCCCTGGAGTCCTGGGCTCAAATCCCATCAAGGACATCATCTGCAAGGAGTTTGTATTTTCTCCCAGTGTTTGCATGGGATTCCTCCCACACTCCAAAGACATACTGATAGGGAATCTAGATTGTGAGCTCCAATGGGGACAGCAATGGTGAGGTCTATAAAGCGCTGCAGAATATAATATCGCTATATAAGCAATGCATAATAACAACTTATCAGAAGAGACGCCGCATATTCCAGCAGGTGAGAGGCGGCTCTCAGGGCTCCAGTTTGGCAGTCACAGATTACTGATGAGGCCGCTGGACCAAGATCCTGCAAATTGATTTTCTGATCTTTAAAAAACATGTCTGTCATTGTTGTACTATGTCTGCTAATCATGAAAAAAAATGTGCTGAACACTGCTAGATAACTAAGTAGTAGTGTTAGGAATACCCCTTTAATTCTGATTGGTGACTCAGAAAACATTTTTTCCCCCATTATAAAGGAGTGGATATTCTAGACTGGTAATGCGCATGCACTAAGTGCATGGGCTGGAAAACCTTTACCCCTGGGGGTATACATATATATCAAAGAATGTTAGAGGTAGGCCTCTCAAAGTTTCTTAATGCGTACATCAAAGACGTGTAGTGAAGGTAGCATGATACCCTTGTTGATATTGTGGTGGAGAAGGAGGAGGACAACATAAAAAAGACTAAATCCTGAAGCGTATACCTATGTTTGGGTGGGAATGGGTGCATGGGAATAAACCACAAAAAAAAACCAAACACTGGATTTGAGATTGTTCCGCTGCTATCATCCCGCGGTGTTGAGAAGTCTGAGCCAATCCAGCCCTTGTTCATTTATATAAGAGTCAGCCTGTCAGCATTTTCAGTTGACAGGCGGATGCGCCAATCAGTTAAAATACCCCCAGTGGCACTAAAAACCCGCTCTGACAAAATTCTAGCGGCAAGGCAGGCCAAATCAAAGTTTGAAGTGTTTGGATCACAGAGAAGAACATTTGTGAGACTTAGAACAACTGAAAAGATGCTGGAAGAGTGCCTAACGCCATCTGTCAAGCATGGTGGAGGTAATGTGATGGTCTGGGGTTGCTTTGGTGCTGGTAAAGTGGGAGATTTGTACAAGGTAAATGGGATTTTGAATAAGGAAGGCTATCACTCCATTTTGCAATGCCATGCCATACCCTGTGGACAGCGCTTGATTGGAGCCAATTTCATCCTACAACCGGACAATGACCCAAAGCACACCTCACCTCCAAATTATGCATGAACTATTTAGGGAAGAAGCAGGCAGCTGGTATTCTATCTGTAATGGAGTGGCCAGCGCAGTCACCAGATCTCAACCCCATTGAGCTGTTGTGGGAGCAGCTTGACCGTATGGTGCGCAAAAAGTGCCCATCAAGCCAATCCAACTTGTGAGAGGGGCTTCAGGAAGCATGGGGTGAAATTTCTCAAGATTACGTCTGCAAATTAACAGCTAGAATGCCAAAGGTCTGCAATGCTGGAATTGTTGCAAAGGAGCATTCTGTGACGAAAGCAAAGTTTGAAGGAGAAAATTATTCTTTCAAATAAAAATCATTATTTCTAACCTTGTCAATGTCTGGACTATATTTTCTAATCATTTTGCAACTCATTTGATAAATATAAGTAAGAGTTTTCATGGAAAACACAAAATTGTCTGGGTGACCCCAAACTTTTGAACGGTAGTGTATATCTATATATATGTGTGTGTGTGTGAAATACCAAGCACTTTCCACCTATTGTGCCCCCCCATTTCCGTGTAGAATGTAAGCTTGCGAGCAGGGACCTCACTCCTGATGTAATTGTTTAAACTGTCTCACCTTGTATTGAATTTATAATCTGTACATGTCCCCGCTTAATTGTAAAGTGCTGCGGAATATGTAGGCGCTATATAAATAAAAATTATTATTATTATATGTATATATATAATCAACACTAACAAAAAGTCAGGGTGCCAGGCTTCCCAGGTAAAGATAAAGCCTTAAATAGAACAAGAAAAATGGCGGTAGCACACCAGATGAAAAAGTGAAAAAAGTGCTATTTATTAGCCCTTAATGGCGACGTTTCGGTTCTAAGTGAGAACCTTTCTCAAGCAGTACAGAAGGGCATGTGCATACCTTATAAAGAACGTCAATTACAGAAAGGGTTTAACAATAATTACACAAGAAAGAGCCTATCCCATCATATATAGTAAGATATATATATACAGTGAATGACAATTTAGAATGATGACATTGGAATAAAGTGCATTATGGTGACTATAATAATAATAATAATTTTTATTTATATAGCGCCAACATATTCCGCAGAACTTTACAATTAAGCGGGGACATGTACAGATTATAAATTCAATACAAGGTGAGACAGTTCAAACCGTTACATCAGGAGTGAGGTCCCTGCTCGTAAGCTTACAGTCTACAAGGAAATGGGGGGGCACAATAGGTGGGAAGTGCTTATTATTTCAGGTCTAGCAATTATAATAAATAGGGATTTTCATATAAAGCTGTATGATCCGGTCATCAGCCTGTATGTTCAAGTGCAATACTCAATTACCGAGTGCAGTTATCGTGTGCATGGAGGGTGTACAATAGAAAAACAATGTAAATAATACATGGAAAGGATTACATATTAATTAAGAAACAGCAGTATATGACTAATCATGTCATGACTCACCCCATTGTATTTTGAAAACAGTAGTATTTTAATACTACTAAAAATATTGTTAAAATAATTTGCAAATGACTGGAAAAAAAGCAGCAAAACCTCGTAACTTATACAAAGAAGAAATTTAGTGGAGTAAACTTTTGCAATGTTGATGAAAACACAACAGAGATATAAAATATAGATTATAGAATCAGAATATGTAGCCAGAAATAATCAAAAGCACCAGCACACAAATACCTAGAGAATAAGCATATATAACACTTGTGATACTAAGCCCCATAATGGCCAGAAGAGGGCAGTATACAGTGAGGCTAAAGCACAATGATGTGAGATCAGCAGAAGGCAGCAGCTTACAGTGAGCTTCATAGACTACAGCTCCGTACAGGATCTCCCATGATGGTGAATTCCTTACAGGCAGAGCGGTACAGTGTTCTGGCAGAGCGCACTGCCAGCATCTATAAACAGAGATTATTCACATCATCAGCAGTGTACCAGAGCTCAGAACCAGCACAACTCAACTGAACAGCACATGGCCTTAGGACAATTTGCAGATTGCTCATTTACCTGCTGTATAAAACATTAGGAGCAGGAGACATAGGCCCGGGTCACACTAGAGAATCGCATCCGATGTAATATGCTAATGACACTCTCAAACTCTGCTGCGAGCGTGAGCCGAGTATCAGTCCTTATGCTCTTGCATGAGAGAATCGCAGCACAAGTACGGAGGAGATGGAGAAAGTAATTTCTCCATCTACTTCATTGCTGGCATCCACAGTAACTGAACTGCACTCAGATGACATCCGAGTGCAGTCCAAAGTTTCATACGCACCCATAGACTTGTATGGGTAACTGCAAACCAATTCTCGGATGCACTCGCAGCATGCTGTGGTTGTTCTCTCATACTGAATCAGCATGAGAAGAGAATCGCAGATGTGAGCTGCCCCATAGAATAACAGTGTGTTATCACATAGCACTCGGCCATGTTATATGCTCGTGTGACCCCGGCCTTAGGCTGTGTGCACACATTAAGCATTTACACCAGAAATTTCTGCACCATTTCTGCCTCTCTTGGCAGTAAAGAAGCTGCTGATAAAAAGCAAGATTTGGTGTGTTTTTGCTACTCTTTTCTACCTGTTTTTGCTGCAGATTACATGTGTCATTTGTGAACAGTACATGTACAATAAAGTTATTTTTATTCACCAAAAACGCATCAAAAATAAATGCAACAAACACGCAGGGTTGTGTTTTTTACAGTGTTTTTGCACTTTTCCTTTCTTTCTATGGTGAAAAAACACTGGAAGAAGTGACATGCTGCAGATTTCAAAACAGCAGCAGTTTTCCAATTCAGTCAGGAAAAAAAACAAGTGTGTGCATGAGAGTTCTGAAATCTCATAGCTTTTGCTGGTACTGTAAAAAGCAGCTTTCAGCATCTTACCAGAAGATTACCGTATTTTTTGGATTATAAGACGCAATCCCTCCCCAAAATTTGCGAGGAAATTGGGGGTGCATCTTATAATCCGAATGTAGCTTACCAGGGGGGCGGCTGCGGTAGAGTGGGGTTGAGATCTCGCCTTCCGAGATCTCAACTGCCGCCTCTGGCAGCCATTTCCCCGGAGTCCACTGCAGGGAAGTCAATGGGAAGTGCGAGGACTCTGCTTATCGCCGACATTTTCAAAATCCCAGGGCCCACTGCAGTCTCACACTGCCTCCTCCCAGCCCAGGGCCTGCAGCATTGCCCCACTCCTGCCGCCACCACCAGCTTCCTGCAGCAGCGACCCTGCCCCCTGTGACCCCGCTCCACCGCAGCCGCCATCCCACGGTAAGCTACTGTTAAATCGGACTAAAAGACAAACCGCCATTTTATAAAAAAAATTCCTATTTTCGGCCCCAAAATTTGGGATGCGTCTTATAGACCACAAAATACGGTAACCTTTTCCACTGAATATAGTTGAGAATACAAGCAAGTCATTAACATCACTAAATAGAATTTATTTATGTAAATGGAGATTGGCAAGATCGGAAAAGGGATCATTAGGGCCAGAATTAAGGTGATCAGGGCCATATCAGCTTTTGTGGTGCGGAATGGGGGAATTTGTGTTAGACATCACGAGTTGGAATCTGGTGAGGGGAATTTCTGGTTGAATGATGGTGGCACTTGAATGCAGTCGGGATAGATTTATGGGCGCTCGCAGTTCAGTGAGGGATAGGGCGAGCTTTGGTCTTGTTGGGTGGCTCACGGGCCTGAGGTTTCTGCACCGTTCATTGTGGTGGGGTCCTTAGAGTTGGTTATACAATTCGTGGTGGGAGAATGATATGGATGGTTCCCTTCAAAATCAAATTGAATAGGGGTTGACTGGCACTTGGTTTGGGCTTTGGATGGGGTTTGACCCTGGGAGCTTGTGGTGTGGTTAATCTACCACGTACGGTGGTAGTGTGGTGCCATCCAGCTGGGGTGTTATAGCTGAGGGTAAAATGGTCAGGGGAGAATTAAGTAATATGGTGCCAGATCTGGTAGTTCCAAGAACCCCTCCCTTCATGGCAGGGCCGGCGTCAGCACCCGGCGCACCTGGGCAAGTGGCGGGGCCCTGAGCAGACGGAGGAGGCCCACTCGCCGTCAGGCACCCCGCCGCGCTATGGGACCCGTGACGTGAGCGGAGGAGAGCGGTGTCAGCGCCCACTCCCCCCCGCTTGTTCAGGGCCCCGGCAGCCAGAGAAACAATACTTACCTCTCCCCGTGCCTACACAGCAGCCCCGGTGTCTTCCGCGGCTGCTGCACTGTGACGTCTCAGGTCAGAGGGCGTGGTGACGTCTTTACACCGCACTCGCTCCTGAGCCATCACAGCGCAGAGCGGGAAGACGCCAGCGACGCTGGAGTCCAGAGCAGCGGCAGCAGATGAGGAGGAGTGAGGTGAGTATTTGATTTTTTTTCTTTTTAATGTATGGAGGCATGGGGCATTATATGGTGGGTGTGTGTTTGTGTGACATCCTGCATGGGGCATTATAAGGAAGGGCGGGGGTGTGTGTGACATCCTGCATGGGGCATTAAAAGGGGGGTGACATCCTGCATGGGGCATTAAAAGGGGGGGGAAGAGACATCCTGCATGGGACATTATAAGGGGGGGGTGACATCCTGCATGGGGCATTAAAAGGGGGGTGACATCCTGCATGGGGCATTAAAAGGGGGGTGACATCCTGCATGGGGCATTATAAGGAGGGGTGACATCCTGCATGGGGCATTACAAGGGAGGGGGGAGGTGACATCCTGCATGGGGCATTATAAGGGAGGGTGACAACGCATGGGGCATTATAAGGGGGTGACATTATGCAAGGGGCATTATAAGGTAGGGTGACATCCTGCATGGGGCATTATATGGGGTGGGGACAGCCTGCATGGGGTATTATAAGGGGGGGAACAGCCAGCGTGGGGCATTATGTGGGGGAAACAGCCTACATGGAGCATTATATGGGGGCCAGTATCCTGTATGGAGTATTATATGGGGGCCAGTATCCTGTATGGAGCGTTATATGGGGACCAGTATCCTGTATGGAGCATTTTATGGGGGCCAGTATCCTGTATGGAGCGTTATATGGGGGCCAGTATTCTGTATGGAACGATCCGCCGGTTTCTGAGCTTTTGTAGAATTTACAATAGATATCGCTCATGTAATGTAAGAAGTGAAATCTTCGGCATTGTACTATATACATATTTCTCTGCAGTATCTGTGCATCATGAATCGTGGTATGTGTTAAAGGGGCCCACTGAGACTCTTTCGCTCAGGGCCCACAAAAACCTGGAGCCGGCCCTGCTTCATGGTATTATTATTTAATATTGGTTATTTGTTGTGTATTTGTTAACGGCCTCTGTGGCCAATTTATCCCAACAAAAGAAAAGGGTTTTGGGTATTGGCATTAGGATTCATAAGTATAATAATAATATATAATATAATTCATAAGTATAATGGGACTGAGTCTGTCATGTGTTCAATGCTTTTCCCTGTGTTATTTCTCATTATTACACATAATTTATGGACATCTTTGGTTGGATTTCTTTGCCTGTATGGACTGGATGGATTGTTATCGACATCTGGTGGGAATTTCATGTCAATAGCACCTTTAGAAATATATTTACTTAGAAAATTGGTGGCATGTTCAGTACTTATTTCACCCGCTGTATATCCTGGTTTATGATGTGTCAGGGAAATATTGAGAAATATTGAATATATTCTCTTTATTCCACTGAATCCCCCTCACCCCTCCTTCATCCCCCATTTTTCACAGGAGAGCTGACAGTCCAGCATCTGTGTCTCTGCAAATTATCACCTACAGTAGAAGTGACTTGTAAAGCTACAACCTAATTAACATGCGAGGGTCTTTCTCCCTGGCAGATGCAGGGGGTGATTAGACGCAGGCTTGCAATAATTTATGTGTAACTGTTGAAGCTTGCTTCCCGAGCTTCAAAAGGAAGTCTATAGTCACGCCGGCACCGATACGGAGTATGGAATATTGTAAGTTCTATAATTCCGATAATAATGGGACCTATATTTTTAGTGGCAGGGGCAGTCAAGGAGCGATATGCATATTTTCTCATTGCTGTAAGCCAAACCAGGGAGCTGTGGCGCAAAAGTAGCAAAATAGCAAACTGCAACTATATCATGTGTGGTCTCTAAATGAAGGTAAAATCATAATAGAAAATATGGTACCACTATTGGGCTTCTGGGATCAACCAGCGACAAGTTATCCCAAAAACCCGATTTTTAATACAAACATGAAGGGTGGAGCCCCTGCATCTGTGATGTCGGCACAAGGGGGTGTGGACAGGTCTCTCTTAAGCATAAAATAGTTTGCTGAGGTTGGAGCAGTATTCATTGCCAGGGAGGTATAGCTACTGTAAGCAACGGGTCACGTTCGATAACATTCAAATCAAATCTGGGAGCCCCTCCTCCACCTATGCTGATTCGTCCCTGCGAACTGTATAGAGTAAGTCTTCTTTAATCCTTATTATTTTGTGTAACTGCTTATGTATTGTATGCCTCCTTTGTAAAATCTTGTTTTTTTTTTCTTAAAGACTGCCTCCCTTTTTGGATTAAATATAAAATGTAATAGTTCTGTTTCTTTTGTCCTGTAATCATTCCCTCCCCCGAAGCCATATATGCTACCAGAACATAGGCATCCGCCCAGGCCTGTATTATATTTCAAATCTGGATGGTGGTGGCAGTGAATAATAATAATTGGGCTATTCTGAAGCTAACAGTGACCGTACGGAGGGCGTAAACACACATTCCATGCATTGGAATCCAGAGGTGTGATGCCATACGCTCACTAGTTGCTTGCCGATACTTAAAAAGTGAGCAGTCTGGATCGTGTGCTCGTGATTCCGGACGAAATCCGGAACTTAGTGACGGCACTGTGAGATATTGCGTGATCTCCCCGGTGTCGTCACTGTGGAATCCCTGACATGAGGGATTCCCATGTAAAAATGTCACCCTTGAAACAAAATAAAAAGATTTACCAGATCCTCTCAGATTGATTCCCTACCTACATTCTAACTAACAATGCAGTTAGTCTGGAGATAGTAGTCCGACACATGCCTTTTGCCACACAATAACAAAATTAATGGGACCAACCAGATTCTCTTCAAAGCCCCCATGTCACCTACATGAACTCGCCTACCTATCTGCCTCTACGATATCTATGGCTTTGTAATGAGTATTACTCTGGTTTGGCCATCAGCTACAGTGGTGATCAAAAGTTTTGCATTTTTTTTTAAATGTGATTCCTTCTGTCTTGTTGTGATGCCATTTTCCTGGTAATGAATTGAAAGTGCATGAAGTTGTCATCATGCAAGATCTTAATTTTAATCAAACTACTTTTGAATATAGGTATGGTCCTTTAATTAAAGAAAACTGACTGCCAAAAGTTTTGCATATACAATTTATTGATCACACCATAGAGAGTAATTCATTGTTTACAATGCCATAACTTAGTATTTTGTAGCATAACCTCTTGCTTTAATTACTGCACCACACCGACGGGGCTTTGAAGCCACTAGGGTATTCAAGACATCTTGACGGATCTTGCTCCATTCCATTTGCAAATCTGCAAACAATTCATCTTTATTGCCAACCCGTCACCCTAACTCACCCCAAAGGTGCTCTATAGGTTTAAATCAGGTGATCGGCTTGGCCATTGCAACAGGGGAACATTTTTCTTTGCTAACCAATTTTTTACTAAATTGGATGTGTGCTTAGGATCATTGTCTTCCTGGAATTACCATCTCCTGCCTACTTTGCTTTTACCATGTAGAAGCATTACATTCTCCAGTATATCCTTGTACATGGTAGCATTCATATTTCCATCAATTCTATACAGAGGGCCAATGACAGATGCAGAAGAGCAGCCCTAAACCATGACATGGCCACCACCATGTTTCACTGTAGGTGTTTGATACCTTACGTCATTACATTTTCCAATTGGGCAGTATATATAGTGCTTGCTATCACTACCAAACAGATTAAACTTGGATTCATGCGACCACAACACCGTAGACCAGTCTGTCTCTTTCCATTGTCAGTGTTCTTTGACAACCTCAAATCGGACCTTCCAGTTCTTTGCAGAGATGAAAGGATTCTTGACTGGAACTCGTGCATTCAACCCTACTGCTCTTAGCCATTGCACCACATGATTCATGTGTTTTCATTGGGAATTAGACAGGACATTGTCAGACTCCTTGGTGGCAGGTTATTTGCAGGGAAGAATAAAGGGAATTGGAGGTTGAAATCAAACTACTTGAATTGGTGGATTTCCCAGGCTTAATGAGCATCTGGTTCTTTATTCATGGACAGGTTTGCACCAGCACCTGGTAAGCCCTGATAAGTGCCTGAGCCCCAGTGATCCCATTCAGCTCTGTGCACACTGCATGTATGGAACGGTGTTGCACAGCCAGCACATGAGTCTAACTGCTGCGATCATGGATAGCAGTTTAAACCCTTAGATGGCGCTGTAATTGTGACAGAAGCATTTAGTAGGTTGGAAATGGGGTGGAGATAGTGCTGCAATAGGAGCCATGGACCTACTTAATGCCCCCTTACTTGCCACGTTTGTACACCTATGAAGCCCACATTGTGCCTGGGCTTCATAGAAGAATGCTAATTTTACAATAAAGTGCAATATTGCTATATTGGCATTGTATTGTACAAGCAATTTCAGGTATAAATTCCCTATAGGGAGAAACAGAAAAATGTAAATACAAAACAATAAAAAAAATATATAAAAGTTTACATCACTTTATTTTCCTCTCAAATTATTAAAATCGAAAAATTTACAAAAGTCTAAGTATTTTTTTTTATCTCCACATGCATAGCTTTCCAAACCAATAAATATTATACTATTTACCTTGTACTGTGAATGTCAAAATGAAAATGAAAAAAATATAAAAAAATACATAAAAAATGAAATGCCAGAATCATGGTTTTTTTTGGTCACTCCAATCTCCCCCAGGAAAAATAGAAGCAAAAGAGATCAGAAAGTCGTATGGGTCCCAAAATGGTACCAAGAAATACTTCTCACATAATACAAGCCTAGGTACTGGGGGACGGAGGGGGTGGTCTCCACAGGCCCCTAACTCAGATGGACCCACTCAAAGCAACCGACATGCTTAACTGCAGGGTCAACTATATAGCAGGGAGGCATGGTCTAGCTGCACTACCACTCTCTGTTCAGTCCCTTTGGGACCACAGCCTGTAATACAGCACAATGATGCACTGGACGAGTTCCTTGTGGAGCAATGTGATGATGTAATTGCGCCTGGACTCTGACTCTGGTGTAATGACATTACTGCGTTGGTCCAGCTGCACCTTGTCGCTGTCTGTAGGTGGATCTGAGTTTAAGTGAGTACATGATGTTTTTATTTTAATATTACTCATGGAGGGACTGTGGGGGCTTATCATACATTGTGGAGAAAACTGTGGGGGGGCATTGTACAGTGCGAAGTACTGTGGTGGCTTCATACAGTGCGGGGTCATTATACTGTGTATAGGAAGCTGTGTAGGGCAGCATACTATGTACAGGGAAGCTGTGGGCCCATCATACTGTGTATAGGAGAATTGTGGGCCCATCATACTGTGTATAGGAAAATTATGGGCCCATCATACTCTGTATAGTAGAGCTGTAAGCCAATCGTACTGTGTATAATAGAGCTTTAAGCCAATCTTTCTATGTATAAGGGAGCTATGAGACCATCATACTTTGCATAGGGGAGCTGTGAGGGCATCACACTGTGTTTAGGGAAACTGTACATGGGGAAACTCGGGGGACATTATTACTGAAAATGGAGGGTATCAAGGTACATTACTGTACATTGGGGCTCAGGTGACATTATTACTGTACATGGGGGGCTCAGGGGACATTATTACTGTAAATGGGGGAACTTTGGACATTATTAAATGTTAAGTGGGCACTTAAGCATTATTGTTATAGGGGAACTCAGGTTATTGTGACTGTCAAGGTGCACACAGGGTGTGGAGAAGCGGGCATATCCAGTAGCCTCAGTTCCCTCAGCAAAGCAGCCCAGTACTTGGACCATTTGACCCCCCATAGTTATACTTCAGTACGGCTGGCTGCTCTTTACCCTGATAACTTTGGCACAGATAATCTTATGCTTAGTTGATCGTGACTCAACATCAAGTAGAGGGTTCCCTGCCTGGTTCATTGGTTGTGCATCAAAAAAGAAAATAAGAGTGCTACGAATCAGAAGTCAGCAGTCTCATAGAGTGACTGCAGGATTTTCTTGTAAGACTGGACAACCCCTTTAGAGATGCTGAATAGTGGAATTAATTTCTGCAGGCAGCCAAGTAAATATTATATTAACCCCTTCACGACATGCGCCGCACATGTACGCCGCATGGCGTGTCTCCCTTTTCCGGCGACATGACACCTGATCTGATCAACTGTCATGTGCCCCTAACAGCCGTGGTTGGAATCGCGATCCACCCGCCGATGTTATCTAGTTAAGTGCCGCTGTCAATCTCTGACAGAGGCATTTAACATCTTCATGCCGGAAGCGCGTCACTGACTCTGCCCATTGGCGCCAGTGTCCCATGACTGCGGGTTGCCAATGGGTTGGCATGACAGTCGGTGTTCATAGCAGATGAGCACTTTTGTTACACATAGCAGGGCTGAAATATCTTGTAATGACATCTCTTAAAGCGCCCCTGTCAGCAGGATTGTGCTCAGTAAACTACATACACTGTCAGGTGGGCGACATTACACTGTGAAGGATCAGTGAGCTGTTATTAGAGCATACAGATCAATATGTAAGCAGAGCACCAGATAGAGCGCCCCCCACAGGCTGCCCCGAAGCACAAGCATGTCATTATCTAGAGACTGAAAATAAAGATTACACAAGAACCACCGGACGGATTTCATCAACCAAGGTTTCATTTTAATCAATGTAATGTCGCCCACCTGACAGTGTCTGTAGTTTACTGAGCACAATCCTGCTGACAGGTGCACTTTAAGAGATGTCATAACAAGACATTTGTGCATGGGGTGGATGGAGTGATACCTTCTAAAGATAAACCAAGGTTCTAAACTTAACCGCTTCCCGACCGCCCACTGTATATAAACGTCGGCGCTGCTTGGGCTCTGTACAGCGCCGACGTTTATAAACGGTCTGTGGTCCCGCAGCGCTCAGGACCCCCAGGGTCCTGCAAGCGCTGCGTTTGCTGTGCAGAGCGACAGCTCTGACAGGGGACATCATCGGGACCTGATTGGATCAGGTCCCAATGATGTTAACCCTTTGCTATCTTCTATATGCCGCGATCTATAGCGATCGCGGCATTTAGAAGATAATGAGAGGAGAGGGGGTCGTCCACTTACCTCTGCCACGGCCCCCTGATGTCTGACAGGACCTGCCGTTGTCATGGCAGCCGGAGGTCACATGACCGCCTCCGGGTCTGCCATGTACGGTGTCCTGCTAGACTCAGCATGCTGCTGAAGTCTAGCAGGAGACACTGACAGTGAAGCTGTCAGCAAAGCTCTCATGCAATGCAGTACATGTCTATTGCATTGCATGAGAACAGTGATTAGAAAATTAAAATTAATGTCCCATACAGGGCCTATGTAAAAATGTAAAAAAAAGTCAAAAAAATGTTTTCAAACTGTTTAAAAAAAATCACAAAATAAATAAAAATAAATAAATAAAATATTAAACCAATAAATCCGTATATTTATGCAAAAACAAAAAAGTACACGTATTTGGTATCGCCGCGTCCGAAACAACCCGATCTATAAAACTGTCACACTAATTAACTCCTTCTATGCACACCGTAAAAAAATAAATAAAAAACGGAGCAAAAAACTATGCTTTTTCATCATATCGCCAAACAAAAAGTGGAAAAAAATGCGATCAAAAAGCAAAATGGAAATAAAAATGGTACCGCTGAAAATGTCTTGTTCCGCAAAATAAGCCGCCATACAGCTCCATCAGCTGAAAAATAAAAAAGTTATAGCTCTCAGAATAAAGCGATGCAAAAAAAATATTTTTTCTATAAAATTGTTTTATTGCGTAAAAGTGCCAAAGCAAAAAAAAAGAAACTGTAAGTGTAGTATCGCTGTAAACGTACTGACCCGAAGAATAATGCTGCCTTATCACTTTTACCACACGCAGTATGGCATAAAAAAAAAAATAGAAAGCGATCAAAAAATGTCACGTACCCAAAAATGGTACCAATAAAAATGTCAACTCGTCCCGCAAAAAACAAGCCATCACATGACTCTGTCGGCCGAAATATGGAAAAATGATAGCGCTCAAAATATGGCGATGCAAAAACTAGATTTTGCAAAAACAGCGTCTTTTAGTGTGTGACTGCTGTCAGTCATAAAAACCCGATATAAATCTGGTATCTCTGTAATCGCACCGACCCGAAGAATAAAGTAATCTCATCACTTATACCGCACGAGGAACGGCGTAAAAAATAAATAAAAACAATTCTTCACCTGCTACTGATTTGTTTATTATGTCTCCCAAAGATCGCAGTAAGGCTCTGCTCACATTTATCCTGCGCTCTGCGCTGAGCACTTACACCAGAGTTTCCGTGTAAATCTCTGAAATACGTGATTCAGACGGAACCCATGACGGAAGATTCCCTGTAATGAGGCTGATATAGGCCACTGTGGATGCCATCTGGCCTGTGATCCCACGGTGTCAGTTTTTTTAGGCGTGCATAAAAGTGCGGTTGGCCACAGTTTTGTGCACTTTTGAAAAAAACGACACCGCTAAACAGAGGCCAGACGGAGTCCAGAGTAACTCTGCTGCCTCATTACAGTGAATGGATCCTGCAGGGGTTTCATCTGAATTACATCACTTGGAAATTTAGATGGAAACCCCGATGTAAGTGCTCAGCCTAGAGCGCCGGAAAAATGTTACGTAAAATGTTCCCAATAAAAGCTTCAACTCAGTCCTCAAAAAAAGCTAGTCCCCACTCAGGTCCGTCATCTGTTAAAAATATAAGGGACTTCCAAGTTACTGGTAGCAGAAAGGCTCTGGAAAAGCGAAATGGCCCTTGCCCCCCAAAAGAAATTCAGAAAATTTTGTGCTCCCAAATCCAAATGCCTATTCTACAATAATTTGTTCTCCAATTGTCAAATAGCGCTCCGTCCCTCCCAGATCTCGCCGTATGGCTAAGCGGTACGATACAGCCACATATGGGGTATTGCTACTTTTAAAAGAAATTGTGTGACATTTCGGCACCATTTTTACCCATTGCCCTGTGTGAAAATGTAAAATATGAGGGTAAAACATTTTTTTGTGGTAAAAATATAATAATGCTTTTTTCACTGCCCAATGGTATAAATTAAAAAATTAAAAAATACTCACTACTTCCCCAGATGAATTCCTTGAGAGGTGTAGTTTATAAAATGGGGTCACTTGTGGGGGTTTCTGCTGTTTCGGCATGTCAGCGACTTTTCAAATGTGACATGGTGTCTGCAACCTATCCCAGCCAACATAGCGCTTCTTTCTCTTCCGAACCCTGCCGTACACCAAAGCAATGTTTTTCTCCCACATATGGGGTATCGGCGTACTCAGGAGAAATTGCACAACAAATTTCATGGTGCAATTTATCCTGTTATCCTTATGATAATGCAAAATTAGGGGATGAAAAAAAATTTTTGTGGGAAAAATGTGAACATTTTATTTTTACGGCTCAATATTATAAACTTCTGTGAAGCACCTGGGGGTGCAAGGTGCTCACCACACATCTAGATAAGTTCCCTAAGGGGTCTAGTTTCCAAAATGGTGTCACTTGTGGGGAGGTTTCCACTGTTTAGGCACATTAGGGGCTCCCCAAATGCAACATGGCGTCCGCTAATTATTCAAACAAATTTTACATTCAAAAAGTCAAATGGCGCTCCTTCCCTTCCGAACCCTGCAGTGTACCCAAATAGTGGTTTTCCCCCACATATGGGGTATCAGCGTGCTCATGAGAAATTGCACTACAAATTATGTAGTCCATTTTTTCCTGTTACCCTTGTGAAAATAAAAAAAATTGGGTCTAAAGTAACATTTTTGTGAAAAAAAGTTAAATGTTCATTGTTTTCTTCCACATTCCAAAAATTCCCGTGAAACACCTGAAGGGTTAATAAACTTCTTGAGTGTGGTTTTGAGCACCTTGAGGGGTGCAGTTTTTAGAATGGTGTCACTTTTGGGTATTTTATGTCATAAAGCTCCCTCAAAGTCACTTCAAATAAGATGTGGTCCCTAAAAAAATGTTTTTGTAAATTTTGTTGGAAAAATGAGAAATCGCTGGTCAACTTTTAACCCTTATAGCTTCCTAACAAAAACAAAATTTTGGTTCCAAAATTGTGCTGATGTAAAGTAGACATGTGGGAAATGTTATTTATTAACTATTTTGTGTGACATATCTCTCTGATTTAAGGGCATGAAAATTCAAAGTTTGAAAATTGCAAAATTTTCAAAATTTTCGCCAAATTTCCGATTTTTTTCATAAATAAATGCAAGTGATTTTGAAGAAATTTTACCACTATCATGAAGTACAATATGTCACGAAAAAACATTCTCAGAATCAGGGGAATCCGTTGAAGCGTTCCAGAGTAATTGCTTCATAAAGTGACAGTGGTCAGAATTTAAAAAATTGGCCCGGTCACGAAGGCGAAAACAGGCTCTCGCACGAAGTGGTTAAAGAAGTTGTCCACTACTTCTCTATTGATGCCCTATCTATATTATAGGACATTAATGTTTGATCAGCCGAGGTAACGCACCCCCGCCGATCAGCTGTTACCGATGCCTGCGGTGGCGGCAGCCGGCCAGAAGTGCTTACTTGCGGTGCTTGGCCATCTAGCTGTAGTGGCCGCCCCGGGGAACTACAAATCTACCTCCCATTGAATTGAATAGGAGGTAGATGTGTAGTAGTATCCCACGCTGGCCACTACAACTAGACGGCCAAACACCTCAGGAAAGTACTTTCGGTCGGCGACCCCCACCACAAACACCGATAACAGCTGATCGGCGGGGGTGCCGGGTGCGGGAACCTGGCCGATCAAACATTGATGCCCTATCCTATGGATAAGGCATCAATAGAAAAGTAGTGGACAACTTCTTTAAGGTTTTTCCTACAAATGGAGAGGTGATGGGAGTGATGGCTTAGGACTGTAGTGATCTAGAGTCAGTCTGGTGGAGGTGTGACATGGTCCATGTAGTGAGTAATAAATTCAGGTGTTATATTGAGTTCTTTGTTAAAGACATGAACTCCCTTATCAGATTGAATTCCCAGATTATTCTCCATCTTTCTTAAAATGTCTTTTCAGCATTATCACTTTTATATCTTTCATAATGCAGAGCAGTAGATTTGTGACCTGTGCAGTCACGGACCGCGCTTCTCTGTCATCTGATGGACGACTCTAGGTTTGGTGAATGCCCGGAGAATGTGACCTGCCTGATTGCATTGTGCCAGCTGTAAAGTTTGGTCGAGGTGGATAATATTTTGGGTTGTTTTTTCAGGGGTCGGCTTTGGGATCTTAGTTCCAGTGAAGGGAAATCTTAATTCTTCAGCATAGAAGACATTATGGACAAGTGTATGCTTGCAACATTGTGGGATTCAAGCCTTCTGGGGCTCCCCCTTCAAGTATGGCGCCAGCACCTCTGCCCACTGCTCCGGTGGAAGTTTCTCCCTCTCGGCGACCCTTTCAAACACAGTAAGGAAGGCTTCTTTCATCCCCCGGGGTCATTTTCTGCAGGGCTCTCCTGACCCCAATACGGATGGAAAAATCATCCACTGACCTTGTCAGAGTTGTTGCCATTCCACAGACCACCTCCGCAAGCAACTCAATCTGCTGCTGCTGTTGACGATGCGGATCCTCTTGCTGCTGCTTCTGGAGCTAGATTTGATGCATCAACAACTTTGTGATCTCTTGTTGTGACATTTGTTGCTGCTGCAATAATTGCTGGTGTTGTGCCTGCTGCACCTGCACCAAATGTTTCAGCAGGTCCTCCATTTTGTCTGGCATCACTTGCAGACTTCACCCAGGACATGTTGTCCTTGTTGTAGCAGTCAGTCACACATATCTGCTGTGAACGCTGCCCGCACTACTAAAACCAATTGTGGGGAGTTGTTGTACCGTGTTACGAAAGTGAGGGAGGAGCTTGTGGAAAAGTTATTGGTGCCGTGGCCCTATAGATGGAGGGTGATGGACATGGCCCATTCACATATCTTGGAAGGACATCTGGGAGTGGAAAAAACACAGGAACGGATCGTGCAGAGGTTCTATTGGCCCGGTTGTCACCGGGTCCTGCCCTACGTGCCAGTTGACCGCCCCCACCGCTCACTTTCAAAGTCCCCTTGCGCCATTGCCCAGTATTGAAGTGCCATTCGAGAGAATTGCTATGGACTCGGCCCTACGGTTAAGGCTATGTGCACACGTAGCATTTTTTAAGCGTTTTTCCCTCTGCAAAAACGCTTGTTAATAGGTCTGGCATGCATAGCAATGCAAATCCAGATGTGCTGTGCACATGAAAATTTCCGCTCCGGGCTCGCTCCCCGCAGTGTATTGAGCTGCTGGGACCTGCGGTGTAATGCACACGCCCGGGCTGAGCGGCGTGTGCGTGTGATTCCACTGGACCGTGCCGGAGAGTGAATGCCTGGAGGGGTGTAACTAGGTATTCACCCGATCCGACCAGGGTCGCACGACGGCATACGACGCCAGTGCACCAAGGAGGAACCGAGCAGAGGGACCAGGTGCTACTTCAGGACAGACCCCGGACACGGCTGTTGACCCACACAGGGGAATACAGGAACAGACTGGTTAGGCTGGCACACAGACTGGTGGGAATAGGCAGGCACAACTGGTATGCAGGCAGGCGGGTATGCAGGCAGGGGGGTACAGGCAAGTACGGCTAGAGTGCAGACAGGGAGGCACTAGCAGGTAGGAACACAGGCGGGATAGGACCCAGTACACACTGGGACTCAGGAACAGAACCACAGATGTGGCAGACAAACACAGCAGAGTGAGGCCGCCCAGAGAGGTGAGCGAGAGCAGGGCAGGACGAGACCGCCTGGAGCGGTGAGCAAGAGTAGAGCAGGACGAGGCCGCCTGGAGCAGTGAGCAAGAGTAGAGCAGGACAATGCCGCCTGGAGCGGTGAGCAAGAGTAGAGCGAGGCTGCCGGAGCAGTGAGCAAAGGAGTCAGAGCAGAGCGAGACTGCTGGAGCAGTGAGCAAAGGCAGAGCAGGCTAGAACCGCCGGAGCGGTGAGCAAAGGCAGAGCAGGCTAGAACCGCCGGAGCGGTGAGCAAAGGCAGAGCAGGCTAGAACCGCCGGAGCGGTGAGCAAAGGCAGAGCAGGCTAGAACCGCCGGAGCGGTGAGCAAAGGCTGAGCAGGCTAGAACCGCCGGAGCGGTGAGCAAAGGCTGAGCAGGCTAGAACCGCCGGAGCGGTGAGCAAAGGCAGACCAGGCTAGAACCGCCGGAGCGGTTCGCAAAGGCAGAGCAGGCAAGAACCGCCGGAGCGGTGAGCAAAGGCAGAGCAGGCTAGAACCGCCAGAGCGGTGAGCAAAGGCAGAGCAGGCTAGAACCGCCAGAGCGGTGAGCAAAGGCAGAGCAGGCTAGAACCGCCGGAGCGGTGAGCAAAGGCAGAGCAGGGGGGACAGGGCTCTGTTCACACAGAACAGACAGGAAGGGAAAGGCAGAACCAGATACCCACAGGGTACTTGCAGTGAAGTAGCGAGTGGACCACAAACTCACAAACGGGAGTACAGTGACAATGAGCAGGAGTTAGGTACGAGTTCAGACTCTGCAGAAAAAGGAAAGGTACGGACATAGAGAAACACGGGAAACAGGCTAGAAG
Organism: Phyllobates terribilis; assembly: GCF_046119375.1. Classification (NCBI taxonomy): domain Eukaryota; kingdom Metazoa; phylum Chordata; class Amphibia; order Anura; family Dendrobatidae; genus Phyllobates; species Phyllobates terribilis. The sequence goes on from NW_027362770.1 coordinate 87,209,361, forward strand.
AGTATACAGACAAGAACAGACACAGTATGCCGCCTGGAGCGGTGAGCAAGAGTAGAGCGAGGCTGCCGGAGCAGTGAGCAAAGGAGTCAGAGCAGAGCGAGACTGCTGGAGCAGTGAGCAAAGGCAGAGCAGGCTAGAACCGCCGGAGCGGTGAGCAAAGGCAGAGCAGGCTAGAACCGCCAGAGTGGTGAGCAAAGGCAGAGCAGGCTAGAACCGCCGGAGCGGTGAGCAAAGGCAGAGCAGGGGGGACAGGGCTCTGTTCACACGGAACAGACAGGAAGGGAAAGGCAGAACCAGATACCCACAGGGTACTTGCAGTGAAGTAGCGAGTGGACCACAAACTCACAAACGGGAGTACAGTGACAATGAGCAGGAGTTAGGTACGAGTTCAGACTCTGCAGAAAAAGGAAAGGTACGGACATAGAGAAACACGGGAAACAGGCTAGAAGAGTATACAGACAAGAACAGACACAGTAGCAAGATACAGGAGCGGGTCTAGGTAGCAGCCCCTAGAAGGCGGGAGGAACAGGCTAGGAGCGTGTTCAGACAGGACAGACAAGATACAGGAGCGGGTCTAGGTAATCGGCCCCTAGAAGGCGGGAGGAACAGGCTAGGAGCGTGTTCAGACAGGACAGACTAGATACAGGAGCGGGTCTAGGAATGCAGCCCCTAGAGGGCGGGAGGAACAGGCTAGGAGCGTGTTCAGACTGGCCTGGAAATACAGCCTCCAGGATAGGCAGACAAGAGATCACAGAAGGGACCTGGCACATTCAGAGTGCAAGAGCACACTAAATGAAACACAATGCTCAGGCAGGGATTGATTGGAGCAGCTGGGTTAAATACCAGATGACAGACAGCAATAGGCTGAGGACGCACAAGGGGTGTGCCTGCAGCAGGTACAAAAAGCAGGAAGTGATCGGGCGCCGCCCTTAAGCAGCAGAAACAGACACAGACAGCATGGAGGGAAGCCAGAGAGACATTCTGGACTGGAGATCAAGTGCGCGCTCTTGCACAGTGGGAGATGGACCACTATGCAAGGACGCCGCCAGGTATGTTACATGCGGTGACGTAGCGATCATCTGATCGGTCACGTGCCCAATCAGCTGATGCTCACAAGACCTCCCCGTGGGAGCATTTTCAAGAATGCTCCCACAGTGGTGATCTTCAGCTGATGAACCCCAGTGAACTCCTGCAGCAATGTATACTGACAGGAGTATTTATTGAAAAAGCGCAGACAACTTTACAACGCAGTTAGTAATAGGGGCATCTTATAGACGCCCTCCATTACTAACCTGGGCTTCACATCAACCGCCAATACAAGGCTGACATGAACCCCAACCCCATTACCCCACTCGCCACCACTACAGGGTGTAACATACCTGGTGGCGGGCTTGCATGGTGCACCATCTCTCACTATGCAAGATCGCAAACTTGATCTTCAGTCTAGTCTGCTAGCCTGGCTTCTATTCATGCTGTCTGTTTGTCTCTGTTCTGACTGCTTAGGGCGGCGGCCCGGTTACTTCCTGTTTCTTGTAGCTGCTGTGGGCACACCCCTAATGCGTCCTCAGCCTATTGCTGTCTGTCACTGGATATTTAAACCAGCTCCACCTGGAAGCTGGTGCCTGAGCAACTCTAACACTCAGTGTGCTCTTTCACTCTGAATGTGCCAGGTCCTGTTCTGTTCTTGCCTGTCCGCCAACCTGGGGGCTGTATTCCCAGGCCTGTCTGAACTATCTCCTAGCCTGTTGTCCGTCCGCCTTCCTGGAGGCTGTATTTCCAGGCCAGTCTGAACACGCTCCTAGCCTGTTCGTCCCGCCTTCTGGGGGCCGCATACCCAGACCTGTTATCTGTGTCTTCTAGCCTGTTGTCTGCCATTCTGGGGGCCGTATACCCAGACTCGCTCCTGTATCTCGCTGTAGTGTCAGTTCCTGTCTGAACACTCAGTTCCTGTCTGAACACTCTCCTAGCCTGTTACCTGTTTTTCTCTATGTCCGTACCTTCCCTTTTTCTGCAGAGTCTGAACCTGCACCTAACTCCTACTCATTGTCACTGTACTTCCGTTTGTGAGTTTAGAGTCCACTCGCTACTTCATTGCAAGTATCTTGTGTGTATCTGGTTCTGCCTTTCCCTTCCAGTCTGTTCCATGTGAACAGAGCCCTGTCCCTTTGCTCTGCCTTTGCTCACTGCTCCGGTGGTTTATCCCTGCTCTGGCTTGTTCACCGCTCCGGCGGTTCCTGCCCGCTCTGCCTTGTTCACCGCTCCGGCGGTTTCTGCCCGCTCTGCCTTGCTCACCACTCCGGCAGTTTCTCTCTGCTCTGCCTTGCTCACCGCTCTGGCGGTTTATCTCTGCTCTGCCTTGTTCACCGCTCCGGCGGTTCCTGCCCGCTCTGCCTTGTTCACCGCTCCGGCGGTTCCTGCCCGCTCTGCCTTGCTCACCGCTCCAGCAGTTTCTCTCTGCTCTGCCTTGCTCACCGCTCCGGCGGTTTCTCTCTGCTCTGCCTTGCTCACCACTCCGGCGGTTCCTGCCTGCTCTGCCTTGCTCACCGCTCCTGCGGTTCCTGCCTGCTCTGCCTTGCTCACCGCTCTGGCGGTTCCTGCCTGCTCTGCCACACAGGGCAGTAGGATGCGCCATTTCTGGGACTGCTGGGGGGTGCCATTAATAGCTGCAGAGGGGGCTAGTATCCATGTCCCCTTCCCTGGTTATTAATATCAACCTGCAGCTGTCTAGTTTTGCCTTTGCTGGTTAGATTTTATAGGGAGACCCCAAGTCAATTTTTTTCTGGGGTCCCCCTATAATCTAGCCAGTAAAGGCTAAACAAACAGCTGTGGGCTGATATTAATATCCAGGGAACATTGTTGGCTAATGGCCTCTTCCCCTGCTACTAATATCAGCCCCTAGTGGTCGGCTTTCCCTCTGCTGGTTATGAAAATGACGCGAGAGCCCACGCCATTTTATTTTTAATTTTAGGCTCTGTGCCCACGATCCGGACGTAGCAGCACTTTGAACTCATATTTTGTGCTGCGTCCAAAATGTTGCATTCTATTGAACGCAGGTAAATCCACATGTGTTCACTGAGCCATGCAGATTTACCGCCTTCAATACTTTCTAGTGATCAAATTTCTGGTGCGGACACTAGCGACTCCGCAAGAGAATTTGACATGCTGCAGTGTCCACGGGTGACTCGCAGCCTCTGATGCACGCATAGTGGACATGGGATTTCTAGAGATCCCATCCAGTATGCTGTAACATCTGGATGCTGCGGGTTTGACGCTGTATAAACATGCAGCCTCAAACCTGCAGCAGCTCCTGACCGTGGCCACGTACCCAAACTCACCAGCAGCATGTCAATTTCTGTTGCGGACACGCCAGTCTCTGCTGCCGATTTTGACCAATTGAACTGTCATTATATGCGGTGGATTCACATGTACCGACAACAAATGTGTGGCATTAGAACACCGCGTTTTGGATGCAACAAAAATACATTGTGTCCAAAGCGCTACTGAGTGCTTTTCGTGGGGAAGTAGGGGCTAACGAAACAGCTGTGAGATGCTAATTATGGCCAGGGACCATGTTTGCCTAATGGCATCTTCCCAGGCTAAAATTAGCAGCTCACAGCAGCCGCATAAATTACATGAATAGCAATGCTAATTAAGATTGGGTGAATGGGACTAGCTGACACCCAGCTCTTTTGTTTGGTTATGTCAAGGTGTCAATCAGACCATGCATTTCCACAAGAGAAATAGACATGCTGTGGATCTGAAAACGCACCTCATGTCAGTTTACGTAGGTGATCCGCAGGTGCACAAAAGCGCATAGTGGGCATGGGATTTCTAGAAATCCCTTCCACTAAGCTGTAACATCTGGCCGCAGCGGTTTTGATGCTGCATAAAAACGCAGCGTCAAAACTGCAGCAAATCCCCACCATGTGCACATACCCTAAATCTGCTCGTAGGCATCAATATATATTGATCATCTTGGACTATGCCACTCGCTATCCTGAAGTGATCCCCCTGAGAAACTCCTCCGCCAAGCGTATAGCTCGTGTATTGGTCCACGTTTTCTCCCGGACAGGGTTACCAATGGAGATCCTGACCGACTAGGAAACACCATTTATGAGTAAGGTGATGAGGGAATTGTGTAAGGTCTTGCAAATCTCAGAACTGAGAACATCAGTATACCATCCTCAAACAGAAGGCCTCGTGGAGAGGTTCAACAAAACTCTGAAGAGTATGCTGAGGAAGGTTATAGATGGCGATGGTGACGGCGGCGGTAACAGTTCCAGTGACCATAGGAACAGCATAGGGAACATGGCGCCTGCATCGGTCGCAGGTGGCAGGCAAGGACCAAGTGCTGACTCTGCGTCAGTTGCAGGTGGCAAGTAGGGACCAAGTGCTGCATCTACGCCAGTTGCAGGTGGCAGGCAGGGACCAAGTGCTGCGTCTGCACTGATCGCAGGTGGCAGGCAGGGAACCAGCAAGAGAAAAGTACAAGGTAGCAGACATGGAGAAGGGGAGGAGCAAGGCCACAGAAGATTTGCTGGCTGCAGGTGTGCAGCCAAAGAACCATGCACATCACAAGCAGCAACATCCATGGGACACCACGGGGACAGTGCAATGGCAGCTGAAGGGATTCAGGGTGCTGGGGAGGGGGACAACAGCGAGGAAAAAGTAGAGGCGTCATCTGATGAAGAGGCAGATGGAGATCATCGGAGGACATACAGTACAGAACAAAAGTTTTGACACACCTTCTCATTTAAAGATTTTTCTGTATTTTCATGACTATGAAAATTGTACATTCACACTGAAGGCATCAAAACTATGAATTAACACATGTGGAATTATATACTTAACAAAAAAAGTGTGAAACAACTGAAAATATGTCTTATATTCTAGGTTCTTCAAAGTAGCCACCTTTTGCTTTGATGACTGCTTTGCACACTCTTGGCATTCTCTTGATGAGCTTCAAGAGGTAGTCACCGGAAATGGTCTTCCAACAATTTTGAAGGCGTTCCCAGAGATGCTTAGCACTTGTTGGCTCTTTTGCCTTCACTCTGCGGTTCAGCTCACCCCAAACCATCTCGATTGGGTTCATGTCTGGTGACTTTGGGGGCCAGGTCATCTGGTGTAGCACCCCATCACTCTCCTTCTTGGTCAAATAGCCCTTACACAGCCTGGAGGTGTGTTTGGGATCATTGTCCTGTTGAAAAATAAATGATGGTCCAACTAAACGCAAACCGGATGGAATAGCATGCCGCTGCAAGATGCTGTGGTAGCCATGCTGGTTCAGTATGCCTTCAATTTTGAATAAATCCCCAACAGTGTCACCAGCAAAGCACCCCCACACCATCACACCTCCTCCTCCATGCTTCACGGTGGGAACCAGGCATGCAGAGTCCATCCGTTCACCTTTTCTGCATCGCACAAAGACACAGTGGTTGGAACCAAAGATCTCAAATTTGGACTCATCAGACCAAAGCACAGATTTCCACTGGTCTAATGTCCATTCCTTGTGTTCTTTAGCCCAAACAAGTCTCTACTGCTTGTTGCCTGTCCTTAGCAGTGGTTTCCTAGCAGCTATTTTACCATGAAGGCCTGCTTTACAAAGTCTCCTCTTAACAGTTGTTGTAGAGATGTGTCTGCTGCTAGAACTCTGTGTGGCATTGACCTTGTCTCTAATCTGAGCTGCTGTTAACCTGCGATTTCTGACGCTGGTGACTCGGATAAACTTATCCTCAGAAGCAGAGGTGACTCTTGGTCTTCCTTTCCTGGGGCGGTCCTCATGTGAGCCAGTTTCTTTGTAGCGCTTGATGGTTTTTGCAACTGCACTTGGGGACACAATCAAAGTTTGCCCAATTTTTCAGACTGACTGACCTTCATTTCTTAAAGTAATGATGGCCACTCGTTTTTCTTTACTTAGCTGCTTTTTTCTTGCCATAATACAAATTCTAACAGTCTATTCAGTAGGACTATCAGCTGTGTATCCACCAGATTTCTGCACAACACAACTGATGGTCCCAACCCCATTTATAAGGCAAGAAATCCCACTTATTAAACCTGACTGGGCACACCTGTGAAGTTAAAACCATTTCCAGTGACTACCTCTTGAAGCTCATCAAGAGAATGCCAAAAGTGTGCAAAGCAGTCATCAAAGCAAAAGGTGGCTACTTTGAAGAACCTAGAATATAAGACATATTTTCAGTTGTTTCACACTTTTTTGCTAAGTATATAATTCCACATGTGTTAATTCATAGTTTTGATGCCTTCAGTGTGAATGTACAATTTTCAAAGTCATGAAAATACAGAAAAATCTTTAAATGAGAAGGTGTGTCCAAACTTTTGTTCTGTACTGTATACAACAGCTGTTGCCAGGGCTGGCGTAAGGGGCAGGCAGAATATGCATCTGCCTAGGGCCCTCACTCTCCCAGGGGCCCCCGGCCGCACACCACGCGGCCGCTATGGGGCCAGTGAGTCAGGGAGGCCCGACGTCAGCACCTCTTCCCGCCCCCTTCCCCGCATCGCGCATTTAACTGTATCGGCATCATAGATGCTGATACAGTTGATAGTAATGATAGAGGAGAGAGCGTCATGTGACACTCTCTCTCACATCATTCCCCCTCTGCCTCTGACGCAGCATCATGACGTCATCGCGCTGTGCAGGGCAGTGGAACTACTGCGATTCACTGCGGATACCAGAGCTGCTGGGGAACGAGGAGGAGAGGTAAGTATTATATTTATTTTTTTAACTCACTGAGGCCATAATACTGGAGGACTGGGCCCTGCATTATGCTCTGCAAGGGGGCACTGCATTATACTCTACATGGGGGTCCTGCATTATGTGACATGCAGAAGTAGTGCTGTTGCTTTAAAAGCATTCAGCAACTATTAGAAATAAAACAAGCACAGGAGACAGGAAGTGTTGTGCTCCAGAAGCATCCAGCAACTAGAGGGGTTAACATAGTCACAGGAGAAGGGGAGTTTTTTAGCAGAGCCCCAGGGGGATTGTGGGTAAGTTGTTTACTGTCTGGCTAGAGTCGAAGAGAAAGGTGGCTTATGATCTTTATCTCACAGAAGGCAAGGGAACATAATTCAGGTCAGGAGGGAAGCTAAACAAAGGTCACTTAGACTCCCTGAGTTAACAGTGTGGAGTATTGTCGGCCAGGAAGATAAGGACTGGAAGGAATCCTGTCATAGGGATCATCTCACTCATCAAACCCTTCCCCCCTCCATCTCCATGCAAGATAAAGAATTCTGGGTACAATTGAGTCCTTGTGAAGGAAAAGCCTGTGGTTGTGTATGCATTAAAACTGTGCTGTACTGTGCTACTGTATAGACTGTGTACTACTGTAGCATACCTGGCGGCGTTCTTGCATGGTGTTCCATCTCTCATCGTGCAAGATCGCAAACTTCATCTCCCGCCCAGCTTCCTGGTCTGGCTTCTTTCCTTGTGCTCTGCTCTGCTCTACTTTGGCTGCATAGGGCGACGCCCGCTGAACTTCCTGTTTCTTGTAGCTGCTGCGGACACGCCCCTGTTGCATCTTCAGCCTATTGCTGTCCATCTTTGGGTATTTATTCCACCTTCTTCCTCAAGATGGCGCCTGAGCATTGTGTCCTGTCAGTTGGCTTTTTGTCTCTGACGTGCCAGGTCCTATCCTGTTTTCCTGCCTGTTTTCCAGTTCTGTGTCTGAACTGTGGTCTGTTCTTGTGAACACGCTTCCAGCCTGTTCTTTCGCCTTCTAGGGGCCGTATTCCTAGATCTGCCTGTCTGTGCCTTGCGGTATCTGTTCCTGTCTGAACAGTGTCCTGTTTGTGTTCCAGCCTTGCTGTATTTGTTCCCGTTCCTCTGTTCCCAGTTGTCTGTGCCTCGTTTCTACTTTAGCCTTTTCTCCCTTTTCCCTCTATGTCTGTTTTCTGCGTCTTTCTGCAGAGTCTGAACTTGCTCCTAAATTCCTTCTCGTCGTCTCTGTACCTCTGTTGTGAATTTAGTGTACGCTCGCTACTTCTTTGTAAGTACTTTGTGTGCTTCTGGTTCTGCCTTTCCTTCTCCGTCTGTTCTTTGTGAACAGAGTCCTATCCCCTTGCCTTGTCTCGTTCGCCACTCCGGCGGTTCTAGCCGCTCTGCGGTTTCCGCTCTGCTTCTGCCTCGCCTACCGCTCTGCGGTTTCCGCTCTGCTCCTGCCTTGTTTACCGCTATGCTCCTGCTTAGCTTGCCGCTCTTGCGGTTTCTGCTCTGCTCCTGCCTTGTTTGCCGCTCTTGCGGTTTTTGCTTTGCTCCTGCCTTGTTTGCCGCTCTGCGGTTTCCGCTCTGCTCCTGCCTTCTTAGCCGCTCTGCGGTTTCCGCTCTGCTCCTGCCTTGTTTACCACTCTGCGGTTTCCGCTCTGCTCCTGCCTTGTTTACCGCTCTGCGGTTTCCGCTCTGCTCCTGCCTTGTTTGCCGCTCTGCGGTTTCCGCTCTGCTGCGGCCTTCTTAGCCGCTCTGCGGTTTCCGCTCTGCTCCTGCCTTGTTTACCGCTCTGCGGTTTCCGCTCTGCTCCTGCCTTGTTTGGCGCTCTGCGGTTTCCGCTCTGCTGAGGCCTTCTTAGCCGCTCTGCGGTTTCCGCTCTGCTCCTGCCTTGTTTACCGCTCTTGCGGTTTCCACTCTGCTCTTGCCTTGCTTGCCGCTCCTGCGGTTTCTGCTCTGCATCTGCTCGCTGCTCCGGCAGTCCTGTCCTGCTCTGCTTCTGCTCGCTGCTCCGGCAGCCCCGTCCTGCTCTGCATCTGCTCGCTGCTCCGGCAGTCCTGTCCTGCTCTGCTTGTGCTCGCTGCTCCAGCAGTCCCGTCCTGCTCTGCTCTTGCCCACCGCTTCGGGCGTTCCCTCTCTGCTGTGTTTGGCTACCGCATCTGCGGTTCTGTTTCTGTGACCCAGTCTGTACTGGGTCTTGTCCTCTCTGTGCTCCAGCCCGTCCTTTCGGCCAGTACCTCCCTGCCTGCATATTCGCCTGTATCCACCCGTCTGCATACCTGCCGTGTTCGCTTATATCCACCAGTCTGTGCCAGCCTAACCTGCCTGTTCCAGTAATCCCTGTGTGGGTCAACCCCCGTGTCCGGAGTTTGACCTGGAGTAGCACCTGGTCCCTCTGCCCGGTTTCTCCCTGGTGCACTGGCGTCGTATGCCGTCGTGCCATCTTGGTCGGATCGGCCAGATACTTAGTCACGCCCCTCCAGGCACTCTCCGGTTCATGGTCCAGTGGAACCACTTCTCCCGCACACGCCAGTCAGTCCGGGCGTGTGCATAACAGCATGCTCAGGCCATGGTTCCCGTTGAGCCCCACGGCCTTCGCTCTCTGAGGCGTTTTCCAGCTAAATACGTGCATTAAAAATAAATAAATAATTTTTTTTTTTCTCTAGCTGAGTTCCAGGCGAATTACGCACCCGTCCAGATGGAGCTTTCTGCACCCGTTCCTGCGGATCCGCCCCAGTACTATGGGGATCCAAAACTAAGTCGTACATTTATGGAGCAATGCATGCTACACTTCAAGTTCTACCCTCTTTCTTTTCCTTCTGATTGGTCTAAAGTGGCATTTATAATTGACTACCTAGCGGGTGATGCCTTGAAGTGGGTCACCCCCCTATGGGAAGCTTGGGATCCTATCGTCCTTGACCTGCAGGCCTTCCTGGTGGCTTTCCTAATGGTCTTCGATGACCCCAATCCTGGAGTCCCTGCTGAAGCTGCACCTGCTCCCGTGGATCCACCACGGTACTACGGGGATCCAAAACAATGCCGTGCGTTTGTGTGGCAATGCTTGCTGCAGTTCCGGTTCTATGCCAATGCTTATTCTTCCGATCGGGTTAAGGTGGGATTTATAATGTCCAACCTAGCGGGTGATGCCTTGGAATGGATCAACCCCCTATGGGAAGCACAGGATCCTATCGTTCTTGACCTACAGGCCTTCCTGGTGGCCTTCCTTTTGGCTTTCGATGATCCTAACCCTGAAGCCCCTGCTGAAGCTTCACTTCCCTGTATCCCGGAGCAGCCCCGACGGGTAATGTGCATAGGTAGCGCACAAGTTCTCCTGTCCGAAAAGACTGTTGCTTGCCCAGAATCCACTCAGGATGACTACACTCTCCGGAATACTTCTCCCAACCTCAAGAGGCAGTCCAGACGTGCTAGACGTAGAGGCAAGCCGTCACGCCAGAGTCTGTCCTCCCAGAGACCTCCTGACCCCTACCTTGAAGTCCCTACTGAAGCTTCATCTCCCTGTATCCCGGAGAAGCCCCAGCGGGTGATGTGCGTGGGTGGTGCACCAGTTCTCCTGCCAGAAGAGACTGCTACCCATCCAGAGTCCACACAGGAGAGCTTCCTGCACCTGGCATCAGATACTACACCCACTTTAACCAGTGTGCATGTCCAAGGATGCTCCGAAGCTGTGATTACCTCCGAGTCTGTACACCTCTACTACCTGGCGGAGGACCCCCTGTTGCCTCCTGAATCCTCCGGGATACCATTCGATGACAATTGGAGAGAGACTTCCCTACACCCGGTACCCGATACTTCGTCTGCTCAGTCCTGTGGGCCTGACAATGGGTGCCTCAAAGTGGTAGTTACTCCCGAGTCTCTACACCCCTCTGATCAGGCGGAGGACCTCCAGTTGTCTCCAGAACCCTTCGGGGTGCTACCTGGTAGCGAAAGGACAGAGACTCTCCTATTCTCTGTACCTGATACCTCGCTCGCTTCGTCCAGTGAGTCCAACTTAGTGTACTCCGAAGCAGATGTTACCCCCGAGTCTCTACACCCCTCCGACCAGGCGGAGGACCTCCAGTCGTCTCCAGAACCCTTCGGGGTGCTACCTGATAGCGAATGGACAGAGACTCTCCTTTTCTCGGTACCTGATACCTCGCCCGCTTCTTCCAGTGAGTCCGACCTAGTGTACTCTGAAGCAGAGGTTACCCCCGAGTCTCTACACCCCTCCGACCAGGCGGAGGACCTCCAGTCGTCTCCTGAACCCTTCGGGGTGCTACCTGATAACGAATGGACAGAGACTCTCCTTTACTCGGTACCTGATACCTCGCCCGCTTCTTCCAGTGAGTCTGACCTAGTGTACTCCGAAGCAGAGGTTACCCTCGAGTCTCGGTACCCCTCCAACCTGGCGGAGGACCCCCAGTTGTTTCCTGAATCCTCCGGGGTACCACCACATAACAAAGAGGCAGTGACTTCTCTACACCTTGTACCTGATACTTTGCCCATTTCATCCTGTGAGCTTGACAAGATGTACCCCGAAGCAGAGGCTACCCCCGAGTCTCTGCACCCCTCCAACCCGGCGGAGGACCTCCAGTTGTCTCCTGAACTTTTTGGGGTGCTGCCTAAAAATAAATGTAGAGAGACTTTTTTGTGTGCTGTTTCTGGTTCTTCACCCGTTTCATCTGTTGCTGAAGATGGCTGGATGGGAAGTCGCATCCTAGCCATCCAGATTATGAGACCAGTTTTGTCTCCTCCTGTGGACAATAGAAGTAATCTCCTTGAAGAGAGGGATTGGCCCCCAAATTCCCTGCGGAAGATCCTTGCAGGCCTGAAGAAGAGGGGGCGTAAGGGGGGGGGTACTGTAGCATACCTGGCGGCGTTCTTGCATGGTGTTCCATCTCTCATCATGCAAGATCGCAAACTTCATCTCCCGCCCAGCTTCCTGGTCTGGCTTCTTTCCTTGTGCTCTGCTCTACTTTGGCTGCATAGGGCGACGCCCGCTGAACTTCCTGTTTCTTGTAGCTGCTGCGGACACGCCCCTGTTGCATCTTCAGCCTATTGCTGTCCATCTTTGGGTATTTATTCCACCTTCTTCCTCAAGATGGCGCCTGAGCATTGTGTCCTGTCAGTTGGCTTTTTGTCTCTGACGTGCCAGGTCCTATCCTGTTTTCCTGCCTGTTTTCCAGTTCTGTGTCTGAACTGTGGTCTGTTCTTGTGAACACGCTTCCAGCCTGTTCTTTCGCCTTCTAGGGGCCGTATTCCTAGATCTGCCTGTCTGTGCCTTGCGGTATCTGTTCCTGTCTGAACAGTGTCCTGTTTGTGTTCCAGCCTTGCTGTATTTGTTCCCGTTCCTCTGTTCCCAGTTGTCTGTGCCTCGTTTCTACTTTAGCCTTTTCTCCCTTTTCCCTCTATGTCTGTTTTCTGCGTCTTTCTGCAGAGTCTGAACTTGCTCCTAAATTCCTTCTCGTCGTCTCTATACCTCTGTTGTGAATTTAGTGTACGCTCGCTACTTCTTTGTAAGTACTTTGTGTGCTTCTGGTTCTGCCTTTCCTTCTCCGTCTGTTCTTTGTGAACAGAGTCCTATCCCCTTGCCTTGTCTCGTTCGCCACTCTGGCGGTTCTAGCCGCTCTGCGGTTTCCGCTCTGCTTCTGCCTCGCCTACCGCTCTGCGGTTTCCGCTCTGCTCCTGCCTTGTTTACCGCTCTGCGGTTTCCGCTCTGCTCCTGCTTAGCTTGCCGCTCTTGCGGTTTCTGCTCTGCTCCTGCCTTGTTTGCCGCTCTTACGGTTTCTGCTTTGCTCCTGCCTTGTTTGCCGCTCTGCGGTTTCCGCTCTGCTCCTGCCTTCTTAGCCGCTCTGCGGTTTCCGCTCTGCTCCTGCCTTGTTTACCGCTCTGCGGTTTCCGCTCTGCTCCTGCCTTGTTTACCGCTCTGCGGTTTCCGCTCTGCTCCTGCCTTGTTTGCCGCTCTGCGGTTTCCGCTCTGCTGCGGCCTTCTTAGCCGCTCTGCGGTTTCCGCTCTGCTCCTGCCTTGTTTGCCGCTCTGCTGCGGCCTTCTTAGCCGCTCTGTGGTTTCCGCTCTGCTCCTGCCTTGTTTACCGCTCTTGCGGTTTCCACTCTGCTCTTGCCTTGCTTGCCGCTCCTGCGGTTTCTGCTCTGCATCTGCTCGCTGCTCCGGCAGTCCTGTCCTGCTCTGCTTCTGCTCGCTGCTCCGGCAGCCCCGTCCTGCTCTACATCTGCTCGCTGCTCCGGCAGTCCTGTCCTGCTCTGCTTGTGCTCGCTGCTCCGGCAGTCCTGTCCTGCTCTGCTCTTGCCCACCGCTTCGGGCGTTCCCTCTCTGCTGTGTTTGGCTACCGCATCTGCGGTTCTGTTTCTGTGACCCAGTCTGTACTGGGTCTTGTCCTCTCTGTGCTCCAGCCCGTCCTTTCGGCCAGTACCTCCCTGCCTGCATATTCGCCTGTATCCACCCGTCTGCATACCTGCCGTGTTCGCTTATATCCACCAGTCTGTGCCAGCCTAACCTGCCTGTTCCAGTAATCCCTGTGTGGGTCAACCCCCGTGTCCGGAGTTTGACCTGGAGTAGCACCTGGTCCCTCTGCCCGGTTTCTACCTGGTGCACTGGCGTTGTATGCCGTCGTGCCATCTTGGTCGGATCGGCCAGATACTTAGTCACGCCCCTCCAGGCACTCTCCGGTTCATGGTCCAGTGGAACCACTTCTCCCGCACACGCCAGTCAGTCCAGGCATGTACATAACAACTACTGTGTTGCAAAGGAGACTGTACTGTTATTACTGGAGCCTGTTGCTCAAAGAGACATTTGCATTGCACTGGCCGTGCTTCATTAAATGTTCCTGTTTTACCATTTATGAAGACTCTTGTCAGATGTGTCTGGTCAGCAACTGAATCCATCGTGTGCCTGAGAGAAGCTGCATCCTATGGTCGCCCTGAGGAACGGTTCCCCCAGGATTCCAACGAATTCATGTAACCGGTCTCACCCCTATCTGAACTAAGCCGGCGTGCGTGTAACATTGGTGGCCCATACGGGGAATCCTGAGCGGGAATTAGCGTGTAGAGGGAGAAGAGGAAAAGTGTCTGGAAAAAACACAGCAGCACAGCACCTCAACTCAACTCTGCTACATCAGTTAAAGGGGACCAGCCCTAAAGGAAAAACTCAATAGCAGCAATGGATGTGGAAATACAAATGGACAGAATTAGTGAGCTGCTTATTCAGTTAACCTGTGAAGAATTGAGAACAGTAGCAGAACATATAAAAATGTCAGTAGAACATATTTCCAAAGCAAACAACCACCGGCAACTGTTAGCTGCCATTAATGCAAAAATGGATGAGCTGAAGGAGAAAGAAGCTGAAGACGTCATGGGGACATTCCTCCAGGAACTAACACCGTTTCTAACCAGGTTGAAGTTGGAGGATGGAGGGGCAGCACCAATTACCAAAAGTGGGAATCTCTGTCCACAGACTGAACTACAGGAATTGAAAGAACAATTCAAAGCCCTAACTAACAACAGCCCTGCGGGAATCGACCAAAACCTCTGAACGGGTGATAGACTCAGACAGGACCTTTAACCTGCTCAGGTTAGATAAATCAGGGAGCCAGTCCACTAACACCACAAATCACCATAAGGAAAGAATTCAAGATCCTGGAACTCATTGGAGAGTGTGAACAGAAAGAGAGACTGTCTTATAGGAGCTTGTTGCACCAGATCGATGCAGGCTTACAGAAAGGCTACCATCCAGATGAGATCATTGAGGGGGTGATGAAAGCGATCAACACAGGACTGAACCTCCGTAGTATGCTAGAAATGAAAAGTCAATTGACCTTGCAACAGCTGAAGTTGATTTTGAAAGGGCACTTTAAAGAAGAGAGTACTTCAGAATTGTTCCACCGACTCATTAACCTCTCACAGAAAAATAATGAATCACCCCAAAGTTTCTTATTTAGAGCAATTGAACTGAAGGATAGACTGTTTGCATCCAGAGATGTAGAAGCGGAAGAGAAGTTTGATGCTGGACTAGTCCAGAAGAATTTCTTGAGATCATTGGGAACGGGATTAATCAGCAAAGATATCAAGTTGCAGCTGAAACAGTACCTAGAAGATCCTGGCATTTTGGGCGAAGCCTTAATTGAAAAAATGAATGAGGCCGCTAGTTTGGAGTCAGAGAGCGAAATCACCAAAATGAGTCAGCTGAAGTTGGAGACCTCCGGTAGCCAGTCCGAAAATCATCATAGAGACCCTCCAGTGCCACCTCCGAGAGGGAACCTTAAATTACCATCAAAAGAGAGGACTGCCAGCGCTGACTGGGGGGAAGTAATAGGAGAGCTGTGAGCCGAGTTGATTGAGGTGAAAAAGTTGATTAGTTCCAGGCCAGAATCGGTATCTCTCAGACCCAGGAGTGGGTTCCAAAACAGAAGATACCCGGCTTGTGAAGCGTGCCATTCATCGAATCAGAGAATGGTGTATATCCACTGTCTAAGATGTGGTGAGGAAGGACATTATGCCAAGGAATGCCAATGGTCATGGTCGTTTGGGTTAAAAGACAGGAGGTCACCAGTGTGGGGTGACTGGTAACCGCAACACGGAGGAGGCCCCAGAAGCAAATCCAAATCTCACCAAACCTCAGAACGGCGCATGAGGTAAAATGGCTGCGTCAGTACTATCCCCAAGTGTGTTCCCGTCTACAACAGCTGCAAGGGAAACAGGGGCATCAGTTACTTAATGCCGAGTGCGGAGGTCAAACGATGTACTCCTGGGAGGAGGATTCCTCAGTTAGTAAAGATGGCCTCATCAGCCTAATTGGTGAAAGTTGCTTTATACAGTGCCAGCTAGATGGACTCCTAGTAAAAGCACTGTGGGACACAGGAGCCCAAGCGAGCCTTTTAAATGAAGAATGGAGAAGGTGCTACCTGCCACACACTTGTCTTTGGTCACTAAAAGAACTCTTGGGACCAGTGGAACTCTACAGCAAAGCCGTCAACCAGACCGAAATCCTTTTCATAGACTGGATGGAAGTGACTTTCCAACTCAGGGCCACGAAGAACAGCAACACCATCGAGCTTTTGGTACCTTTTCTCGTGATCAGTGATCAGAACGTGGCAGAGGATCCTATCCTGGGTTATAATGTAATCAGTGAGGTCATCACGAAGCACAAGGCGGGGCTCTGATGGTGGATTCAATCGCCACATCGCTTGCCATACCCAATGCCGTGGCAGAAAACGTGATTCATAGAGTAAAGAAAGCACAGAATACAATGGACCTAAAAGAAGTCAAGGTAGGCTTGCGCCCAACCATCATCCCTGCAATCAAATGGTGGGGGTGAGATGTGGAGTCCGGGTAGAACCGAGAACAAATGTCCAGAAAAGACTGTTCGTGCTAAAAGACTCCTCAGAACTTCTGGAAGGCCTAGTTCAAGGTGAGACTGTGCTTACAATTCCTAGAGGTGGGTTTGTTCGACTGACAGTACCGGTGATGAACACTAAGAAACACGAAATTAGACTGGATCCAAAGACTGTGTTAGGTCATATTGAAACCTTTAAATTGGTGTATCCAGCCAGTGTGAGACCAGCCCAGGGGTCTCCAGTGAATTCAGTCTCCCCATCAAGAGTTGCCCAGGGGAGAAAATTGCGTAACACACCTCGGTGTCCTGGGATCCCCCAGTACCCCTGGAACATTTGTGTGCTGAAGATCTAGCGGTAGCAAAACAGATGCTGAGAGAAGAGTGTTATGGATTCTACAAAGATGACTCTGATATAGGCTGTATCCCATCGTTGCATTTGAAAATCAATGTGAGGTTGGGTCCAAAAGTCGAAGTCATCTTATTCCTCTCCTATTGTCTGTGTAAGGAAGAAGGATGGTATGTTGAGACTCTGTTGTGATTACCGGGTACTAAACCGAAAGTCAGTACCTGATCGACACCCGATACCAAAGATCCAAGATATGCTGGATAGCCTATCAGGAAGTACCTGGTTCTCTGTCCTCAATCAGGGTAAGGCATACAACCAAGGGTTTATCGAAGAGTCCAGTAGACCCTTGACAGCATTCATCACACCATGGGGATTATATGAGTGGATCCGCATACTGTTTGGCCTCAGTTCAGCTCCAGCAGAATTCCAGAGGAGCATGGAGACATGTTTAGAAGGATTGAGGGACGATATCTGACAGCTGTACTTGGATGACAATGTATGATACACAGCAAAACCTTCCGGGAGCATGTTGAACACGTGAGGATCTTATTACAACAGTATCAACAACGCGGAGTTAAGTTGACCCCAAAGAAGTGTGAACTGTTCAAAAGACAAGTCCGATTTCTAGGGAAAATTGTGTCTGGAGAAGGATATACCATGGACCCAGCAGAAATCGCTCCGGTACTGGCCTTAAAAGACAAGCGGCCCTCTACCGTCGGTTAGTTGAGGCAGATATTAGGATTCCTCTCCTACTATTGTACTTACATTTGGAACTTCTCCAGGATTGCCACCCCACTATACCTCCTCTTGGGGGGGGATGACAGAGATGACAACACCCACGGTAGAAAAAGAAGAACGCGGGTAGGACCGGGCTTAAAAGAAGCAACGCCATTTCGTCCCAACAGCCCATTCTCTGGACAGCAGACCAGCAGGAGGTATTGGAAGAACTAGTAGACTACCTGGTAAAAATACCCATCTTGGGATATCCTGATTTCAATTTACCATTTGTTCTTCATTGTGACGCTTCTCAAGTTGGACTGGGAGCTGCCCTGTATCAGCATCAAGATGGAAAATTGAGAGTCATCGGTTACGGTTCGAGAACATTGACAGACGCCGAGAAGAATTGCCATCTACATTCTGGAAAATTGGAGTTCATGGCACTGAAATGGGCTATCTCTACTACAGCAAAGAGTTTGAGGTATACACTGACAACAACTCTTTGACCTACAGTATGTCCTTTCTACAGCCAATCTGAATGCAACGGGTCAGAGATGGGTCGCTGAACTAGCTGACTTCAATTTCAGCATCAAGTACAGGCCAGGAAAATGCAATGCGGATGCTGACGGATTGTTGAGAATGCCACTAGAGCCTGAGGAGTTCATGCAATGCTCGGAGGAAGTCAGTCTGGAAGCTGTGACGCTGAGTCACTTTTCACGGCCAGGCCATGAGACGGGATAGTCAAGGAGTCAGAATAAGTTCCAAGGTCAGGCAGCAGAAGATCAATAAACAGAGCAAGGCACAGAGAACAAACCACACACTAGCTGAATGTACGTCTGACAGATCTGGGACAAACAGCTCAGTTAAGTAGCCAGGAATTAACCTGGGATAAAGAACACCTGAAGATAGCCAGTGCTTGCCAGTCTCAGATTGGACAGCCGAGCTGTCAATCACCACACTGAACTATTGCACGCCCCTGTACCACATTGACAGTTGAGCTGTCAATCACAGTACTGACAGCTCCAGCACGCCCCTGTACGATATTGGACTGCTGAGCTGTCAGCAACTGCGTCCCAGACACAGTGAGGGGTGGAACCGTAACAGTACCCCCTCTTCTAAGGGGGGCCACCGGACCCCCAGGCTTTCCAGGAAACTTTAGATGGAAGGCCCTGACTAACCGATCGGCCTTCACATCTTGAGCAGGGAGCCATGATCTCTCCTCTGGTCCATATCCCCCCTAGTGGATGAGGTACTGGAGGGAATTACACACCCTACAAGAATCCCCCACTCTCTGAACCTCATACTCCAAGCCACCATCGACTGACACTGGAGGAGGCGGGGATGATGGAGACAATACCAAAGGGTCAAATTCCTTTAATAAGGATTTATGGAAGACGTTAGGGATGTGAAGGGATGGAGGAAGCTTTAATCTGAATGCCACTGGATTGACCACCTCAAGGATCTCATAAGGACCAATAAACTTCGGACCCAACTTTGCCGATGGCATTTTAAGTTTAATGTTCCTGGATGACAACCAAACCTTATCCCTAATCTTAAAAACAGGACCCACCAAACGTCTTCTATCCGACTTCAGTTTTTTGGCGAGTCAGAGCAGTGCCAATATTCTTTTGAACCTCCCTCCAAACATACCCAAGTCTTTGTACGGCGACCTCCATCCCAGGAGATTCAGAACTAATTATAGAAAATTCACCAAAATGGGGATGAAAACCATAATTACAGAAAAACGGAGAGGTTCCAGTAGACCGATTCACTCGACTGTTAAAGGCAAACTCAGCGAGAAGTAAAAATGAAGAGCAGTCCTCCTGCTGAGCCGCCACAAAACACCTTAAAATTTGTACCAAAGATTGATTTGTCCTCTCAGTCTGACCGTTGGTCTCAGGGTGGTAAGCAGATGAAAATGACAATTCAATCCCAAGCTTATTACAAAAAGCTCTCCAGAATTTAGAGACAAATTGTACTCCCCTATCGGACACAATGTTAAGCAGACTACCATGTAACCTTACAATATGGGAAATAAACAACCTGGAGAGTGCCTCTGCATTAGGTAATCCTGACAAGGCAACAAAATGAGCTTGTTTGCTGAATCGGTCCACTACCACCCAGGTAGAAGTTTTCCCATCAGACAGAGGCAAAGACCTCGCAAGCAGATACAAAATCTTTGATATCATTATGCATGGACGGCCATCAAAAAAGTCAGCCAATGGCTTTCCGTGTAGCAGTAACCCCAGGATGACCACTCAAAACGGAATCATGAAATTCCTGTAACACACGTTGTAAGAGAATGAGAAGTCTTAATATTCTGAACAGCAGCCATCTTGTTCAGAAGTTTGAGAACTGAGTTTTGCAACTAATGAGATGCATGTCCTATACATGTCCTAGTCGCAATGGAGCCATAAAATGATGTCAGTACCATTAGCAGGTATGGTTAGTATACACAAAGGTTAATAGCAGCAGCTGCAGGTCAATGTGAGAGTAAATAAGTGGTGTTATAGGGTAGTAAATAATGTTATTGTAATTGTATAAAAATTAGGACAATATAGTTGTCAATATGTCATTTCTTAAGTAAGGACATGGGGATTTATGGATTTAATGGAGTTTGGTAAAAATACTCATGAATATTGTCATGTTGCATTATCACATTGTTGTTCTAAATGCACGTCTTCCCTGCAGTATGATGTTATCATGTATACGCCTTTTGCCGCAATATGTAGTTCCTTTGTTGAAGATATGCATAAAAAGGCTCTGATATTGTGTTTGGGGCTGTAAGGCGGCAGTGTTCACACCGTGCAGTAACTGAGGCAGTGACCCAAGCAAGTCCAACATAAACCGCTTTTATTCAGCAACTCACGGGTAAACAGGACAGTCCTCCGGTTCGCAGCTGGGTTAACACAAGTCTTTAAACAACGGTCGCCATGGGCAACAGCTGCGCCGGGCCGCTCAGAGCCTGACAGGTGCAGAGTCTTCCCAGGCATGGGTTCAGCCACCCTCAATTCTTGCTGAGCTTCCCAGCTATGCTCCTAGCAGGTTCCGACATAGTACAACACTAATCCTTAGTGCAGGGGTTTTAAATGACCTGTGGCAAGAGCCACTGGAAAACCCGGGTTGGAGGGAGGAGGCTGCCCCACTGCCTCCTGTGACCTCCTCCAAGAAATGAAGGCCCTGCCGGGTTTTACTTAATCTGCCTTAGCCAGGTAGTCTGATCAGGTCATTGCTCACCTTCATTCCTGCATTGCAGCCGCAGGTAAGTTTGTGACTGCAATGCACTCCAATGGATTTAATAGGTCTCTGTACACATTCTGGGGGATATATAACGTCCTTCGTATACGATCCCGGTCACTGCCTCACATATCCCCCCCCCTCTGTTCAAACTTGTCGGGTTCAACATTTGCCACCATACAGGGTGCCCGGGACAGGGCATCCGCGTTTGCTTGCAACTTCCCAGGGCGATGTTCTACTGAGAAACTGAAATTTTGCAGGGAAAGGAACCACCTGGTGACTCGCGCATTCCTCTCCTTGGCATTCCTCATCCATACCAAGGGTGAGTGGTCCGTCACCAAGCGGAACTGACGCCCGAGTAAATAATAATGTAGTGATTCCAAGGCCCACTTAATCGCCAAACACTCCTTCTCTACCACGCTATAATTTTTCTCTGCCGGGACACGTTTTCTACTCAAGTAGATGACCGGGTGCTCTTCACCATTCACTTTTTGTAACAATACTGCCCCTAGGCCTACCTCCGAGGCATCTGTCTGTACAATGAAGGTTTCCTTGAAGCTGGGGCTGATGAGGACCGGCTGTCCACACAGGGCCAAGTTCATGGACTGAAAAGCTTCTTCTGCCTGAGGGTTCCACCGAACCATTACCGATTTTTTTCCTTTCAAGAGATCGGTCAGGGCCGCCGTTCGCCCAGCAAAATTAGGTATAAACCGGCGGTAATACCCAAGGATGCCAAGGAACGCCCTCACCTGTTTTGTACTTGACGGTTTAGGCCAGTTTTTTATGGCCTCAACTTTATTGATTTGGGGCTTGATAGCTCCTTGGCCTGTCACATACCCCAAATATCGGGCTTCCTCTAGCCCTATCGCACATTTTTTTGGGTTTGCCGTTAACCCCGCGGCTCTGACAGAATCCAGCACCACTTGTACCTGTGATAGGTGCTTATGCCAGTCTGTGCTAAAGATGATAATATCATCTAGATACGCGGATGCGTACTCCTGATGATGCTTGAGCACTATGTCCATCAACCTCTGGAATGTAGCCGAGGCCCCATGTAACCCAAAAGCTAAGACCACATAGTGGTATATACCCTACGGGGTTACGAAGGCGGTCTTTTCCTTCTCCGAATCTGTGAGAGGTACCTGCCAGTAACACTTGGTGAGATCGAGCGTGGTAAAGTACTGGGCTTGCCCCAGTCTCTCAATCAGCTCGTCCACCCTGGGCATTGGATAGAGGTCAAACTTTGACACTTCATTTAACTGCTTCCCAACCGCCCACTGTATAGAAACGTCGGCGCTGCCTGGGCTCTGTGAAGCGCCGACATTTAAAAACGGTGGGTGGTCCCGCAGCGCTCAGGACCCCCAGGTTCCTGCAAGCGCTGCTGGTGCGGTGCAAAGCGATAGCTCTGACAGGGGACATCATCGGGACCTGATTGGATCAGGTCCCAATGATGTTAACCCTTTGCTATCTTCTATATGCCGCGATCTATAGTGATCGTGGCATATAGAAGATAGTGAGAGGAGAGGGGGTCGTCCACTTACCTCTCCGCCGGCCCCCTGATATCTTCCAGGACCTGCCGTTATTATGGAGCTGGAGGTCACATGACCACCTCCAGATCTGCCATATATGGTGTCCTGCTAGGCTCAGCCTGCAGCTGAACTCTAGCAGGAGACAGACAGTGTGAAACTGTCAGCATAGATCTCATCCAATGCAATACATATATATTGCATTGCATGAGATCAGTGATTAGAAAAATAAAAATTAATGTCCCATACAGCGACTAAGTAAAAATGTAAAAAAAAAGTGAAAAAAATGTTTTCAAACTGTTAAAAAAAAATCACAAAATAAATAAAAATAAATAAATAAAATATTAAACCAATAAATCCGTATATTTATGCAAAAACAAAAAAAGCACACATATTTGGTATCGCCGCGTCCGAAACAACACGATCTATAAAACTGGCACACTAATTAACTCCTTTTGTGCACACCGTAATAAAAATAAATAAAAAACGGAGCAAAAAACTATGCTTTTTCATCATATCGCCAAACAAAAAGTGGAAAAAAATGCGATCAAAAAGCAAAATGGAAATAAAAATGGTACCGTTGAAAACGTTGTCTTGTTCCGCAAAAAAAAAAGCCGCCATACAGCTCCATCAGCTGAAAAATAAAAAAGTTATAGCTCTCAGAATAAAGCGATGCAAAATATTTTTTCTATAAAATTGTTTTATTGTGTAAAAGCGCCAAAACATAAAAAAATATACAGTAAGTGTAGTATCGCTGTAAACATACTGACCCGAAGAATAATGCTGCCTTATCACTTTTACCACACGCAGAACGGCATAAAAAAAAAACTCAAAAAACAATTCCTGAATTGTTGTTTTTTGTCAATTTTAAGTCCCAAAAAACGGAATAGAAAGCGATCAAAAAATGTCACGCACCCAAAAATGGTACCAATAAAAATGTCAACTCGTCCCGCAAAAAACAAGCCATCACATGACTCTGTTGGCCAAAATATGGAAAAATTATAGCTCTCAAAATCTGGCGATGCAAAAACTAGATTTTGCAAAAAAAAGCGTCTCTTAGTGTGTGACAGCTGTCAGCCATAAAAACCCCGAGATAAATCTGGTATCTCTGTAATCGCACCGACCCGAAGAATAAAGTAATCTCATCACTTATACCGCACGAGGAACGGTGTAAAAAATAAATAAAACCAATTCTTCACCTGCTACTGATTTGTTTATTATGTCTCCCAAAGATTGCAGTAAGGCTCTGCTCACATTTATCCTGCGCTCTGCGCTGAGCACTTACACCAGAGTTTCCATGTAAATCTCTGAAATACGTAATTCAGATGGAACCCATGACGGAAGATTCCCTGTAATGAGGCTGATATAGGCCACTGTGGATGACATCTGGCCTGTGATCCCACGGTGTCAGTTTTTTTAGGCATGCATAAAAGTGGGGTTGGCCACAGTTTTGTGCACTTCTGAAAAAAAGGACACGGCTAAACAGAGGCCAGACGGAGTCCAGACTAACTCTGCTGCCTCATTACAGTGAATGGATCCCACAGGGGTTTCATCTGAATTACATCACTTGGAAATTTAGATGGAAACCCCGATGTAAGTGCTCAGCCTCGAGCGCCAGATAAATGTTACGTAAAATGTTCCCAATAAAAGCTTCAACTCAGTCCTCAAAAAAAGCTAGTCCCCTCTCAGGTCCGTCATCTGTTAAAAATATTCCAAGTTACTGGTAGCAGAAAGGCTCTGGAAAAGCGAAATGGCCCTTGCCCCCCAAAAGAAATTCAGAAAATTTTGTGCTCCCAAATCCAAATGCATATTCTACAATAATTTGTTCTCCAATTGTCAAATAGCGCTCCATCCCTCCCAGATCTTGCCGTATGGCTAAGCAGTGCGATACAGCCACATATGGGGTATTGCCACTTTTAGAAGAAATTGTGTGACACATTTCGGCACCATTTTTACCCATTGCCCTGTGTGAAAATGTAAAATCTGAGGGTAAAACATTTTTTTGTGGTAAAAATATAATTATGTTTTTTTCACTGCCCAATGGTATAAATGTAAAAATTAAAAAATACTCACTACTTCCCTATATGAATTCCTTGAGAGGTAGTTTACAAAATGGGGTCACTTATGGGGGTTTCTGCATGTCAGCGACTCTTCAAATGTGACATGGTGTCTGCAACCTATCCCAGCCAACATAGCACTCCTTTCTCTTCCGAACCCTGCCGTACACCAAAGCAGTGGTTTTCCCCCACATATGGGGTATCGGCGTACTCAGGAGAAATTGCACAACAAATTTCATGGTGCAATTTCTCCTGTTATCCTTATGATAATGCAAAATTAGGGAATGAAAAACATTTTTTGAGGGAAAAATGTGAAAATTTTATTTTTACAGCTCAATATTATAAACTTCTGTGAAGCACCTGGGGGTGCAAGGTGCTCACCACACAGCTAGATAGGTTCCCTAAGGGGTCTAGTTTCCAAAATGGTGTCACCTGTGGGTGGTTTCCACTGTTTAGGCTCATCAGGGGCTCCCCAAACGCAACATGGGGTCCGTTAATTATTCAAGCAAATTTTACATTCAAAAAGTCTAATGGCGCTCCTTCCCTTCCGAACCTTGCAGTGCACCCAAACAGTGGTTTTCCCTCACATACGGGGTATCAGCGCGCTCATGAGAAATTGCACTACAAATTATGTATTCTATTTTTTCCTTTTACCCTTGTGAAAATAAAAAAATTGGGTCTAAAGTAACATTTTTGTGAAAAAACGTTAAATGTTCATTGTTTTCTTCCACATTCCAAAAATTCCTGTGAAACACCTGAAGGGTTAATAAACTTCTTGAATGTGGTTTTGAGTACCTTGAGGGGTGCAGTTTTTAGAATGGTGTCACTTTTGGGTATTTTCTGTCATAAAGGCCCCTCAAAGTCACTTCAAATAAGATGTGGTCCCTAAAAAATGTTTTTGTAAATTTTGTTGGAAAAATGAGAAATCGCTGGTCAACTTTTAACCCTTATAGCTTCCTAACAAAAAAAAATTTTGGTTCCAAAATTGTGCTGATGTAAAGTAGACACGTGGGAAATGTTATTTATTAACTATTTTGTGTGACATATCTCTCTGATTTAAGGGCATGAAAATTCAAAGTTTTAAAATTGCAAAAGTTTCAAAATTTTCGCCAAATTTCCGATTTTTTCACAAATAAACGCAAGTGATATCGAAGAAATTTTACCACTATCATGAAGTACAATATGTCACGAAAAAAACATTCTCAGAATCAGGGGAATCCGTTGAAGCGTTCCAGAGTAATTACTTCATAAAGTGACAGTGGTCAGAATTGAAAAAATTGGCCCGGTCACGAAGGCAAAAACAGGCTCTGGCGCGAAGTGGTTAATTTCCGGAAATCGTTACAGAAGCGTAACGATCCGTCTGGTTATGCAATCAGTACGATGGGGCTATCCCACTCACTCCGTGATTCCTCTATGACACCTAACTGAAGCATTTGTTTTACCTCAGCCGTGATGGCTTGCCTCCGGCTTAGGGTACCCGGTACGGTCTTATTCGCACTCTTACCCCAGGTTCGGTGACAATGTCATGTTGGATAACCGTAGTCCTACACGGTAGCTTTGAGAACACGTCGGTTTTGTGCTGCACCAGCGAGCGAGCCTCCCGTCGCTGCTGTTTAGTGAGGGCATCTGTAACATACCTGGCGGCGTCCTTGCATAGTGGTCCATCTCCCACTGTGCAAGAGCGCGCACTTGATCTCCAGTCCAGTCTGCTAGCCTGGCTTCCCTCCATGCTGTCTGCTTGCCTCTACTTCTGCTGCTTAAGGGCGGCGCCCGATCACTTCCTGTTTCTTGTACCTGCTGCGGGCACACCCCTTGTGCGTCCTCAGCCTATTGCTGTCTGTCACCTGGTATTTAACCCAGCTGCTCCAATGAATCCCTGCCTGAGCATTGTGTTTCATTCAGTGTGCTCTTTCACTCTGAATGTGCCAGGTCCCTTTCTGTGTTTGCTTGCCTGCCTTTCCTGGAGGCTGTATTTCCAGGCCTGTCTGAACACGCTCCTAGCCTGTTAGTTCCGCCTTCTAGGGGCCGCATACCTAGACCCGCTCCTGTATCTTGTCTGTCCTGTCTGAACATGCTCCTAGCCTGTTCCTCCCACCTTCTAGGGGCTGCATACCTAGACCTGCTCCTGTATCTTGCTACTGTGTCTGTTTTTGTCTGTATACTCTTCTAGCCTGTTTCCTGTGTTTCTCTATGTCCGTACCTTTCCTTTTTCTGCAGAGTCTGAACTCGTACCTAACTCCTGCTCGTTGTCACTGTACTTCCGTTTGTGAGTTTGTGGTCCACTCGCTACTTCACTGCAAGTACCCTGTGGGTATCTGGTTCTGCCTTTCCCTTCCTGCCTGTTCCGTGTGTACAAAGCCCTGTCCCCCCTGCTCTGCCTTGCTCACCGCTCCGGCGGTTCTAGCCTGCTCTGCCTTGCTCACCGCTCCGGCGGTTCTAGCCTGCTCTGCCTTGCTCACCGCTCTGGCGGTTCTAGCCTGCTCTGCCTTGCTCACCGCTCCGGCGGTTCTAGCCTGCTCTGTCTTGCTCACCGCTCCGGCGGTTCTAGCCTGCTCTGCCTTGCTCACCGCTCCGGCGGTTCTAGCCTGCTCTGCTTTGCTCACTGCTCCGGCAGTCTCGCTCCACTCTGACCCTTTGCTCACTGCTCCGGCAGTCTCGCTCCGCTCTGACCTTTGCTCACTGCTCCGGCAGTCTCGCTCCGCTCTGACCCTTTGCTCACTGCTCCGGCAGTCTCGCTTTGCTCTGACCCTTTGCTCACTGCTCCGGCAGTCTCGCTCCGCTCTGACCCTTTGCTCACTGCCCCGGCAGTCTCGCTCTGCTCTGACTCCTTGCTCACTGCTCTGGCAGTCTCGCTCAGCTCTGACTCCTTGCTCACTGCTCCGGCAGTCTCGCTCAGCTCTGACCCTTTGCTCACCGCTCCAGGCGGCCTTGTCCTGCTCTACTCTCGCTCACCGCTCTAGGCGGTCTCGTCTTGCCCTGCTCTCGCTCACTTCTCTGGGCGGTCTCACTCTGCTGTGTTTGTCCGCCACATCTGTGGTTCTGTTCCTGAGTCCCAGTGTGTACTGAGTCCTATCCCGCCTGTGTTCCAACCTGCTAGTGCCTCCCTGTCTGCACTCTAGCCGTGCTTGCCTGTACCCCCCTGCCTGCATAACCGCCTGCCTGCATACCAGTCGTGCCTGCCTATACCCACCAGTCTGTGTGCCAGCCTAACCTGTCTGTTCCTGTATTCCCCTCTGTGGGTCAACAGCCGTGTCCGGAGTCTGTCCTGGAGTAGCACCTGGTCCCTCTGCTCGGTTCCTCCTTGGTGCACTGGCATCATATGCCGTCATGCGACCCTGGTCGGATCGGGTGAATACCTAGTTACGCCCTTCCAGGTATTCACTCTCCGGCATGGTCCAGTGGAATCACACGCACACGCCGCTCAGCCCGGGCGTGTGCATTACAGCATGCTCAGGCCATGGTTCCCGTTGAGCCCCACGGCCTTCGCTCTCTGAGACGTTTTTCCAGCGAATACGTGCATTAAAAATAAATAAAAAATATATATATGACGCGCCCCTGGGCCTGAGTCGCGCAGCGTTGCGCACGCGGGAGCCTACCCGGAGCCGGATCTGATAGGGGTAGTAGTCTCGTGGCGGTGACCCGGTCCGTGCCCAGGGAGTCAAACTGAGTGGCAGTATTTAGCAGTAGATGTTAGAATGTTCGACTACGCCACCCGTTGAATGCGGCTATGAGGCCGCCGCTGCAGGGCAGACCGCTGAGGCCGGTGGTACGATTGTGCAGCGTAGATGGTATAACCCCCAACGGGAGGGGTATGGCCCCAGGGCAGCGGACGTGGATGATGAAACACTCAGAGACGGTGCGGTGTAATTCAGGGTCTTTATTGGTGGCAAAGATAGACCCTCCCGGAGTACTGGCTAGCGATCGGGGCCTGGTCAGTCCGTGAGCAGATGGGATCTCCCCTGGCCAGGCGGAGTTGTAGGCCTCCCCAACTAATTGTACTCTTCTGGCTACCTTGCTAGAGGCGGGTAAAAGTAGCCCACGTCCCTGAGTGTACCGTGTGGTGCTCACCCGTATGGCCGGTGACTCGGGGCCTTCTGGTAGCTTCCGCTCCACGACGGCGGTGCTGGTCCCTTGCGTGTGACCGTGCCTTCGGGTTTCTTGGCCGGAGGACCTGAAATCCCCTGCCGGTCGGTTTCTGCTGCTGGGTAAGGATTAGTCCCCACAGCCTCGGACTCCGGGTCCGGTGAGAACTCTTCAATCAGGGCGAGCTCTACAGCTTCCAGCCCCTGACCTCTTTTAGCACTGCTCCCACTGAGCTCCTGATCTCTCTTTCCTATAGCTGCTCCTCTCCAGACCAGACTATGTCTCTGTCTGGGACTCCTCTTCTCCTCTTTTCCTCCTCCTACTTCTAACCCTGCCTCAGCCCCAGTTTTATATAGGGGATGTTCTTCCCCTCCCAGGACTGGGCAGGAGGTGTGGCATGCATAGGATTCCTGACCAGGAGACCTCCCACCTGCTCCCAGACGTAATATTGCTATTACTGTGGAAACCAGACCCCTGTGGTGCCACATTCCCCCCTAGTGAAATTTAGTACTCCGGGACTAAACATACTTTTGTAAACATAACAAGTTATAAACAGAAACAGTACAATAAAGAAAAACACATTAGGATGGTCACGGCGTGTCCGCAACCGGGTGCAGTTTTTGAAGAAAACAAGGGTGTCCATTTCACCAAAGAACAGGGAGCCGTAACCAGGTAGGGGTCTGTCCTGCCCCGAGTCTTTAACAGTCTTTAGTCCGTTCCTGGGTTACGCTCCAAACATATGTACAAAGGATTCCGGATAATCCATAAACGACACCTATAAAATAACTAGAAATACACAATTATTCACAAGCAACAATAAACAGGTAAATACAAATAAAACAGTTTGAGCACTTTAAATCCTCCAACGTACGGGCAACTGGCCTCTAGTGACCCTAGTAGACCTACGGAGCTGACTGACTGGTCCTGAGCTACAGGGTGTAGGGGCTGTCAAAGGTAAACTGGGCAGCTGTCTACGGGCTCTTTGGCTCACTAGGGGCACGGCAGGCTCACTATAAGCAGAGGGTTAATCCTCCTGGTCTGCTTGTGTGGGGTCTTCTGCCTCCTGGACCGGCTGCTCTTCCAGCTCTACCTGTTTCTCCGTAGGTACTTGAGATGCTGGTTGGAGGAAGGTGAGGACGGGTACCACAACAGCGCCATTGACTTGAGTCCAAGACCGAGGGAAGTCTCCGAGCACAGTACTGACCATATCTTCCCTTTCCTCTGCGGGTCGAGGGTCTTCTTGTTCTTCTTCAGGGTTCCGTAGCTGTTCGGGACACTTCTTCAGGTGATCTCGGGATACAATGGCTGTGGTTTCTCCTCCATCCTTACTGATTGTGCAGACTTTCGGGTTCTCATGGCTTGAGGGCAGTACGGTGTACGGGTCCTTCTCCCACTGGTCGTCCAACTTGTGGAGCCGTCTCTTCCTCTTCAAGACCTGCTCTCCAGGTACCAGGGGAACAGCGGGAGCATACTGGTTGTAAGTCTTCTCCTGTCTTTCTCTAGCTTGACAGAGACTTCGCTCCACGCTCTCCTGTACTTTCCGGTACTGCTGCTGCCTCTCCGTGTCCCAGTCTGCTTCTGGTGAAGTGTCCTCGGGTGTCAGGACTCCCATATCCAGGTCAACAGGCAGCTTACCAGGTCTTGCTCTCATTAGGTAAGCCGGGGTACAGTTGGTAGAACCTACAGGGATGTGGTTGTATAGGTCCACCAGATCAGGCAGTTTCTCAGGCCACAGACTGCGTTCTTCCAGGGGCAATGTTTTCAGAAGATCTATCACCACCTGGTTCATTTTCTCGCAGAGTCCATTGGTTTGTGGATGATAGGGTGTTGTTCTTATCTTCCGGCAGCCATACAGAGTGCAGAACTCCTGGAAGACCTCCGCTTCAAAGGCAGGTCCCTGGTCCGTCAGCACCTGCTCTGGGTATCCGTGTGGACGGCAGAAGTGCTGCTGGAAGGCTCTAGCTGCTGTTTGAGCCGTTAAGTCCTTGACGGGGACGACAACCAAGAACCGGGAGTAGTGATCCACGATGGTTAACGCATAGACGTAGCCACTTCTGCTGGGGGTCAGTTTTACATGATCCAAGGCTACCAGTTCCAACGGCTGCTTGGTGACGATGGACTGCAGGGGAGTCTTCTGGCTAGCACGGTCCTTCCTTCTTAGGTTGCATGGGCCACAGTCTCTGCACCACCTCTCGATGGTTCCTCTCATGCCTACCCAATGGAACCGCCCGCGCAGCAGGAACTCTAGCTTCTTCCAACCGAAGTGCCCAGCTCCGTTGTGGTATGCCTCCAGTACCATAGCCGCGTCTCTTCTTGGCACCACTACTTGCCAGATCAGTTCATGCGTCCGGGAGTTAACCATTCTGCGACACAACTTCCCCTTGTAAAGGAACAGTCGACTCTTCTCAACCCACAGTTGCTTGGCCTCCTCCGGAGCGTCTGGGTCAAGGCGGGCATCTGGCTGAGTCAGCATCTCCTTCACCAGTCGGACGGCGGGGTCACTGTCTTGCGTTTCCGCCCAGTTGTAATGAGGTAAGGGGTTGAACGTAGCAGATTGCTTACCCCTTACACGGTGGGAATACTGGATAGTCCCATGACGGTGGAACGCGGGGAGTTCAACTTCTTCCAGTTCCTCTGGATCTTCCCCTACGTCCGGTAGGTTTGGCATTCTGGACAAGGCATCCGCGTTGGTATTGGAGCGTCCTGCCCGGTATTTGATCGTGAATTCATAGTTGGACAGGCGGGCCATCCATCTCTGCTCCAGGGCACCGAGTCTTGCAGTGTCCAGATGTGTCAACGGGTTGTTATCCGTGTACACGGTGAACCGGGAAGAGGCGAGGTAGTGCCTAAAGCGTTCGGTGACTGCCCACACCACTGCCAGGAACTCTAGCTTGAATGAGCTGTAATTCTCAGGGTTTCTTTCGGTGGGTCGCAGTTTTCGGCTGGCGTAAGCAATTACCCGTTCTTTCCCCTGCTGGATCTGGGACAGTACGGCTCCTAGCCCGATGTTACTTGCGTCGGTGTAGAGGATAAAGGGCTGGCTGTAATCAGGGTACGCCAGGATTTCATCCCCCGTGAGGGCCATCTTCAGCTGGCGGAAGGACTCTTCTTCCAGCTTCTCCCATCTGAAGGGTGGCTTCTGGTTCTTGGCCTTCCTGGACTGGCCTATCAGGAGGTCCTGCATAGGAGCTGCCTTTTTGGTGAAACCGGGAATGAATCTTCGGTAGTAGCCTACCAACCCGAGGAACTGCCGCACTTCCTTTACGCTGGAGGGGCTTGGCCATTCCTTAATTGCGGTGATCTTATCAGGGTCGGGAGCCACTCCGTCAGCACTCACCACGTGTCCCAGGTACTGCACCTTTGGTTTCAAGAGGTGACACTTGGAGGGTTTCACCTTTAGGCCGTAGTTTGCCAGGGCTTCGAATACTTCTGCCAGGTGTTTCAGGTGGTCCTCGTAGGTCTTGGAGTAGACGATGACATCGTCCAGGTATAACAGGACCGTCTCGAAGTTTCGGTGTCCCAGACAGCATTCCATCAATCGTTGGAAGGTTCCTGGTGCGTTGCAGAGTCCGAACGGCATGCAGGTAAACTCGCTAAGTCCCATCGGGGTGGTGAATGCGGTCTTCTCCCGGTCCGCCTCTGCTACAGGAACCTGCCAGTACCCGCTAGTGAGATCCAAAGTGGAGAAGAAGTTAGCAGATTTTAAAGCAGCCAAAGACTCCTCTATCCTTGGTAAGGGGTACGCATCTTTGTGTGTGATACGGTTGATTTTCCGGTAATCTACACACATTCTCATGGTGTTGTCCTTCTTTTTAACCAAGACTAGTGGAGCTGCCCAGGGGCTACAGCTATCCCTGATTACTCCAGCCTCCTTCATGTCTCTAAGCATCCCCTTGGCGTGTTGGTAGTGTGCAGGGGGTACGGGTCGGTATCTCTCCTTTATGGGAGGATGGTCTCCCGTGGGGATGTGGTGTTCTACCCCCTTTACTCGCCCGAAGTCTAACGGGTGTTTACTAAACACTCTCTCGTACTCTTGAACCACCCGATAGACTCCCTGTTTCTGGTGTGAGGAAGTGGAGTCAGTTCCCAAATGTAGTTGCTGACACCAGTCCTCCATTGGTTTCTTAGAGCCGTTACCTTCCTCTGGGTGAGATGGAGGCAAGGGTTCCACGGACTGTACAGAATTTTGGTCGATGGTATACAATTTGGCTAGCGTGGCATACCGGGGCAGGTATACTTCCCTCTTCCCGATATTTATTATGCGAACAGGCACCCTCCCATGGCGTACATCAACCACTCCCCGTGCCGTCAAAATGGTGGGCCTACTGTCTGAGTAGACTGGTTCTACCATTGCCTGGTAATCTCTACCTCTCAGACCAATAGCTGCCCGGCACCAAATCATCATTTCACTTTTCGGGGGCATGGCAATAGGGAAAGGGTCACACATTCTCACGCTTCCTATCTCACCACCGGAGAGTTCCACCTGTTGCCGCCGCATCAGTGCCCGGATCTCTTTTTGGAGCACTCGCTGCTGGCCGGAGCTGGCGTTCTTGGCAACCTGTTGTAAAATGAAAATCACCTCTGCAAGACAATTTTCAATCACATTAGTTCCTAGAGTTATCTTTGGGTGACTCTCGCGCTTGTCAATGTCTACAATGATCAGTCCCTGTGCTGCCAGTTCGACTCTACCGATTTTAATGGTCATCTCTTTAAATCCGATCTGTGGCACGGGCTGACCATTGCTGGCAATGATACTCAAGTCGTCGTCAGGGTAGCGGGTGATATCCGAGTCATTCCAGTACTGCTTGAAGAGCACGTACGGGATGGTGGTGACCTGTGACCCGGTGTCAAGTAGGGCACTCATAGGAATGCCATCCAGTACCACAGGCAAGACTGGACGTCCTCCCACATATTTGTCACGCCAGTTCGATGGGCCTGGTGATCTTATTCCTGGGGGTTGGCCCTCTACCCCAGGTTGTGCCAGTTTAAAGGACAGTACCTTGCCATATGTCCGGGTTGATTGCAGCGGCGGCAGATGGGTTGTCCGTCCTCGTTGTATCGGTCGCTGGGTCTTCCTCTGGCCGGTGGGGTCCTCCTTGGTCGATGCCACGGGATGTCCTCCGGTCCGGATGCCAGCTGGATCTTCCCTGGAGCAGAAACCTGTAAAGACTGCACAGTTCGGGTTAGCGCAGCAACGCTTTTAGCTAGCTCTTGGACCTGATGGTGCAGGTCTGGAGTCGGGTCATAGTTCAAAGCCTGCGCGTCAGCTCCCACAGGCCCTGCCGACAAGGGCGCCGCCTCCTGGTGGTAAGCGGTAGTAGGGCGCCTGTGGGTCACAACGCCACCCGGTGCCGGTTCTCGGAGCACCCGGATGGCTCTGTCCTTGAACTATGCAAAGTCCAGATGAGGATCCTGTAAGGCCATTGCCCGCAACTGGGTTCGGTGGGCATTGCAATATAGTCCCTCTATAAATTGTTCGGTCAACAGCCTGTCCTCGTTTCCCACGCCGTCAGGGTCGGTCTGCTTAATGGCTCTCAGGGCCTCTTGTAGGTTTAGTGCATAGTCCCTTATATTCTCATGTGCTCGCTGTTTGCACCCGTAGAATCTAAGCTTAATCTCGGCTGAGGTGCGGGTATCAAAGGTGTCCTTCAGCCGGGTTAATATCCCTGCGACAGTCCTCCTCCCAAGTGGCCAGGACTTTACCTCCCTTTGGGCTGCCCCGGTTAGTTGGGCCACCAGGATGCTCACTTTTTGCTCTTCTGTGAGGGGGTACACCTGGAAGAGGCTATCCAGCTTTTCTCTAAAGTCATTCAGGGTATGTGACTCCCCTGAGTACTGGGGTAGCCAGGCTGCCCCCGGGATATAGGGCATGGTGAAAGGCATGACCGCAGCAGCGGCGGCGCTGGCGGTGGCTGTGGCAGTGAAGCTCTCCTCCGTATCCGACATCCTCTTCCCCCCTAGTCTACCGTGGCCTACCTTGCGATGATCCTCTTCCGTAGGCCGCGGCTCCGCAGTGGAGGACCTTCCGTCGCGCTCCTGTGACGTCGGCGTCTGCTGGGCTCCTTCCAGGACCTTACGCAACGTCCGGACGTGAGGCGGGGCTTCAGTTCTCGCGCGCTTTCAGAGTCCACGCCCCTCTTCTTCCCGCGCGGCGTCTTCAAGATGGCGTCCAACGGCGGGAAAACTCCACGGATGGCGGGAAGAAGGCAGAAGATGGCGCCGGATGGCGGGAAAACTTCACGGATGGCGGGAAGAAGGCAGAAGATGGCGCCGGATGGCGGGAATCTTCACGGATGGCTGGAAGAAGGCAGAAGATGGCGCCGGATGGCGGGAATCTTCACCACAGGTAAGTTTAACAGTCTTTTTCAGGCACGCAGTACCCGGTGGTTGCGGGCACGGAATCCTGCCGACTACGCCAAAGTTGATGCGCCCCTGGGCCTGAGTCGCGCAGCGTTGCGCACGCGGGAGCCTACCCGGAGCCGGATCTGATAGGGGTAGTAGTCTCGTGGCGGTGACCCGGTCCGTGCCCAGGGAGTCAAACTGAGTGGCAGTTTTTAGCAGTAGATGTTAGAATGTTCGACTACGCCACCCGTTGAATGCGGCTATGAGGCCGCCGCTGCAGGGCAGACCGCTGAGGCCGGTACGATTGTGCAGCATAGATGGTATAACCCCCAACGGGAGGGGTATGGCCCCAGGGCAGCGGACGTGGATGATGAAACACTCAGAGACGGTGCGGTGTAATTCAGGGTCTTTACTGGTGGCAAAGATAGACCCTCCCGGAGTACTGGCTAGCGATCGGGGCCTGGTCAGTCCGTGAGCAGATGGGATCTCCCCTGGCCAGGCGGAGTTGTAGGCCTCCCCAACTAATTGTACTCTTCTGGCTACCTTGCTAGAGGCGGGTAAAAGTAGCCCACGTCCCTGAGTGTACCGTGTGGTGCTCACCCGTATGGCCAGTGACTCGGGGCCTTCTGGTAGCTTCCGCTCCACGACGGCGGTGCTGGTCCCTTGCGTGTGACCGTGCCTTCGGGTTTCTTGGCCGGAGGACCTGAAATCCCCTGCCGGTCGGTTTCTGCTGCTGGGTAAGGATTAGTCCCCACAGCCTCGGACTCCGGGTCCGGTGAGAACTCTTCAATCAGGGCGAGCTCTACAGCTTCCAGCCCCTGACCTCTTTTAGCACTGCTCCCACTGAGCTCCTGATCTCTCTTTCCTATAGCTGCTCCTCTCCAGACCAGACTATGTCTCTGTCTGGGACTCCTCTTCTCCTCTTTTCCTCCTCCTACTTCTGGGCAGGAGGTGTGGCATGCATAGGATTCCTGACCAGGAGACCTCCCACCTGCTCCCAGACGTAATATTGCTATTACTGTGGAAACCAGACCCCTGGGGTGCCACATATATATTTTTTTTTCTTTAGCTGAGTTCCAGGCGAATTACGCACCCGTCCAGATGGATCTTTCTGCACTCGTTCCATCGGATCCGTCACGGTACTATGGGGATCCAAGACAGAGTCATGCATTTGTGGAGCAATGCATGCTACACTTCAAGTTCTACCCTCTTTATTTTCCCACCGATCGGGCTAAGGTGGGATTCATGATGTCTTACCTAGGGGGTGATGCCTTGAAATGGATCACCCCCCTATGGGACGCACAGGATCCTATCGTCCTGGACATAATGGCCTTCCTGGTGGCCTTCCTAATGGTCTTCGATGATCCTAACCCGGAGGCTCCTGCTGAAGCTTCACTTCCCAATATCCCGGAGCAGCCCCGATGGGTAATGTGTGTGGGTAGCGCACTAGTCCTCCTGCCCGAAGAGACTACTGCCCATCCAGAATCCACACAGGATGACTACGCTCTCCGGAATACTTCTCCCAACCTCAAGAGGCGGTCCAGACGTGCTAGGCGTAGAGGCAAGCCGTCATGCCTGGGTCTGTCCTCCCAAATACCTCCTGATCCCAACCTTGAAGTCCCTGCTGAAGCTTCATTTCCCTGTATCCCGGAGTAGCCCCTACGGGTAATATGCGTGGGTAGCGCACCAGTTCTCCTGCCCGAAGAGACTTCTGCCCACCTAGAATCCTCCGGGATACCACCTGATGACAAATGGAGAGAGACTTCCCTACACCCGGTACCCGATACTTCGTCCGCTCCGTCCTGTGAGCCTGACAATGGGTACCTCAAAGCGGTAGTTAACCCCGAGTCTCTACACCCCTCCGACCAGGCGGAGGACCTCCAGTTGTCTCCTGAACCCTTCGGGGTGCTACCTGATAGCGAATTGACAGAGACTCCCCTATACTCTGTACCTGATATCTCGCCCGCTTCTTCCAGTGAGTCCGACCTAGTGTACTCCGAAGCAGAGGTTACCCCCGAGTCTCTGCACTCTTCCGACCCGGCGGAGGACCCCCAGTTGTTTCCTGAATCCTCCGGCGTACCACCTGATAACAAAGAGACAGTGACTTTTCTACACCTTGTACCTGATACCTTGCCCATTTCATCCTGTGAGCTTGACAAGATGTACCCCGAAGCAGAGGTTACCCCCGAGTCTGTGCACCCCTCCAACCCGACGGAGGGCTTCCAGTTGTCTCCTGAACCCTCTCGGGTGCTACCTGATAATAAGTGGAGAGAGACTTCCTTGTGTGCTGTTCCTGGTACTCCACCCGTTTCGTCTGTTGCTGAGGATGGCTGGATAGGAGGTAGCATCCTAGCTACCCAGAGGAGACCAGTTTTTCCTGTGGACAGTGGAAGTGATCTCCTTGAAGTGAAGGATTGGCCCTCGAATTCCCTGCGGAACATTCTGGCAGGCCTGAAGAAGAGGGGCGTAAGGGGGGGGGGGTACTGTAACATACCTGGCGGCGTCCTTGCATAGTGGTCCATCTCCCACTGTGCAAGAGCGCGCACTTGATCTCCAGTCCAGTCTGCTAGCCTGGCTTCCCTCCATGCTGTCTGCTTGCCTCTGCTTCTGCTGCTTAAGGGCGGCGCCCGATCACTTCCTGTTTCTTGTACCTGCTGCGGGCACACCACTTGTGCGTCCTCAGCCTATTGCTGTCTGTCACCTGGTATTTAACCCAGCTGCTCCAATGAATCCCTGCCTGAGCATTGTGTTTCATTCTGTGTGCTCTTTCACTCTGAATGTGCCAGGTCCCTTTCTGTGTTTGCTTGCCTGCCTTTCCTGGAGGCTGTATTTCCAGGCCTGTCTGAACACGCTCCTAGCCTGTTCGTTCCACCTTCTAGGGGCCGCATGCCTAGACCCGCTCCTGTATCTTGTCTGTCCTGTCTGAACACGCTCCTAGCCTGTTCCTCCCGCCTTCTAGGGGCTGCATACCTAGACCCGCTCTTGTATCTTGCTACTGTGTCTGTTCTTGTCTGTATACTCTTCTAGCCTGTTTCCTGTGTTTCTCTATGTCCGTACCTTTCCTTTTTCTGCAGAGTCTGAACTCGTACCTAACTCCTGCTCGTTGTCACTGTACTTCCATTTGTGAGTTTGTGGTCCACTCGCTACTTCACTGCAAGTACCCTGTGGTTATCTGGTTCTGCCTTTCCCTTCCTGCCTGTTCCGTGTGTACAAAGCCCTGTCCCCCCTGCTCTGCCTTGCTCACCGCTCCGGCGGTTCTAGCCTGCTCTGCCTTGCTCACCGCTCTGGCGGTTCTAGCCTGCTCTGCCTTGCTCACCGCTCCGGCGGTTCTAGCCTGCTCTGCCTTGCTCACCGCTCCGGCGGTTCTAGCCTGCTCTGCCTTGCTCACCGCTCCGGCGGTTCTAGCCTGCTCTGCTTTGCTCACTGCTCCGGCAGTCTCGCTCCGCTCTGACCCTTTGCTCACTGCTCCGGCAGTCTCGCTCCGCTCTGACCCTTTGCTCACTGCTCCGGCAGTCTCGCTCCGCTCTGACCCTTTGCTCACTGCTCTGGCAGTCTCGCTCCGCTCTGACCCTTTGCTCACTGCTCCGGCAGTCTCGCTCTGCTCTGACCCTTTGCTCACTGCTCCGGCAGTCTCGCTCCGCTCTGACCCTTTGCTCACTGCCCCGGCAGTCTCGCTCAGCTCTGACTCTTTGCTCACTGCTCCAACAGTCTCGCTCAGCTCTGACTCCTTGCTCACTGCTCCGGCAGTCTCGCTCAGCTCTGACCCTTTGCTCACCGCTCCAGGCGGCCTTGTCCTGCTCTACTCTCGCTCACCGCTCTAGGCGGTCTCGTCTTGCCCTGCTCTCGCTCACCTCTCTGGGCGGTCTCACTCTGCTGTGTTTGTCCGCCATATCTGTGGTTCTGTTCCTGAGTCCCATTGTGTACTGGGTCCTATCCCGCCTGTGTTCCAACCTGCTAGTGCCTCCCTGTCTACACTCTAGCCGTGCTTGCCTGTACCCCCCTGCCTGCATACCCGCCTGCCTGCATACCAGTCGTGCCTGCCTATACCCACCAGTCTGTGTGCCAGCCTAACCTGTCTGTTCCTATATTCCCCTGTGTGAGTCAACAGCCGTGTCCGGAGTCTGTCCTGGAGTAGCACCTGGTCCCTCTGCTCGGTTCCTCCTTGGTGCACTGGCGTCGTATGCCGTCGTGCGACCCTGGTCGGATCGGGTGAATACCTAGTTACGCCCCTCCAGGCATTCACTCTCCCGCACGGTCCAGTGGAATCACAGGCACACGCCGCTCTGCCCGGGTGTGTGCATTACAGCATCACTTATCCTGACCTCCCCCTCGGACACTTCCCTGGGTTGAGGTAGAGAACTCTCTGGCGATATGCCCGGGGTGACGTCTGTAACTAAACACTCTCGATCTTTCCAAGGCTTTAGCTGGTTTACATGGTAAAGCTGCTCAGGTTTCCTCCTTCTGGGCTGATACACCCGGTAATTTACCTCCCCCACTTTTTCTCGAACCTCATATGGCCCTTGCCACTTGGCCATGAGCTTACTCTCGGCTGTGGGTACCAGTACTAACAGCGGATCGCCCTTGTTAAAAGACCTGACTCTGGCTCTTTTATTATATGTGCGCCTCTGGGCTGCCTGGAAATCCAACAGATGTTCTTTCACGATGGGCATGACCACCACGATCCGGTCCTGCATACTAGCCACGTGTTCAATTATGTGGAGTCGGCTCTTGTTCCCATGTCTCTTTGGCTACATCCAACAGACTTGCCGTACAATAACTCAAAGGGAGAGAACCCTGTGGAAGCCTGAGGTACCTCACGGACGGCGAACATCAAATAGAGCAGCAACATGTCCCAATCCCTTACGTCCTTAGAAACCACCTTTTTTAACATGGACTTGAGGGTTTTATTGAACCGTTCTACTAGCCCGTCGGTTTGAGGGTGTGCAATTGTTTAATTTTTAGCAATTTACACAGTTCCCTTGTCACTTTGGACATAAAAGGGGTCCCCTGATCCGTCAGGATCTCCTTAGGTAGTCCAAGGCAACAGAACATGCAAACAGCTCCGTGCAATCAGTTTTGCCGAGGTGTGGCGTAGTGGTATAGCCTCCGGGTACCGGGTGGCATAGTCGACGACCACCAGTATATGTTGGTGGCCACGGGCGGATTTTACAATGGGTCCTACCAAGTCCATTGCAATTCGTTCAAAAGGTACCTCTATCACTGGCAGGGGTACCAATGGGCTACGGAAACTTGCGGTGGGTGTGGTCAACTGA
This sequence comes from Phyllobates terribilis, assembly GCF_046119375.1. Lineage (NCBI taxonomy): Eukaryota > Metazoa > Chordata > Amphibia > Anura > Dendrobatidae > Phyllobates > Phyllobates terribilis. Next base: position 87,249,006 of record NW_027362770.1, read on the forward strand.
CATTCTGGGCAGGATTTGCAGTACCTTTTGACCTTCATGTAAACCCCAGGCCAAAAGAACCGCCGCAAGATACGTTCTTGCATCTTTTTTACCCCTAAGTGTCCACCCAGCAAGTGTGTGTGTGCCAAATCTAGAACCACCTGACGATATGACTGAGGTACCACCAACTGTTCCACGACCTCGTCCCTGATCTTATCTATCCTATAGAGCAACTCACCGTTGACTACCATGCGTGGAAATTCAGTATCTGCACCGGGTTGTTGGGCTACACCGTTTACCTCTACCACCTTTTCCCGCGCCTGAGTCAGGGTGGGATCCTGTAGCTGAGCCGTCCCAAAACGTGTCCGGGGACACTTCCAGCTCGGAGATTGATGGGGTCTCCTCGACCTCTCCTGCCAGCACCTCTAAGGGAAACCTATCGGGGTCACACTCTGTCCCTAGGTTGGACACCACTACGGCAGGTTCGTCGGGTACAGCGCCTGTAATACATTTTACCAGGGGAGGGTGGATTTTGTTTTTCCACAGAGTCCAGAACAGGGGTAAGTCTCTTCCCAACACAGTCCCATAGGGAAGAGTTTTTACCACCCCCACCACATGTTTTATATCTCCACATGGCGTGGACAAAACTACCTCCGCAGTTGGGTACTCTCGGAGGTCCACATGGATACACACAACCCCGACTGGCCATCCACTGGGGTTGTCTCCTGCCACCAGCGACCCATGTACCAGAGTCAGGAGGCTCCCTAAGTCCAGGAGGGCCTCCGTGGGGTACCCATTAACCAGTACCTGGCATAGTTGGAGTTCACTGTCCCGGGGTTCGGCGCTCGCTGTGCAGACGGTCTGGGCATACATTGAGACCCGGCGGCTATATCCGCAGTCCATGGGTTCCATAGTCAGGGGACAATTAGCAACCTCATGTCCCGGCCCCTGACACCGCCAGCACCTAAGGGTGGAGGTACTGTTAGGTCTTATGACAGTTTGGGAGGGAATCGGTCTCCTGCCACTCTCACTCTGAGGTTCCCCTTCAGCACGGGTACGGTGCTGACTGTCCCCAGCAGAGGGACGCGACCCCTTTCCAGACTCCTGAGTTGGCAGGGATCGGCGTGACAGCCGCGAGGGGGCAGAGTCCCGGATAAAGTCCTGAGTGGTCGAGTAGCGCTCGATCAGACTGACAACCTGGTCGAGTGTGCCAGGGTCCCCTTGCCCCACCCAACGTCCTCACCAGCCGGTCAACCACCACCCTCTCCACCATCTGGGCTGGAGACAAAGTCTCAGGCTGGAGCCACCTATTTACCAGCTGCAGGAGGTCATAAGCCTGAGACCGGGCGGGTCGGGTCTCCACATAGGCCCATGAAAACACACGCTGAGCCCTCACGTATGTATTGACCCCCAGCTGGGCAAGGATCTCACCTTTGAGCCTCTGGTAGTCCTGGGCGTCCTCTCGACTTAGGTCGAAGTAGGCATTTTGGGCATCGCCGACCAGAAACGGAGCCACCACTTCTGCCCACTGGCCGGTCGGTAGGTTTCCCACTCTGCTGTGCGCTCATAAATGGTCAGGAAGGCTTCCACGTCGTCCTCCGGTCCCATCTCCCTCAACGCTGAGCGAACCTTGTCCCGGGCCTCTCGATGTTCCGGGGCTGATGCCGTCTGTGTCTCCCGCATGGCAACAATCTGTTGCAGCAACAGTTTGTTTGTTTTCTGCTGTTGCTGGTACAGTAACTGTTGCTGCTGATCACGCTGCTGCTGGGAGAGTATCCACTGTTTGTACAGCTCCTCCATTTTGTCCACGGGGTGGAACTGAAAGGTGGCAGGTCGGATTGTGGCCATGCAGCTGCCGGTGGGGGTATGCCTCAGTCACTATGCCCGCATTCTCCACCATCTGTAAGGCAGCAGTGTTCACACCGTGCAGTAACTGAGACAGTGACCCAAGCTAGTCCAACATAAACCGCTTTTATTCAGCAACTCACGGGTAAACAGGACAGTCCTCCGGTTCGCAGCCGGGTTAACACAAGTCTTTAAACAACGGTTGCTGTGGACAACGGCCGCGCCGGGCCGCTCAGAGCCTGACAGGCGCAGAGGCTTCCCAGGCGTGGGTTTAGCCACCCTCAATCCTTGCTGAGCTTCCCTGCTGTGCTCCTAGCAGGTTCCGACATAGAACAACACTAATCCTTAGTGCAGGGGTTTTAAAGGACCTGTGGCAAGAGCCACTGGAAAACCCGGGTTGGAGGGAGGAGGCCGCCCCACCAGTGCCGTAACTATAAACTTCGGGGCCCCGGGGCAAAACTTCATAGTGGGGCCCCTCCACATTTCAATCACTAGAGGTTGTGCGGAACGTGGTGAAGCCTGCTACGCATTGTTGTATACAACACACAGGCTTCACCACGTTCCGCAAGACCTTTAATAGATTTTGTTGTTTATGATGCAAGTTTTAGAAGTTAAATATTCAGTGAATATGGAGACTTCCCCCCCTCCCCGCCCTCCCCCTCGCAGCAGTATAGACCTATAGCAGGGCTTCTCACAGTTTGTCACAGAGATATTTGTGTCTACTGAGACTGTCTCCTCTCAATGATGCTGAGAGTTTGTTACAGTCAGTGTGCACTGTGCCTGCCTTGCCAACTCTCTGTGATCTCCAGACTAACATATTGTTACAAATCTTGTGCTATGAGACTCTCCAGGCCAGTGCAGGTTTCCATTCATTGACAGCTAGCAGAGCTCCTGGAAATTATTGAAATTATAGTCTCTTCTGTCCTCCGGGTGACATTGTCTGACAGGAATATAGGAGCTGGGTATTTTATGAGAAATTAAAGTATTAAAATACAATTTTTTACCATCAGTTTGGGGCCCCTTGGGTGGTTGGGGCCCCGGGGCAGTGCCACGGCTGCCCCGGTTGTAGTTATGGCCCTGCGCCCCACTGCCTCCTGGGACCTCCTCCAAGAAATGAAGGCCCTGCCGGGTTTTACTTAATCTGCCTTAGCCAGGTAGTCTGACCAGGTCATTGCTCACCTTCATTCCTGCATTGCAGCCGCAGGTGAGTTTGTGACTGTGTGGCACCCCAGGGGTCTGGTTTCCACAGTAACAGCAATGTTATGTCTGAGAGCAGGTGGGAGGTCTCTTGGTCAGGGATCCTATGCATGCCACACCTCCTGCCCAGTCCTGGGAGGGGAAGAACTTCCCCTATATAAACCTAGGGCTGAGGCAGGGTTAGTGTGTAGAGAAGAAGTAGAGACAGAGAAGAGAAGCAGATATAGGAAAAGAACATCAGAAGCTCTGTGGGAGCAGTGCTATAAGGAGTCAGGGGCTGGCAGCTGCAGAGCTCGCCCTGACTGGGAAGCTATCACCGGACCCGGAGTCCGAGGCTGTGGGGACTAACTCCTACCCAGCAGCAGAAACCGACCGGCAGGGGATTTCAGGTCCTCCGGCCAAGAAACCCGAAGGCACGGTCACACGCGTGGGACCAGCACCGCCGTCGTGGAGCGGAAGCTACTAGAAGGCCCCGAGTCACCGGCCATATGGGTGAGCACCACACGGTACACTCAGGGACGTGGGCTACTTATACCCGCCTCTAGCAAGGTAGCCAGAAGAGTACAGTCAGTTTGGGAGGCCTACAACTCCGCCTGGCCAGGGGAGATCCCATCTGCTCAAGGACTGACCAGGCCCCGATCGCTAGCCAGTACTCCGGGAGGGTCTATCTTTATCACCAGTAAAGACCCTGAACTACACCGCATCGTCTCTGAGTGATTCCTGCTACCCCCATCATCCACGTCGGCTGCCCTGAGGCCATACCCCTCCCGTTAGGGGTGATACTATCACACTGCACAATCCTACCACCAGCCTCAGCGGTCTGCCCTGCAGCGGCAGCTCCTTCGCTGCATTCAACGGGTGGCGTAGTCGTCCAACATCTACCGCTAATACAACGCCACTTAGTCTAACTCCCTGGGCACGGACCGGGTCACCGCCACGAGACTACAACCCTCAACAGATCCAGCTCCGGGTAAGCTCCTGCATGCGCAACGCTGTGCGACACAGGCCCAGGGGTGCGTCAACTTTTGGCGTAGTCGGCAGGATCTCGTGCCCGCAACCACCGGGTACTGCGTGCCTGAAAAAGACTGTTCAAACTTACCAGTGGTGAAGATTCCCGCCATCCGTGGAGGTTTCCCGCCATCCGGCGCCATCTTCTACCTTCTTCCCGCCATCCGCGAAGTTTTCCCGCCATCCGGCGCCATCTTCTGCCTTCTTCCCGCCATCCGTGGAGTTTTCCCACCGTTGGACGCCATCTTGAAGACGCCGCGCGGGAAGAAGAGGGGCGTGGACTCCGAAAGCGCGCGAGAACTGAAGCCCCGCCTCACGTCCGGACGTTGCGTAAGGTCCTGGAAGGAGCCCAGCAGACGCCGACGTCACAGGAGCGCGACGGAACGTCCTCAACCCTGACGATCCACTGCGGAGCCGCGGCCTACGGAAGAGGATCATCGCAAGGTAGGCCACGGTCCACTAGGGGGGAGGAAGATGTCGGATACGGAGGAGAGCTTCACTGCCTCAACCCCCGCCAGCGCCACCGCTGCTGTAGTCATGCCTTTCACCATGCCCTATATCCCGGGAGCGGCCTGGCTACCCCAGTACTCAGGGGAGTCACATACCCTGCATGACTTTAGAGAAAAGCTGGATAGCCTCTTCCAGGTGTATCCCCTCACAGAAGAGCAAAAAGTGAGCATCCTGGTGGCCCAATTAACCGGGGCAGCCCAAAGGGAGGTAAAGTCCTGGCCACCTGGGGGGAGGACTGTTGCAGGGATACTAACCCGGCTGAGGGACACCTTTGATACCCGCACCTCAGCCGAGATCAAGCTTAGATTCTACGGGTGCAAGCAGCGAGCACACGAGAGTATAAGGGACTATGCCCTGAACCTACAAGAGGCCCTGAGAGCCATTAAGCAGACCGACCCTGACGGCGTGGGAGACGAGGACAGGCTGTTGACTGAACAATTTATAGAGGGTTTATATTGCAATGCCCACCGAACCCAGTTGCGGGCAATGGCCTTACAGGACCCTCATCTGGGATTTGCACAGTTCAAGGACAGAGCCATCCGGGTGCTCCGAGAACCGGCACCAGGTGGCGTTGTGACCCACAGACGCCCCACTACCACTTACCACCAGGAGGCGGCACCCTTGTCGGCAGGGCCTGTGGGAGCTGATGCGCAGGCTTTGAACAATGACCCGGCTCCAGACCTGCACCATCAGGTCCAAGAGCTAGCTAAAAGCGTTGCCGCGCTAACCCGAACTGTGCAGTCTTTACAGGTTTCTGCTCCAGGGAAGATCCAGCTGGCATCCGGACCGGAGGACATCCCGTGGCGTCGACCAAGGAGGACCCCACCGGCCAGAGGAAGACCCAGCGACCGATACAACGAGGACGGACAACCCATCTGCCGCCGCTGCAATCAACCCGGACATATGGCAAGGTACTGTCCTTTAAACTGGCACAACCTGGGGTAGAGGGCCAAACCCCAGGAAAAAGATCATCAGGCCCATCGAACTGGCGCGACAAATATGTGGGAGGACGTCCAGTCTTGCCTGTGGTACTGGATGGCATCCCCATGAGTGCCCTACTGGACACCGGGTCACAGGTTACCACTATCCCGTACGTGCTCTTCAAGCAGTACTGGAATGACTCGGATATCACCCGCTACCCTGACGACGACTTGAGTATCATCGCCAGCAATGGTCAGCCCGTGCCACAGATTGGATTTAAAGAGGTGACCATTAAAATCGGTAGAGTCGAATTGGCGGCACAGGGACTGATCATTGTAGACATTGACAAGCACGAGAGTCACCCAAAGATAACTCTAGGAACTAATGTAATTGAAAATTGTCTTGCAGAGGTGATTTTCCTTTTACAGCAGGTTGCCAAGAATGCCAGCTCCGGCCAGCAGCGAGTGCTCCAGAAAGAGATCCGGGCACTGATGCGACGGCAACAGATAGAACTCTCCGGTGGTGAGATTGGTAGCGTAAGAATGTGTGACCCTTTTCCTATTGCCATGCCCCCAAAAAGTGAAATGATGATTTGGTGCCGGGCAGCTATTGGTCTAAGAGGTAGAGATTACCAGGCAATGGTAGAACCAGTTTACTCAGACAGTAGGCCCACCATTTTGACAGCACGGGGGGTGGTCAATGTACGCCATGGGAGGGTGCCCGTTCGCATAATAAATATCGGGAAGAGGGAAGTGTACCTGCCCCGGTATGCCACGCTAGCCAAATTGTATACCATCAATCAAAATTCCATACAGTCCGTAGAACCCTTGCCTCCATCTTCCCCGGAGGAAGGTAACGGCTCTAAGGAAACAATGGAGGACTGGTGTCAGCAACTACATTTGGGTACTGATTCCACTCCCTCACACCAGAGACAGGGAGTCTATCGGGTGGTTCAAGAGTACGAGAGAGTGTTTAGTAAACACCCGTTAGACTTCGGGCGAGTCAAGGGGGTAGAACACCACATCCCCACGGGAGACCATCTTCCCATAAAAGAGAGTTATCGACCCGTACCCCCTGCACACTACCAACACGCCAAGGGGATGCTTAGGGACATGAAGGAGGCTGGGGTGATCAGGGATAGCTGTAGCCCCTGGGCAGCTCCACTAGTCTTAGTCAAAAAGAAAGACAACACCATGAGGATGTGTGTAGATTACCGGAAAATCAACCGTATCACACACAAGGATGCGTACCCCTTACCAAGGATAGAGGAGTCTTTGGCTGCTTTAAGATCTGCTAACTTCTTCTCTACCTTGGATCTCACTAGCCGGTACTGGCAGGTTCCTGTAGCAGAGGCGGACCGGGAGAAGACCGCATTCACCACCCCGATGGGACTTAGCGAGTTTACCTGCATGCCGTTCGGACTCTGTAACGCACCAGGAACCTTTCAACGATTAATGGAGTGCTGTCTGGGCCACAAAAACTTCGAGACGGTCCTGTTGTACCTGGACGATGTCATCGTATATTCCAAGACTTATGAGGACCACCTGAAACACCTGGCGGAAGTGTTCGAAGCTCTGGCAAACTACGGCCTAAAGGTAAAACCCTCCAAGTGTCACCTCCTAAAACCAAAGGTGCAGTACCTGGGACACGTGGTGAGCGCTGACGGAGTGGCTCCCGACCCTGATAAGATCACCGCAATTAAGGAATGGCCAAGTCCCTCCAGTGTAAAGGAAGTGCGGCAGTTCCTCGGGTTGGTAGGCTATTACCGCAGATTCATCCCCGGTTTCACCAAAAAGGCAGCTCCTATGCAGGACCTCCTGATAGGCCAGTCCCGGAAGGCCAAGAACCAGAAGCCGCCCTTCAAATGGGAGAAGTTAGAAGAAGAGTCCTTCCGCCAGCTGAAGATGGCCCTCACGGGGGATGAAATCCTGGCGTACCCTGATTACAGCCAGCCCTTTATCCTCTACACCGACGCAAGTAACATCGGGCTAGGAGCCGTACTGTCCCAGATCCAGCAGGGGAAAGAACGAGTAATCGCTTACGCCAGTCGAAAACTGCGACCCACCGAAAGAAACCCTGAGAATTACAGCTCATTTAAGCTAGAGTTCCTGGCAGTGGTGTGGGCAGTCACCGAACGCTTTAAGCACTACCTCGCTTCTTCCCGGTTCACCGTGTACACGGATAACAACCCGTTGACACACCTGGACACGGCAAGACTCGGTGCCCTAGAGCAGAGATGGATGGCCCGTCTGTCCAACTACGAGTTCACAATCAAATACCGGGCAGGACGCTCCAATACCAACGCGGACGCCCTGTCCAGGATGCCAAACCTACCGGACGTAGGAGAAGATCCAGAGGGACTGGAAGAAGTCGAACTCCCCGCGTTCCACCGTCATGGGACTATCCAGTATTCCCATCGGGTAAGGAGTAAGCAAGCCGCTACGTTTAACCCCTTGCCTCACTACAACTGGGAGGAAACGCAAGACAGTGACCCTGCCGTCCGACTGGTGAAGGAGATGCTGACTCGGCCAGAGGCTCGCCTTGACCCAGACGCTCCGGAGGAAGCCAAACAACTGTGGGCTGAGAAGAGTCGACTGTTCCTTTACAAGGGGAAGTTGTGCCGCAGAATGGTTAACTCCCGGACGCATGAACTAATCTGGCAAGTAGTGGTGCCACGAAGAGACGCAGCCATGGTGATGGAGGCATACCACGACGGGGCTGGACACTTCGGATGGAAGAAGCTGGAGTTCCTGCTGCGCGGGCGGTTCCACTGGGTAGGCATGAGGGGAACCATCGAGAGGTGGTGCAGGGACTGTGGCCCGTGCAACCTAAGAAGGAAGGACCGTGCCAGCCAGAAGACCCCCCTTCAGTCCATCGTCACCAAGCAGCCGTTGGAACTGGTAGCCTTGGATCATGTAAAACTGACCCCAAGCAGAAGTGGCTACGTCTACGCGTTAACCATTGTGGATCATTACTCCCTGTTCTTGGTTGTCGTCCCCGTTAAGGACGTAACAGCTCAAACAGCAGCTAGAGCCTTCCAGCAGCACTTCTGCCGTCCACACGGGTACCCGGACCACGTGCTGACGGACCAGGGACCTGCCTTTGAAGTGGAGGTCTTCCAGGAATTCTGCAATCTGTATGGCTGCCGGAAGATAAGGACGACACCCTATCATCCGCAAACTAATGGACTTTGTGAGAAAATGAACCAGGTGGTAATGGATCTTCTGAAAACGTTGCCCCTGGAAGAACGCAGTCTGTGGCCTGAGAAGCTGCCCGACCTGGTGGACCTATACAACTACATCCCTGTAGGTTCCACCAACTGTACCCCGGCTTACCTAATGAGGGCAAGGCCTGGTAAGCTACCTGTTGACCTGGAGATGGGAGTCCTGACACCCGAGGACACTTCACCGGAAGCAGACTGGGACACAGAGAGGCAGCAGCAGTACCGGAAAGTACAGGAGAGCGTGGAGCGAAGTCTCTGTCTCGCTAGGGAAAGACAAGAGAAAACTTACAACCAGTATGCTCCCGCTGTTCCCCTGGTACCCGGAGAGCAGGTCTTGAAGAGGAAGAGACGGCTCCACAAGTTGGACGACCAGTGGGAGAAGGACCCGTACACCGTACTGCCCTCAAGCCACGACAACCCAAAGGTCTGTACCATCAGTAAAGACGGAGGGGAAACCACAGCCATTGTATCCCGGGATCACCTGAAGAAGTGTCCCGAACAGCTACGGAACCCAGAAGGAGAGCAAGAAGACCCTCGACCCGTAGAGGAAAGGGAAGATATGGTTAGTACTGTGCTCGGAGACTTCCCTCGGTCCTGGACTCAAGTCAATGGTGCAGTTGTGGTACCCGTCCTCACGTTCCTCCAACCAGCATCCCAAGTGCCTACGGAGCAACAGGTAGAGCTGGAAGAGCAGCCGGTCCAGGAGGCAGCAGACTCCACACAAGCAGAACAGGAGGATCAACCCTCTGCTCATAGTGAGCCTGCCGTACCCCTAGTGAGCCAAAGAGCCCGTAGACAGCTGCCCAGTTTACCCTTGACAGCTCCTACACCCTGTAGTTCAGGGCCAGACAGTCAGCTCCGTAGGTCCACTAGGGCCACTAGAGGCCAGTTACCCGCACGTTGGAGGATTTGAAGTATTTAAATTGTTTTATTTGTGGTCACCTGTCTGTTACTTGTAAATAATTATGTGTTTCTAGTTATTTTTAGGAGTCCTTGGTGGATTTACCGGGAATCCTTGTACAATTGGTTGGAGCGTAACCTAGGAATGGACTAAAGACTGTTAAGGACTCGGGGCAGGACAGACCCCTACCTGGTTACGTCTCCCTGTTTTGGTGAAATGGACACCTTGCTTTTCTTCAAAACTGCACCCGGTTGCGGACACGCCGTAACCATCTTTATGTGTTTTTCTTATTGTATTATTATTGTTTATACCTTGTTATGTTTTTCTAAAAATATGTTTAGTCCCGGAGTACTAAATTTCACTAGGGGGGAATGTGGCACCCCAGGGGTCTGGTTTCCACAGTAACAGCAATGTTATGTCTGAGAGCAGGTGGGAGGTCTCTTGGTCAGGGATCCTATGCATGCCACACCTCCTGCCCAGTCCTGGGAGGGGAAGAACTTCCCCTATATAAACCTAGGGCTGAGGCAGGGTTAGTGTGTAGAGAAGAAGTAGAGACAGAGAAGAGAAGCAGATATAGGAAAAGAACATCAGGAGCTCTGTGGGAGCAGTGCTATAAGGAGTCAGGGGCTGGCAGCTGCAGAGCTCGCCCTGACTGGGAAGCTATCACCGGACCCGGAGTCCGAGGCTGTGGGGACTAACTCCTACCCAGCAGCAGAAACCGACCGGCAGGGGATTTCAGGTCCTCCGGCCAAGAAACCCGAAGGCACGGTCACACGCGTGGGACCAGCACCGCCGTCGTGGAGCGGAAGCTACTAGAAGGCCCCGAGTCACCGGCCATACGGGTGAGCACCACACGGTACACTCAGGGACGTGGGCTACTTATACCCGCCTCTAGCAAGGTAGCCAGAAGAGTACAGTCAGTTTGGGAGGCCTACAACTCCGCCTGGCCAGGGGAGATCCCATCTGCTCAAGGACTGACCAGGCCCCGATCGCTAGCCAGTACTCCGGAAGGGTCTATCTTTATCACCAGTAAAGACCCTGAACTACACCGCATCGTCTCTTAATTCTCTGCTTTGAAGAATTCTCTACACTGTTTTCCAGGACCTTTCAGCTCTTAGTAAGGACTTTCTTACAATTGGTGCGGCCAGCCAAGAGGAGCGGCTCAGGAGAGCTGCCTCCAGACGAGCCAAAGGAGAGGATTGTAGATGAGGAGCTAGAGACTGGAAGGGTAGAAAAGGCATGGAGCCACGTGTAAATCGCTCAAAGTAAGCCAGCCGGATAGAGGACCCCTCGTGGAGCGCTTCAAGCCTGCCAGAATTTATAAGAAAACTACAAAAGCGAAGGACTATAAAAATATATGTGCAACCAAGAAGAAACCTCTACGTGAGTTATCTACAAGAGCGTGAAGAAGACGTTGTGAGCCCGGTAGCAAAGAGGCTTTAAAAGCAGGAGGGAGACGCCTGGCAAGCGTAGCGAGAGAGGTTGGAAACGCGGCCACACCTCTTTTGGTCGACTCAGGCCAGCAAAGGGTCTTCCAGACAGAGAGGTGTGAGTATCTAACTTTTGTTTAAATTGCACTTGTTAGTACCAGAACAGAGAAAACCCGTCCTTGTAGTCCTCCAGTATGGAGTAGTTACAGAAAGCAGGCAGATAAGCATACTGGCACACCCTGGCTGGAGGGGGTTAATGTTAAATCCTCTTGGCTAAATTGTATGCAGTGGTTTAACAAAAGAAAGCAGGGAACTAGATGAGAAAAGGGCATTAGGGAAAGATAGTAGCCAAACAGTGGCTTTGTGTAAGAGAGTTATTGCTTTCTTCAGTCCATTGATAGATTTCCTGCAAGACAGCATGTTAATGTGATCACCCAGGGAGGGGCAGTGCTCAGAGAGAGAGAGTAGAAAAGCTGGATGAAACTCTAAAGCAAGCAGGGATAGTAGGGAAAGATGGGTATGAATACTGGGCTTTACAAATAGTCATTGATGAGATGGGAGGGGTAGCAGAGGGGTAGCAGAGATTGTCAGGAATTAGATTGAGGACTGGAGACTGAGAATAGAAAAATGGATTAGAGAACATTTAGGGAAACATAATGTGGTGAATAGACATCTTGAAAGCATTGAGGAACAGTTTAGAAAAGAGTTTATGTAATTTTTATAGAAAATAACCTTAGAGGGGGCTTTCAAGTCAGGAGTCTTGCAGAATGCTTAATCTATTGATGATGTTGTAGAGACTTAGTTAACCAGTGATCTCCTTATCCTGTTGTGAATGATCCTAGGCAATATCAACAGTATAATTATCTTCAAATGGTTAACCCTGTCTCTCAGGAGCCTTCTGCTCCTGCTTTCTCTCTGGCAGCCCGAGATGTCCAGTCCGGAGATCAATGTTATCCTTTAATGAAGGAGCTGAGGGATCATTAGGACCATTTTTTTTTACTGAAGATCTCTTTGGGGTGGAGGTGGGAGCTGCAGGATGGAAAACTTTCTCAGATGAGGATGATGGATTTTTCGGGCTTCCCACTACAGGTAACACCGACTGATAATGTGCTTCCCCTGTTCCCCTTGCCCTCCTTGTCCCTCTTTCCCTGGGCAGAGATGGAAGACCTTGTGTCAGAGGGAGAATAGAGGAGCTGCCATGGGAGACATCCTCATCGATACAGGAGTCTCAGTTTCAGTAACAGGACACAAATTGCAGTCACCCCCTGGACTGCCTGAGACTACCACTTTGGTAGGATTTGAAGGCTCCTGTATTCAAGCAGTAAAAAGTGTCCAGTGAACCTGAGATTTCTGGATGAAGGGGGATCGAAGAAAAGGGGTCTTCGATGCACTTTTTGGGAAATCCACAATTACGGTCCACTATTCTGGGTACCAATGTTTTGGCAGCAATGGGGATTGTTGTTGATTTTTGTTACAAAGTTCTGTAGTGGAATAAAGAAGCAAATATTTGTTCTGTAACTGTGCCTGTGGAGGAGAAGTTGGAGAGTCACAAATTACCCATTGCCAGTCTAAGTTCATGTACTGATGAAAATTATGAAAATGTTGATAATGATGTTCTTAAAAATGAATTGAAACAAAGGTTCCCTGAATTATGGATCTCAAAGAAAACTGATTGTGTTAATGCAAACTCCAGTTAAAATTGATAATGAAGAGCTAACACCTGTCCAGCACCAGCACCAAATTCCTGAGGATGCAATGCCTTACATAAGGGTTTCGGTCAGTGAATTAGAAAAACAAGGTTTTGTGTAAAAGGTAATTCCCCATGTAACAGTCCCATTTTACTTGTGAAAAAAAGGAAGATGGTAGCTTTCACATGGTTGTAGACTTGAGACTTGTAAATAAGTACACTCCCTCAGGTGCTCACCTAGTTTCATCTGTCCCTGAAGTTATGTCACAGCCGAGGAGTGATTGTAAAGTGTTTTCTTGTTTGGACATTGCAAATGACTTTTTCTCAGTACCCCTAACACCCGAATCTGCCCTACGCTTTGCATTCACGTTTAAGAATATGCAGTACTTGTTCATGCGGTTGCCCGTAGGGTTCCACAGTTCCCCTGTGTATTTCCATCAGGCATTGGCTCAGGTCTTAGAACCCCTTGGTTACGGAGATAAAGTCTTATAATATGTTGATAATTTGTTAATTCAAACTGCTGATGAATATGAACAAAGAGACCCTTGAAACTTGACACGGGACTCAAAATGAGCCTGACACAGTACAATTGATAAAGTCAGAGTTTAAATTTTTTGGTGTGTCAATTTCAGCAGAAGATAAAACAAAACAATGCATGACAGGGTTATTGCTATTGAAGCTTCTCCCATACCAACTAATATTATTGAGCTTAGAAAATTTTGGGGTCTTATTAATTTTTCCAGAGAATTTGACTTTGCTCATCTGGCTAAACCATTGTATGATTTGTTAAAAAAAGTTGATAACCATCACGCCCCTGTCATTGTAGAAGGAGAAGCCTTACAGGCTTTAGAAGGTTTGAAGCGAGCCCTAATGTCAGCCACTGCATTAATCAGTCCTGACTAGTGTTGAGCATTCCGATACTGAAATATCGGGTATCGGCCGATATTCGCGGTATCGGAATTCCGATACTTAATTCCGATACTTTTACAATATCGAATACCGGAATCGGAAGTTCCCATAATGCCTGCGCTCTGCCGTTTCTCTGAAGGATGACAAGCTGGATGGCAGCGCTCAGCTGCGATCCAGCCTGTCATCAGAATGCCATCCCAGCGTGGGAGAATTCTCCTGATTGTTTAAAAGCCGGCGCACGGTAAAAAGCCGCCGGCTTTTAAACAATCACACAGCCCCATACTGCTTCCCCGCAGCCTCCCACCCCGATCCTCCGCTCCCCTTGCCACCTCCCATCCCGATCGTAAGTTAGGACCGGGCGGGGAGCGCAGCACCAAGGAGCGGGGGGCGAAGGACCCGGGCGGGGAAGCCGGCAGTGAAAAGACTTCACCGCCGGCTTTCCCGTTCTGTGCTGCGCTTTCCCGCCGGTTATTTCAAATGAACAGCTGAGGTATCAGGTGATGCCGATCAGCTGTTCATTTGAAGTCGCCGCGGTGCCCTCAGAGGGTTCATGTGAGTTCATGCTTGACTGCATTGCATGAACTCACATGAACTTTCCCACGGTCTCACAGGTCAGCCTCACCTCCCAGACCATCAGCCCGTCATGATTGGTGTGTGTGGGTGTCTGTGCGGGTGTGCGCGGTGTGCGCGGTGTCTGTGCGATGTCTGCGGGTGTGTGCGGTGTCTGTGTGATGTCTGTGCGATGTCTGCGAGTGTGTGCGGTGTCTGTGCGATGTGCACGGTGTCTGTGTGATGTGTGCGGGTGTGTGCGTGCAGGCAGACATAGGCCGATGTGACACTACTACTCCCATCGGCCTATGTCTGTCCCCCGTCCACTCGTGCCAGCAGGATCAGCTCGATGGGAGCAGTAGTTCCCATCAGCCTGATCCTGCTATTTAAATTGCCCTACTGTGTCCCCAATAAATTTTAAATACATGTCATTGGTGGCCAGTGGTTACCTACAATAAATTAGTTCATACATTACCTGTCCCCGCCGATCGCCACCTAAAATAAAGTAAAAAATAAAAAACTACACCTATACTCACCTAGACACCTAATTCCCCGAAGCCATCGATCTCCTGTAATAAAATATAAAATAATAAACCACAACCTTATCCTTACCCCTCCGTAGTAGTCCACGAGTGTCCCACGAAGATCTCCAGTTCAGAGCAGCCACATAGAATGTGGCCGCTCTGAACCGCTGCCGCCGCTAGAATGATGGGGCCGTAAAGCAACCCAGTCATTGCATAAGCGGGTTCACCGGAGTTCAGGCAGCGCTGTCTCGGTTAGCTGCTTTACGGCCCTGCTGTATCGTGAGAAATTCCCACGGTACAGCAGTGCCGTAAAGGAGGTCTCCGGAGCAGCGCTGACTGAATGCACTCCGGTGACCTCAGTCAGTGGCTCCCGCTGCCGGGAGCGGACGTGTTCCCGGCAGCGTGAGCTTACAGCAGCCATGCACAGCTGTCACCATCTCCAGATGTGACAGCTGTGCATGGGAGATCAGCGCAGGAACGAGGACAGGTAACTATTTTTTTTTAGTAAACTAAGAATTTAATAAAATTGTGTGTTTTATTTCAAATAAATTATTTTTTTCTGGGTGTAGTGTGTTTTTTCTTTTTAACACTTTGTAGGTTAGTAATGGGGGTGTCTTATAGACGCCCATCATTACTAACCTGGGCTTCATGGCAGCTGGCGCTGACATGAACCCCAGCCCTATTACCCCCTGCCACCGCACCAGGGCAGCGTGGAAGAGCGAGGCTAAGTGCCAGAATTGGCGCATCCTATGGATGCGCCATTTCTGGGGTGGCTGACGGCTGGTGTTTCTAGCATGGGAGGGGGCCAATATTCATGGCACCCTTCCTGGGCTATTAATATCAGCCCCCAGCTGTCTGCCTAGCCTTTGCTAGCTATTAAAATAGGGGGGACCCCACTTCATTTTTTTGGGGGGGTTCCCAATTTTAATAGCTAGTAAAGGCTAGGTATTCAGCTGGGGGCTGATATTAGTAGTCTGGGAAGCTCCGTGGGTATTACCCCCTTCCCAGGCTTCAAACATCTTCCCCAGCCGTCAGCTTAACCTCCGCTAGAGACTAAAATTATGGGGGATCCCACGCCAATTTTTTTTTTAAATAAATCCTTTATTTTAACACTAAATGACATTTGAGGAGTTAATAAAGATGCAGTCCCTAAATTATTATTTATTTTTTAATTCATTTTTCCCAAAAATTTTGACGTGGGATTTGCTATATTTTTGTATGCCAGCCAGGTACAGCATCCAGCTTCTATGAACGCGCCATTTTCCGGGGTGGCTGCGGACTGCAATTTGCAGCGGGGGGGGGCCCAGAAATCTTGGGTCTCCCTGCGCTGCAGATTCCAGCCCCCAGCTGCCTAGTTGTACCTGGCTGGACACACAAATAGGGCGAAGCTCCACGTATTTTTTTTTTTTAATTATTTCATGAAATTCATGAAATAATAAAGAAAAAAAGGGCTTCCCTATATTGTTGTGTCCGGCCAGGTACAAATAGGCAGCTGGTGGTTGGGGGCAGACCGTTCCTGCCTGCTGTACCTGGCTGGACACAAATATAGTGCAAAGCCCCACGTCAATTTTTTTTTAATTATTTCAGGAAATTCATGAAATAATTAAAAAAAAATTGATGTGGGGCTGCATCCTATATTTGTGTCCAGCCAGGTACAGCAGGCAGGAACGGGCTGCCCCCAACCACCAGCTGCCTATTTGTACCTGGCCGGACACAACAATATAGGGAAGCCCTTTTTTTAAAAAATTATTTCATGAAATAATTAAAAAAAATTGACGTGGTGCTTCGC
Source organism: Phyllobates terribilis (assembly GCF_046119375.1). Lineage (NCBI taxonomy): Eukaryota > Metazoa > Chordata > Amphibia > Anura > Dendrobatidae > Phyllobates > Phyllobates terribilis. The sequence goes on from NW_027362770.1 coordinate 87,265,478, forward strand.
ACTATATTTGGGTCCAGCCAGGTACAGCAGGCAGGAACGGGCTGCCCCCAACCACGAGCTGCCTATTTGTACCTGGCCGGACACAACAATATAGGGAAGCCCTTTTTTTCTTAATTATTTCATGAATTTCATGAAATAATTAAAAAAAAAAATACGTGGGGCTTCGCCCTATTTTTGTGTCCAGCCAGGTACAGCAGGCAGGAACGGGCTTCCCCCAACCACCAGCTGCCTATTTGTACCTGGCCGGACACAACAATATAGGGAAGCCCTTTTTTTCTTAATTATTTCATGAATTTCATGAAATAATTAAAAAAAAAAATACGTGGGGCTTCGCCCTATTTTTGTGTCCAGCCAGGTACAACTAGGCAGCTGGGGGCTGGAATCTGCAGCGCAGGGAGGCCCAAGCTTTCTGGGCCCCACCCGCTGCAAATTGCAGTCCGCAGCCGCCCCGGAAAATGGCGCGTTCATAGAAGCGCCATCTTCTGGCGCTGTACCCAACTCATCCAGGGCCCTGGTGCGGTGGCTCACTGGGTAATAAAGGGGTTAAGGCCAGCTTGGCATTATCAGCTGGCCCTAAGCCCGAAATTCATGGGGTCACGCCAATATTAGACAGGACCACCATGAATTTCTAGTAAAGTATTTAAAAAAAACACAACACCCAGAATAAAGTCCTTTAATTGAAATAAAGACACAATTCTTTATTGTTCTAAATTAAACTATACTTACCATCACGCCCATTCCAGCTGAAGCCAACGATCTCCTGCAATAAAAGAAAAATAATAAACCAACCTCATCCTTACCTTCCCATGGATCCCACGACAGCTTCAGCTCTGCTACATCGAGATGACAGGCTGGACCGCAGCAGAACGCTGCCATCCAGCCTGTCATCCCGCACACACTGAGAAGCGCAGGCATGCTTGCGCTCCTCAGTGTCTCTCTGTGACGGCATAAAGATGAGCCGAGTTCATGTCCAATGAACTCAGCACACCTCATGCACGTCACTGACAGCGTGGGGAAATTCTCACGCTGAAGCGCTGAGTGCAGGAGAATTTTCCCACGCTGTCAGTGACGTGCATGAGGTGAGGTCATGTCCAATGAACTCGGCTCACCTCATGCACGTCACTGACAGCGTGGGAAAATTCTCCTGCACTCAGCGCTTCAGCGTGAGAATTCTCCCACGCTGTCAGTGACGTGCATGAGGTGAGCCGAGTTCATTGTCGGCTCATCTGGATGCCGTCACAGAGAAACACTGAGGAGCGCAAGCAAGCCTGCGCTTCTCAGTGTCTGCGGGATGACAGGCTGGATGGCAGCGTTCTGCTGCGGTCCAGCCTGTCATCTCGATGTAGCAGAGCTGGAGCCGTCGTGGGAACCATGGAAAGGTAAGGATGAGGTTGCTTTATTATTTTTCTTTTATTGCAGGAGATCGTTGGCTTCAGCTGGAATGGGCGTGACGGTAAGTATGGTTTAATTTAGAACAATAAAGAATTGTGTGTTTATTTCAATTAAAGGACTTTATTCTGGGTGTTTGTGTTTTTTTTTTAACTTTCACTATGGGGTTAGTAATGGGGGTGTCTTATAGACGCCTCTCCATTACTAACCTGGGCTTGATGTCAGCTGGCATTATAATCTGACATCAACCCCAGCCCTATTACCCCACTGCCACCGCTACAGGGCAGTGGGAAGAGCGAGGCTAAGTGCCAGAATTGGCGCATCCTATGGATGCGCCATTTCTGGGGCGGCTGACGGCTGGTGTTTCTAGCATGGGAGGGGGCCAATATTCATGGCACCCTTCCTGGGCTATTAATATCAGCCCCCAGCTGTCTGCCTAGCCTTTGCTAGCTATTAAAATGGGGGACCCCCCCAAAAAAATGATGTGGGGTCCCCCATTTTAATAGCTAGTAAAGGCTAGGTATTCAGCTGGGGGCTGATATTAGTAGCCTGGGAAGCTCCGTGGGTATTACCCCCTTCCCAGGCTTCAAACATCTGCCCCAGCTGTCTGCTTAACCTCCGCTAGAGACTAAAATTAAGGGGAACCCCACGCCAATTTTTTTTTAAAATAAATCCTTTATTTTAACACTAAATGACAAGTACAGTAATCAACACTATCACTGTACTTCATATATATGTGACTGACATGTTTCTATCTATCTAATCTATGTATGATTCTCTATTCCTTCTATTCTAAATTGTCGGGTACAGATGCTGAATTGCCGGCCGGCTTTTTTAAAGAGACGGTGCATGAAAACACTAATATTTTTTTATATAAATCCTTTACACTAAATGACAAGTACAGTAACCAACACTGTCACTGTACTTCATATATATGTGACTGACATGTTTCTATCTATCTAATCTATGTGTGATGCTCTATTCTTTCTGTTATAAATTGTCGGGTACAGATGCTGAATTGCCGGCCGGCTTTTTTGAAGAGACGGTGCATGAAAACACTATTATTTTTTTATATAAATCCTTTACACTAAATGACAAGTACAGTAACCAACACTGTCACTGTACTTCATATATATCTGACTGACATGTTTCTATCTATCTAATCTATGTGTGATGCTCTATTCTTTCTGTTGTAAATTGTCGGGTACCGGTGTATGCGCTGATGAATTGCCGGCTTTTCGCATAATACATTCTACATTATTCTTAGTTGTTTTACTTCATGTAGAATTAACCTACAAGGAAAGAAAGGGTTTATTTTCATTCCGATATTAGTGTCCCATTGACTTGCATTGGTTTCCGGTATCGGAATCAGCGATATCCGATACTTTTTGAGTATCGGTCCGATCCAATCCGATACGATATTTCCTGATATCGGAAGGTATAGCTCAACACTAGTCCTGACCCATCCCAGCCCTTTTACATTCAAGCTCACACCGCTGATGCATCTATTTCCTCGGTGCTTTTACAAAAATGGCCCAAAGATAGAACTGACTAGACACGTCAGGAGTATGCCCAGGGTTACTGCTCGAGGTTGCTCACCCTATGGAGAAAGGTTTTACTCCGTGCATGAAGCACTTACTGGCCGTGCACTGGACAATGAATCAAGTAAGACACATAGTGGGATTTGCTCCGTTAATTCTACAAACCCCACATGTTACTCTAAAAACTCTGTTGAAAGGAAAAGCCTGGGGGGTAAATTCACAGAGAATGGCTTAATGGATCATTGACTTTGAGACAAGAGATTTACAAGTTGAAGTGGGTGAAAAATATCATTTAGCCCAGATGATGCAGTATGCAGGAAAGTGTCACGATTGTCAAGTTGAACAGGCTAATGTCACTCCCTCCCCCTTCCGAGCAGACTTATAGGAGGGCGTCCCTTGTGCCTATATTGACAAAGCTCTATGATGGTATAATGGATGCTATGCCACAGGTTATGCTGTATTATTTCCCGATAAACAGTTGTTGCTGCAGTACAGACTCCCAGGTCACTTTTCTGCCCAAAGAGCTGAATTAGAAGCTATTAGAAGTTATTCTAGCGTTCACCGAACCTATGAATATTTTCAGTGACAGTGCTTATGTTGTTTTCTCCCTCACTTTGTATCTAAATGTTACAGCCCTGAGGAGGATGGTTGATTCACAGAACAAGCCCTTACAACATGCAGAGATTCTCAGACAAAATGTGCAGTAGGGCAAAGAATTCCCAAATTTATGGTCCTTTTGTAAAATCAAAGGTCACCAAAAACTAACTCCTGACCCTCATCCTTGGCAATGCATATGTAGATCATGAAGCCTAGGAAGCCGCCTTTACAGGGGAGGAAAATTACCCTCATTAAGTGATCGCTGCTGTTACTAAAAAGCCTCAAGAGCCCCCCCTTGTTTTTTCTCCTTGTCAGGACCTTATAAAAGCACAGGAAGAGGATGGAGACTCATCCTTATTAATTCCCTCGAGTCTCTGTCCAAGGAAAAAGGGGAGTCTCTGTACTACAAAAGGGTTAATGACAAGCTTGTGCCTTACATACCCACGACAATGATCAAGCCCCTGATTAAATGTAATCATTCAGTTTTTGCTCACCCAGGACCAGAGGCTTTACTAGAACTTATACCACACAAAATGTGGCATCCCCACTTGAGAGCTGTGTGTCATGAGATACATGATGAATGCCTTATTTGTTTACAGAATAATCCCAAAGGAAAAGGAAAGCCCCATCTCCGGAGAATACAAGCAGCGGAGGGTCCCTGGCAGTCTATTCAAATTGATTTTATTGGTCCCTTCCCTCCAGCAAAAGGAGGTTTTAAATATGCCCTGTGTTAGTTGACGTCTTTTCTAAATGGGTAGAGGCACTTCCAGCCACAAACAATACTGCCCTGACTACAGCTAGACTTTTGTGGAAAAATGTCTTCTCACATTGGGGTTTCTTGAAAGTGACTATGGCTCTCACTTTGTGGGACAGGTTATAACCCACCTTTGTGCTCTGCTGGGGATCCAGCAGGGGTTTCATGTCCCCTATCATCCGCAGTCTGCAGGAAAGGTACAGCGCATGAACAGAACCCTAAAGTCGAAAATGTCCATGATGATTCAGGAAAAAGGCTATGATTGGGTCAATGATTTACCGCCCGTTCTGTTAGCCATCCTTGCTGCGGCATTCAAGTCCACCGGCATTTCCCCATTTGAATTAATGACTTGGAGACAGATGCCTGTTCGGTTGCCAAGTGATATTGTACTTCCTAGTCCTGAGCAAGCCATAGTGCAGAGGGATTAGTGGTTACAACAGTTACAACAGCATATTAAGCACCTTCAGCAGTATGCTGCTTTTAAGATGGCAAAGAGTTGTTCAGATCCTACTGAAACATCCTACGATTTTGTTGAAGGAGCTCAGGTGATGATTAAGAATTTCAGAAAAACAGCACCCTGGGAAGCTAATTGGGAAGGTCCCTTTGTTGTTACTGAAATAATTGGCCCCATAGTTTTAGGAGTGTGCAGAGTCAAAATTAAAAAAAAATCAAAGACATAAAGAGATCAAAATTGTTCATATTGATCAGTGTAGACTTCTTAATTATCTTACTGAGATTTCTGGTAAGGATTGATACTCCACCTTTTTTTCTCCCCAGGTCAGTCGAAGATTTTCATATCGACTTCTATGACTATGAACCTACCAGATGATCAGGAGAAGGTGTTTCACACTATACAGTGGGAATCTGATAGTGTGAGAGGGGGAGAAGACCAGGAAAATCCAGAATCCAAAGCATAAGAAGAAAAAGAGAGGACAGGGATCAAAGGACTTAACTATTAAAGGACTTATTATTTTGGGACTAATACTGTAATGACTTTGTATTATTTTTTTTGCTTTTTTTAGGGATTTTTGTCACTCCAGACACAAGTTTATAAAGTGATGAATTACTGTAATAATCATGTTTATAATAATTCACCTTTGCATATTACATCAATGTAAAGTTGTACTCTGGAAAGAGTACAAGAGGGGGACTTGTAAGAGAATGAGAAGTTCTAATATTCCGAACAGCCATGTTAAACCTAGCAGCCATCTTGTTCAGAAATTTGAGAACTGAGTTTTGCAGCTAATGAGATGCATGTCCTATACATGTCCTAGTCACAATGGAGCCATAAAATGATGTCAGTGCCATTAGCAGGTATGGTTAGTATACACAATGGTTAATAGCAGCAGCTGCAGGTCTATGTGAGAGTAAATAAGTGGTGTTATAAGGTAGTAAATAATGTTATTGTAATGGTTGTATAGAAATTAGGACAATATAGTTGGCAGTATGCCATTTCTTAAGTAAGGACATGGGGATTTATGGATTTAATGGAGTTTGGTAAAAATACTCATGAATATTGTCATGCAGCATTATCACATTGTTGTTCTAAAATGCACGTCCTCCCTGCAGTATGATGTTATCATGTATACGCCTTTTGCCGCAATATGTAGTTCCTTTGTTTAAGCTATGCATAAAAAGGCTCTGATACTGTTGTTCGGGGCCATTCTATCGCCAGTCTATCGCCATCTACAGGCAGTCCACCGCCAAGGCCACACCATCGACAGGCCATCGCCAGATATCCCAATGCTGTTTTGCTTATCTAGACACCTGCGAGTGTCAAGTGTATTTTCCCTGCCTGCATTCTGAACTGTTCTGCCACATACTGTACCTCTGAATAAACTAAATTCTCTGATTTGAAGAATTATCTACACTGTTTTCAAGGATCTTTCAGCTCTTAGTAAGGACTTTCATGCACACGTAATCTTAGATACACAGGCACAAATAATTTAGACCCTGGAGTAGCAGGAGAAGCCAATGACATGGATCTCCTCCTCCAATTTTGAGGTTACCATAGAAACCACAATACCCTGAGGAATAATGGAGGATGGAGGTTCTGGAGGAGAAACTGGATCAAGACTACGAGACAATACATCAGCTTTCACATTCTTAGACCTCGGTCTGAATGTAATCGAAAAATTAAACCTTGAGAAAAACAAAGACCATCTAGCCTGTCTGGGAGTTAACCTTTTAGCTGACTCAATATAGGCTACATTCTTGTGATCAGTGACCACAGTAACTGGATGAACCGCTCCCTCCAAAAAATGCCTCCATTCCTCAAAGGCTAATTTTACAGAAAGTAACTCACGATTCTAAACATCATAAATTCTTTCCGCTGGTGAACATTTCTTAGACAAAAAAGCACATGGACGCAAGTTAGTCAGAGTTTTGGGCCCCTGCTCAAAACCGCCCCTACTCCGACCTCCGAAGCATCCACCTCTACAATGAATGGTTCTTGGAAATCCGGTTGGATCAGAATGGGGGCAAACATGAAACACTCTTTTAATTTTTCAAAAGCCCTGATAGCACCCGGCGAGCATACCTTGAGATTAGCTCCCTTATGGTCAGTAAGAGGTTTAGCAATCTGAGAGAAACCCTTGATAAATTTCCTATAATAGTTGGCGAATCCCAGAAATCGTTGCAAAGCCTTAAAATCACGAGGGTGAACCCAGTCAATTATGGCCTGTACCTTCTCGGGGTTCATCTTAAACCCTTCTACTGACAAGATAAACCCCAAGAATGAAATTTCCTGAACAGAAAAAACACATTTCTCTAATTTATCATACAAGGAGTTGTCCCTTAACCTTTGTAACACAACCCGGACATGTTCCTGATGAGAATCCAAGTCTGAAGAGAAAATTAGAATATCATCCAGGTAAATCACAACATATCTTCCAATGCAATCAGAGAAAATATCATTCATAAAATTTTGAAGCATAGCAGGTACATTGGATAACCCAAATGGCATGACAAGGTTTTCAAACAGACCCTCTGACTTTAGAAATGCCGTTTTCCATTCATCACCCTCCCGGATGCGTATCAAATTGTAAGCCCCTCTAAGATCAAGTTTAGAGAACACCCTGGCCCCTAGAAGCTGATTATATAGGTTGGGGATGAGTGGAAGTGGGTAAGTATTTGTAACCGTGATTTTGTTTAGTTCTCGGAAATCGAGGCAAGGACGGAGACCCCCATCTTTCTTTTTTCTGAAGAAAAATCCGGCAGCTACCGGAGAGGAGGAAGAACGGATATGACCCTTCTGTAAACTTTCATTATAGTATTCTTTCATGGACGCCCATTCAGGCCCAGACAAATTGTAAAGGCGAGCTTTAGGCAATTTGGCACTAGGAATAAGATCAATAGCACAATCATAAGGACGATGGGGAGGTAGTATCTCTGTCTCTTTCTCCGAGAACACATCTCCGAAGTCCTTCAGGTACCCCGGAAGACCCTTCAGACTAGCGGAACATATTTGTACAGTTTTTAGACATTTCTTGCAACAATTGGAGCTCCATTTAACAATCTCCCTCTGACACCAATCAATCACAGGATTGTGAATCTGCAACCATGGAAGCCCCAGTACCAACCCAGCAGGCAAATTATCCAATACAAAACATGAGATGGATTCAGAGTGGAGAGCGCCTACTTGAAGCGTGAAATCCACCGTTACCTTCTTGACCAAATTCCGGGATAATGGTGGAATGGTCAAGGGTGAAGATTTGCATGGGTCTTTCTAAACTAGCTGTCCCTAACCCTAACTTCAGAACCAGTCCCGAATCCATAAAGTTAGCAGCAGACCCACAGTCAATGAACGCCAATGTTGATAACACCTGGTTATCGAAGGATAACACAGTATTTATCAGTACTTTAGTAGAGAAGGAAAAAGGTACCTGGGAGTCTGGGTGACCTCCTTGGCCATCACCCAGACTCAGACATTCTCGTGATGGTTTGCCAGCCTGAGGACGAGTTGGGCAATTCTTGAGAAATGTCCAGAGAGACCACAGTACAGAGTATAGAGTCCAAGATCTTGTCTATGTTTTTTCTCTACAACACGAAGAGTGGCGACTCTAATCTCTGATGGCTCCACCTTGGGTAAATGGACCTGCATCGGGGAAGAATAATGGGCAGCCTGCTGTTCATCTCATTTCTCACGGATTCTACGATCCATTCATATGGCCTGGGTCATGGCCTCTGCCAGAGAACAAGGGGCATCATGCAAGACTAGGGCATCCTTAAGCATTTTGGAAAGGCCTTTGTGGAACAAGCACCTGAGCGCTGCATCGTTCCACAGAACTGCAGTGGACCACTGCCGGAACTCAGTACAGTAGTCCTCAGCTGTGCGACCCCCTTTTGCCAGGTTCGTGATTTTAGCTTCAGCGAACTGGATCCTGTTGGGTTCGTCATATATCAGTCCTAAACTGTCAAATATGGCGTCAACAGAAAACCATTCTGGGGCTTGTGGGGACAAGGAAAATACCCAGGTCTGAGGGCCCCCTCACAGTAGGGTGATGATTATTCCCATCCACTGGAACTCCTCCCCAGACGATCGGGGGCGCAGAGTAAAAAATAACCTACAGCTCTCCCTACAGATTCTAAACTGGTCTTTCTCTCCAGAAAATTTATCAGGGAGGGCTATTACAGGTTCGGGAGAGACCAACTGTACATCAGAGGGAGCTGACGTCACAGCCACTGCCGGCAGTGTAGGACTATGGGAGTTCTTCATTAAATTAGTTATCTGACCCTGCAACTGACATTGTGATGACTCCAGACTCTGGCATTCCTTAGCCAGATCCTGAGTCATCTGCTTCAGATTCGCCACCTGATTACAGAGAGTGTGGACAGCCTCCATACTGACGAAAAAGAAAAATGTATGGGCCAGACGTAATGTGACGCTGAGTAATTTTTCACGGCCAGACGTGAGATGGGATAGTAAAGGAGTATGAAGTCAAAGCCAGGAGGGTACGTCATAAACAGAGGGAAGAGGCAAAGGCTTAGTCAGGTAACATACCATTGGTCAGAATTCCAGGAGGACAGCAGATCAAAGCAGAAGGGATTAAACAGATGGATGGTCAGAACAAGGTCCAAGGTCAGGCAGCAGAAGATCAATAAACAGAACAAGCACAGAGAACAAACCACACACTAGCTGAATGTACGTCTGGCAGAGATATGGGACAAACAGCTCAGTTAAGTAGCCAGGGATAATGAACACCTGAAGATAGCCAGTGCTTCCCAGTCTCAGATTGGACAGCCGAGCTGTCAATCACCACACTGAGCTATTGCACACCCCTGTACCAGATTTGATGGTCGAGCTGTTAATCACAGTACTGACAGCTCCAGCACACCCCTGTACAAGATTAGACGGCTGAGCTGTCAGCAGCTGCGTCCCAGACACAGTGAGGGATGGAACCGTGACAGAAGCAATTTAGAGCACTACCCAAGCAGTACAAGCTTATCAGGAGGAAGACACATCATTGTGGTGTCCGTTGACGGTGGAAACCACCATAAAAGCGAGAGAACAAGATCACCCCCTGTCTATTCAACAACTACCAAAAGGGAAAATCCGTAGAGCACAATGGGAAGATCAGATAATTGGTAGAATACTACTTTATGTGGATCAAAATCGGTTTCCAAGTAAACGGGAGAGAGATAATGAGTCACCAGAAGTATCTGTTTTAATTAAAGAATGGATGTCTTCCCTGTATTTCATCTGTGGGTGTTTCTCCCAGGTGTCTCCCATCCTTTAACCCCTTCACAACCCAAGGTGGTTTGCTCGTTAATGAGAACTTTATTAACCCTTCAGGTGCTTCACAGGAATTTTTGGAATGTGGAAGAAAAAAATGAACATTTAACTTTTTCACAAAAATGTTACTTTAGACCCAATTTTTTTATTTTCGCAGGGGTAACAAGAAAAAATGGACCCCAAAATTTGTTGTTCAATTTACCCTGAGCACGCAGATACCCCATATGTGGGGAAAAAACACTTTTTGGGTGCACGGCAGGGTTTGGAAGGGAAGAAGCGCAGTTTGACTTTTTGAATGTAAAATTTGCTTGAATAATTAGTGGACGCCATGTTGTGTTTGGGGAGCGCCTGATGTGCCTAAACAGTGGAAACCCCCCACAAGTGATACCATTTTGGAAACTAGACCCCTCAGGGAACTTATCTAGATGTGTGGTGAGCACCTTGAACCCCCAGGTGCTTCACAGAAGTTTAGAACATTGAGCCGTAAAAATAAAATTTTTGCGACAAAAATGTTTTTCAGCCTCAAATTTTGCATTTTCATGAGGGTAACAGGAGAAATTGCACCATGCAATTTGTTGTGCAATTCCTCTTGAGCACGCTGATACCCCATATGTGGGGGAAAACCACTGTTGGGGCGCACGGCAGGGCTCGGAAGGGAAGGAGCGCCATTTGACTTTTTGAATGTAAAATTAGCTTGAATAATTAGCGGACGCCATGTTGCGTTTGGAGAGCCCTGATGTGCCTAAACAGTGGAAACCCCCCACAAGTGACACCATTTTGGAAACTAGACCCCTCAGGGAACTTATCTAGATGTGTGGTGAGCACCCTGAACCCCCAAGTGCTTTACAGAAGTTTTTAACATGGAGCCGTGAAAATAAAGAAATCAAGCTTTTTCTACAAAAGTAATGTGTTAACCCCAATTTTTTTATTTTCACAAGGGTAAGTAAGAGGAGAAAATGGACCCCAAAAACATTTCTCCTGAGTACGCCAATACCCCAATATGTGGGGAAAATACAGTGTTTGGGCGCACGGCAGAGTTCAGAAGGGAAGGAGCACTGTGTGACTTTTTGAACGCAAAATTGGCTGGAATTGAGAGCGGACGCCATTTCGCGTTTGGAGAGCCCCTGATGTGCCCAAACAGTGGAAACCCCCCACAAGTGACCCCATTTTGGAAACTACACCCTTCAAGGATTTTATCAAGGGGTATAGTGAACATTTTGAACCCAGAGGTACGACACAGAATTTGATAACATTAGGTCATCATATTGAATAAGTTGTCATTAGTCTTGAGCGCAAGTGCTCGCTACTTAAGTCTGCATCAGGTACACGGGTATGCACCATGTATCGCGTGTGCTCGAGTGACAAGCTTGAGTCCCCGCTCTCATGTTTCATGGTTATTAGACAGCCAAAAAAAAACATGTGGGGATCGATCGTGCATGGCAGGCAATCCCCACGAGGTTTTTTTGGCCACGAAGCATATGGGGCAGAGACTCGATCATGTCACTTGAGCATCCGCGATACTCAGTGCAGTCCTGAGCTCCCGATGCAAACTCAAGTAGCGAGCACTTGCCCTCAACACTAGTCGCCATATTGTCATCTTTTTTTTTTTTTTACTTTTGAAAAAAATCCCTAGCCCAACCCTAACCCTAACCCTACAGTTTATTTTTTACGCCGTTCCTCATGCTGTATAAGTGATTAGACAACTTTATTCTTTGGGTTGGCGCGATTACAGCGATACCAGAATCATATCGGGTTTTTATGACTGACAGCTGTCACACACTAAAAGATGTGGCAGAGAGCGCTGGAGGCTGGCAGGAGAGGTGAGTATCACCTCCCCTTGATACCGCAATGCTGCGATCGACTTCGGGTTAATGGGTTAATGTGCCGGGAGCGGTGTGGGACCACTCCCCGCACATAGCACCGGGTGTCAGCTGTGACAATCAGCTGACACCCGGCGGCGATTGCCCCACACCGCTTGTGGGCGGACGCGATCGCCATATGACCTAATAATACGTCATTGGTCCAATCGGCCCAGGTCACCATGACGTACTATTAGGTCATACGCCAGAAAGGGGTTAAAGTCCAGGTACGTATTAGTACGTCTTGGGCTTTTAAGGGGTTAATAATTTCGAAGGTATTTAACTAGCTAGTTTCTAGGAGTCTGTGTCAGTTGTAACTTTGCTTAGGTGGATGTGATTGCTTAGCTCTGTGTCTGTCCTCTGACCCTGTAGTTGAACCTAGGATTTGTCGTGACTACTCTTGTGGATTTCCCCTTCTGCTTTTGACGTACCCTCCTGGCATCTGATCCCGGCTTTGTCCCCTGACTATACGTTTGTTGTATTCCCTGATTTTGACGTACCCTCCTGGCATTTGACCCCAGATTGTTTCCTTGCCTCTCCTTTGACTTTCCCCTCTGTACTACGAGCCCTCCTGATATCTGACCTTGGACCTCCTGACTACCCTGCGTCACAGCTTGCCCTGTAAGTAGTGACTCAGCATCATACAGAGATGCGTCCATTTCTAAATAGATTCCCTGATAGGGCTAAGGCCAAATTGTTAGCAGCCGGCTTTGAGGAGGGGTTTAGGATACCAGCCCCACCTTTTGAAATTCCATGCAGTAGAAAAATCTTACAGTCTGCTTATCATCACCTGAAGTTAGTGTAAGAAAAACTGGAGAAGGAAGTAGCATTGGGCCGCATGGCGGGTCTTTTTGTTGATTTATCATTTACTGATTTGATTGTTTCACCATTGGGAGTTGTACCCAAAAAGGAACCTAATTAGTTTGTTTAATTCACCATCTGTCATACCCAAGTGGGAGGTCGGTGAATGACAGCATAGCTCCTGAATTATGCTCGGTAATATATACTTCATTTGATGAGGCGACCCGATAGGTTGCTACCAGTTCACCCGGAGAGCATCCGTCTGTTGGGTTGCTTTTGGGACGTTACATATTATGTCGATCGGTGCTTGCCTATGGGATGTTCCCTTTCGTGTTCGGTTTTTGAAGCGTTCAGTAGTTTTTTGGAGTGGGAGGTATGGAATGTGTCTTGTGGGGCACCTATCATTCACTATTTGGATGATTTTCTATGTTTTGGTCCAAAGGATTCGAAAATGTGCAAGTTGATGCTGCGTACTATGAAGTGGGTGGCAAAACTGTTTGGAGTCCCGTTGGCTCCAGAGAAAATGGAAGGGCTAGCATCTTGCAATCGTTTTTTGGGCATTGCGATTGATTCGGTTAATTGGGAGTTTTGTTTACCAGGGGACAAAATTTCAGCAGTGAAGGCGGAAGTAGATAGGGCGCTGCGCGTGAAGAAGCTGACACTAAGAGAATTGCAATAGCTGCTGGGAAAACTTAGCTTTGCATGCAGAATTATGCCCATGGGACACGTTTTTTCACGAAGGCTGACCAGCGCGACAGCCGGGGTTACAGCCCCTCATCATTATATCCGACTGTTGAAGGATCATAAGGATGACTTGGCAATATGGGCAAGTTTTTTTTAGCTGTACAATGGTCGCTCGTTGATGATGGAAGAGGTAGTGGATAATTTTGAGTTAGGGTCAGTGCACGCAATCAATCCGCAGCAGCCAGATGTCTCAGCATAGTGGATGGGTTTTATACAAATCCCATGCCCACTATGCGTCTGCGGCACACCCGCGGAAACAGACATGCGGCGCATCTTTCCAGACCACAACATGTTTATTTCCTCCTGCGGGTCCGCATGCGGGCTTTCCCCATAGACCTAACTTCTATGGGGAAAGCCAGCCTGTGAGAAAAAAAAAAAATCCGCCACTCATTTGCATAAGCCAGAGGCTGCTTCTCCGCAGCCTTGGGGCTGCAGCCGGCTCCGGATCATCTCCACATACCCTTAGAGTTGTTCATGTATGCAGCAGGGAGTACAGGTTTCGGAGTGTACTTTCAAGGACAAGTGTGGTGTGCAAGCGAGTGGCCCAATGAGTGGCAATCGGCCGGCTTATTAAAAAATTTTACTTTCCTGGAAATTTTTGGGGAAGACACTTTCGAAATAAGCGGATACGTTTTAACTGTGACAATATGAGTGTGGTCATAGCAATAAACAGTATAATGGCTTCTTAACCCCCCCCCCCCCCCCCCCCCCGGTGATTTGGGTACTGCGTTGTTTGGTTTTAGAATGTTTACTGTTGAATGCTTGTGTAACGGCTTCTCATGTACCCGGAGTACAAAACTCGATCGCTGACACTCTCTCTTTTCCAGTGGAATCGATTCCGGTCGTTGCAGTCGAGAAAGGGTTGGAGTGGCCATTGGATTTATGGAGCTTGGCATTCGAGCAGCTCAAACGTTAATTGGTGCATTGCTGTCAAATAGTATGTGGTCATCCTATCAAACCGTGTGGGATTTGTGGGAAGAGCGATTGGGTGTGGTAGAGCAAGTTTTGTCTGATGACGATAAGGTAGGGCTGTTGCTTTTGTGACTGAGCGAAGGATCATTAAAAGATTGGTTGGTGTCCAGGAAGAATCGGCTGGTTGCAGGTTTGGCATTTGGTTGCAAAGTAAGGGGGGTTACGGACATCACTAAAAATTTCTTGGTGCAACAGGCGATAAAAGGTTTCAGTAGGGGTGGAGCTAGGAAGGGCAGTCGGCGCCCAGCATCCTTTGATCTTTTGGAATGTTTAGGTTCTGAATTGTAGGGAATATGCTTTCTGAGTTCGAGCTGAGTCTGTTTCGTTTAGCTTTTTCATTAGCATTCTTTGGTGCGTTACTGATAAGTGAGCTGGTGGCTTCGTCCAGGAAAAAATTTGGGGGCTTATTAGCCCAGGACGTAATAGCTACGAAGAAAGGTTTAGAACTATTGCTTAGGTGTTCTAAAACAGATCAAACGAGGAAGGTAAAAAGAATCAGTTTAGGGACTGTACAAGGGTCTGTTATGTGTCCTTTAAGAGCATTTTTAGCTTTTAAGGGCAATCACAGGGGCTGGGAGGATCCGTTGCTATGTCATGAGAATTGCACCTTTCTATCAAAGTACCAGTTCACGGGGGTTTTCAGCAGTTTAAGTCGGTTGGGTTTAGACCCTTTTAGTTTCACTGCCCATTCTTTCCGTTCTTTCCGGATAGGAGCTGCTATGAAAGCAGCTGTTTGCGGAGTCCAGAAATTGTGAACAAGATTGGTAGGTAGGAATCACACCATTTTTCTTCATACGTACGGCCGGAAACAGTAGTTACAGTAAATGAATAGTGCTCAGCGTTTATTGTGCCTAATTTATTGTTTTCTTGCAGGTCCCCCCTTTTTGGTCTGGATAATAGGACATTCATATGTTCATTGGGGCGCGATTCGAGCTGATCTGCGGCGAGACGGGAGGCAGATCGGGTTTGCAAGAGACAGGGCCTTGGTTCGATGGCTCGGTTTTCGAGGTATGGGGTGGAACAGGGTGCTTCGAGAAGTGCATAATTCTGTGCGTTTGGACCGGTCCCCGGACGTATTATGTTTACACTTAGTTGGGAACGATCGAGGGGTTCAACTCTGTAGGGAATTGATACGTGCAATTTCAAACTTTGTGTCTCGGAACAGGGGGGGTTGCGGTAAGGCATGTGGACTTGGAAGATAGCTCAGGAAATTTCTAGAGACCAGATGGAATACACCTTAACGAAGTGAGGATGGATTTATGGACTCTAGCACTGGATGTGGGCATTGAGCAAGCCTTATTCTTCAAGGAAAGGGGTATCTGGGGGGGTCTCAAGCATTTGAGGAGGTGAAACGCTCTTGTCATGGCGTGTAACAAGGTCCTTGAAGTTAGTGGAAAAATTATTCAGGGGTTTCATCAAGACTTGGATCCCTTGGGATACCATGGCTTTTGGTCTGGTGATTTCTGGGGCTTACGGCAAAAGGAATGTCAGGCCTCTGGTTTGGCGGTTATCTGTTTATAAACCCTTCGGGGTAATGGGTGCTCCCGAGCCTGTGGTAGCGGCTGGGAGTAATTTTGGTTAGTTATTGTGGTAATCAGATTTCGGAACTTCAAGGACCTTAGCACGTTTTTTCTCATTAATGTTTTCCATGTTTGTATGTTTATAATAAAGGCCACTGTGGCTGATATTTATCCAACCTTTTTGAGTTTGTTGTTCTTTGGGAAGGGTTACAAGGGGTTGGGTAGGTCAGGAGTTCAAAAGGTAGAGGGGTAAAAAGGACCACACTGATAGTCGACAATAGCAGCATCATGCGTGGAGTGATAGTCGGCCTGTAACCACTTCTTGTTTAGTAGATGAAGTTTCTCAGAGGTAAGATGTGTTTCTTGCAGACAAATCAGAGCAAGATTTTCCTTTTGAAGATAGAATATTCCCTGTCTTTTAACACTAGAAGAAATACCCCTTACATTAAAGCTAACTATTTTCACTGACCCCGCCATATTTAATTTAGTAAATATATGTTTTTTTCCAATATCCTACCAGCAGAGCATTTCCGATTTACATAGCTAGTTAAGCGCATATTACAAGAATGTCGACAATATAAAATGTGAGGACCTTGCCATTTACTAAATACTTTTCCAGCACTGAGCACCCATTTTCGTTGATCTTATTTTTGTGTTTTGCTAGAAATTTGCTTGTTAGTGATTTGTTTGTTTATCAGTTCAACCTCAAATATCAATTCCATTCAGTGACCTTTTCTCAGGGGCCTTGGGCCATTGTTTTTTTCAGCCAACGGACTCCTTGTGTAGATGGAGGAAGTGGACACAGTGGAGCCTTCACCACAGGAGGTCTTACATTGCAGTCTCAGGTGAAGGCTCTTGGAATATTTTTAATTGTTTCAGCTAAAGTAAATGCTTAAGGGGAAGGGTGCATCACTCCTGACCTGTAGGAGGGGGCTGACCCCAGAGAGGAAAACTGACACATGCTTTAGTGAGGAGCTTGTGGAAGGACGTCGAAGGGAGAGGATCTATGGCTCTATGGCTATGGACGTGGAGCCAAAGGATGGATGGCTTATGGATGGTTGGAGATCAGTTACCAGCTAAACTGTTACAGTTGTGGATATGTTCTTTGGATTTAAACTTTCTAAAAGGGACTGTTTCTGCTGGATACTTGTGCTCCATCATTTTACCTGTCATCTGGAGGATCGTGGACTGTAACTACAGACTATACTGGCTGGAGTTACGAAATCTGTGGGCCAACCAAAAGTTGGGAGACAGTGAGTATCGCCTGGCACACAGTCAGTGGAACTACTGATCCCAGGTTGGGAACTTGAGGACTGATAGAACTGTATTTTGGCCATTTACCTGGAATTTCTTTATTACTATGGATGTGATTAATTAAATATTTTTTCATCGTTAACCTGCCGAGGTGATAACTTACAACCCACAGCCTCAGATCTTTACATAAAACATACCCAAAACAAAAGTATAAAAAGAGTACCTCCTCCCATTAAAACCTCAACCATAACAGGCAGATATAAAACACCTTTCTCCGGGTGAGAGACTGGGCGAAGTATTTCCATAGCCGTCTCTTTTAAAGTAGAAAAAATGGCGGCTCAATCACTGATGAACGTATGGGAGAATCCCGTCTAGAACTTAAGTCTCCTTGGGGTATTTGGCTGCTTCAGCCAATTGGAAAGCACTACCTACTAAAGCTCGGAGCATATTGACAGAAGCTGCCATATTCAGCCTCTGGTTCAGTCCTCTGTGCTCAGCTCCCAGCTTGCGTATTTGTTGTGACCCCGGCCTATATACTGACTACTCTCGTGTGTTCTCATTTCGTATTTTCTCTGCCCTCCTGGTTTTGACCCGGCTACCTGACTATTCTTCTTGCCATCTAATTACTCAGAAAGAACAGCAGTAACATCAGGGCCAAAACTTAGAGGTCCCTATGTAAGTCCAGATGCATGTAAAAGGGTTAAAAGGTGATTAATAGAGATGAGCGAACCTGTTCGGAAAAAAATCACCAATTTCAAATTCGTCACGAACGTTGCACATTCGGATTCGTGCTCGGACCCCCGAGCATTTTTTCTCAAGATCGACAAAAGTCTAGCATGAACTCGAAGGTCAGTAGTTTACCACGGTGTCATCTGTGTAACAGTGCGGGTCTGTGGTAACGGGAATTGGATAGTTCGCCCCCAGCAGTTCGCCCCCAGCAATTCGCCCCCGGGTACATTTCGCCCCGGATGTGTTATTTGAGTGTTCCCTTTATTTTTTTGAGCAGTGTATATATATATATGTATATACACACACACACGTGTATATATTTATATATATATAGATTAGATAGATATACAGATAAATAGATAGAAAGATAGATATCTGATAGACAGATATATAGATAGATAGATATGTGATTGATAGATATGTGATGGGTAGATAGATGGATGGAAAGATGGATGTATAAATATGTGACGGATAGATATGTGACTGATGGATAGATAGATATAAGCTACATTCAGTGAAGGAAATAATTATTTGATCCCTTGCTGACAAAGACATGAATAGTCTATAATTTTAAGGGTAAGTTAATTTTAACATTGAGAGATAGAATATCCCAAAAAAATCAAGAAAATCACATTGTATAAATTAGATAAATTTATTTGCATTTTGCAGTGCGAAATAAGTATTTGATCCCTATGGCAAACAACATTTAATACTTGGTGGCAAAACCCTTGTTGGCAAGCACAGCAGTCAGACGTTTTTTGTAGTTTATGATGAGGGTTGTGCACATGTCAGGAGGAATTTTGGTCCACTCCTGTTTGCAGATCATCTCTAAATCATTAAGATTTTGAGGCTGTTGCTTGGCAATTCGGAGCTTCAACTCCAAGTTTTCTATGAGATTAAGGTCTGGAGCTAGACCACTCCATGACCTTAACGTGCTTCTTTTTGAGCCACTCCTTTGTTGCCTTGGCTGTATGTTTTGGGTCATTGTCTTGCTGAAAGACCCAGCCACAACCCATTTTTAACGTCCTTGCTGAGGAAAGGAGGTTGTCACTCAGGATTTTACAGTACATGGCTGCATCCATCCTCCCATTAATGTGGTGAAGTAGTCCTGTGCCCTTAGCAGAGAAACACCCCCAAAACATAATGTTTCCACCTCCATGCTTGACAGTGGGGACGGTGTTCTTTGGGTCATATGCAGCATTTCTCTTCCTCCAAACACGGCGAGTTGAGTTAATGCCAAAGAGCTCAATTTTTGTCTCATCTGACCTCAGCACCTTCTCCCAGAAACTCACAGAATCATCCAGGTGTTCACTGGCAAGCTTCAGACGGGCCTGCACATGTGCCTTCTTGAGCAGGGGGACCTTGCGGGCACTGCAGGATTTTAAACCTTTAAGGCGTAATATGAAACCAATAGTTTTCTTGGTGACTGTGGTACCAGCTGCCTTGAGATCATTAAGGGTATGTGCACACGATCCTTTCTTGGCAGCGCTTTGAAAGCAGCACTGCACGCAGGTGAATCAGCATGTGTTCATTGAACACATGCGGATTCACCCGCGTCCACCGCATCCTATACATTGCGGCGGCAGAATTTCTCTTGCGGTGACTAGTGTCACCGCAAGAGAAATAGACAGGCTGTGGTCTGTGAAGACGTTCCGCATGTCCGTCTCTGCGAGTGTGCCGCAGACACATAGTGGGCATGGGATTTGTATAAGTCCCATCCACTATAGTGTGACATCTGGCTGCTGCGGATTGCACGGAGTGCAAGTGTGCTGCGTCCAATCCGCAGCGAACACTGATCGTGTGAACATACCCTAACAAGTTCCCTACGTGTAGTTTTAGGCTGATCTCTCACCTTCCTCATGATGAAGGATACCCCACAAGGTGAGATTTTGCATGGTGCCCCAGATCGATGTTGATTGACAGTCATTTTGTACTTCTTCCATTTTCTTACTATTGCACCAACAGTTGTGTCCTTCTCACCTGTCTTTAATGCAGGTAACGAGTTGATTAGGAGCATCTAACTGGTCTGTAGGAGCCAGAACTCATAATGGTTTGTAGGGGATCAAATTTTTATTTCTAACTGCAAAATGCAAATAAATTTATCTAATTTATACAATGTGATTTTCTTGATTTTTTTTGGATATTCTATCTCTCAATGTTAGAATTTATCTACCCTTAAAATTATAGACTGTTCATGTGTTTGTCAGTGGGCAAACTTACAAAAACAGCAAGGGATCAAATAATTATTTCCTTTACTGTAGATATATGGATAAATAGATATATAGATATATGGTTGATGTCACCGGACAATACTAAGGTGACATCAACCCCACGGGTTAGTATTGGAGCGGCGTCTATAAGATGCCTATCCTTTACCAATCCTACAGTCAAATGGTAAAATAAAGACAAACACGCATAAAAAAATCTTTTATTTGAAATAAAACACACACATACAGTTTTTCTTTTTTATTTAAAAATAACAAGTACTGTTATACTCACCTAACACCTAATTCCCGATGCCCTCATCTACTGTAAGAAAACAACAAAAATAAAAAACAACACTATACATTACCTGTCCGAAGTTCTGTCCCACGACGTAATCCAACTCTAGGATAAATAGTTTTCAACCAGGACAGTGCCAAGAAGCGACCGTCCCGATTGAAAACCACTTAGGAATGAGTTGCTGCTGCTGCGATCTCAGCCTCAGTGACTTGCGGTGACGTCATAGAGTTCACCGCCGGTCATTGACGCTGATTTCCCAGCCAGGCCCCTAGGGGTGATCTCACAGAGGTCACTGCATTTCATTGCCCCGGTTGGTAATGCAGCCTCAATGACCAGCGGTGAACTCTGTGATATCACCGCTAGTCACTGAGGCTGCTGCAGCGGCAGCAGCTCATTCCTCAGTGGATTCCAGTCGGGGACGGTCGCTTCTTTGCACCGTCCAGATTGAAAACTATTTATCCCAGACTTGGATTATAGCGTGGGACAGAAATTCAGACAGTTGAGGGATATTGTTGCTTTTTATTTTTATTTTCTTACAGGAGACAAGGGGATTGGCAATTAGGTGAGTATAACAGTGTTTGCTATTTTTAAATAAAAAGTAAAACTGTGTTTGTGTTTTTTTTCAAATAAAATAATTTAATCTGGGTGTTTGTCTTTATTTACCAATTTGACTATAGGATTAGTAATGGAGAGACGTCTTATAGACGTCTCTCCATTACTAACCCGTGGAGTTGATGTCACTGGACAATACAAAGGTGACATCGACCCCACAAATATTACCCCACTTGCCACCACCACAGGGCAGTGGGAAGAGCGGAGGCTAAGCGACAAAATTGGCGCATCTTATGGATGCCCCATTTCCGCGGCAGCAGAGAGTTGATGTTTTTAGCCTCGGAAAGGGCCAATATCCATGGACCCTTCCTAGGCTATTAATATCAGCCCGCAACTGTCTACCTAGCCTGTGCTGGTTATTAATTGTATGGGGTTACCTACATCATTTTTTTGGGGGGTCCACCATTTTAATAACCAGTAAAGGCTAAGTTTACAGCTATGGGCTGATATTAATAGCCTGAGAAGCTTCATGGGTATTACCCTCTTCCCAGGCTATAAATATCAGCCCCAGCTGTCTGTTTTCACTCTGCTGGTTAATAAAATTTAGGAGGATCCCACCTGGGGCGTACTGTCTATAGGGGCAACCCATTAACCAGGGAAGTGAGTACTGTATTTATTTTTTTTAAATCAGTGACCGGTGGCCATAATACAGTATGGGGGGTGCATTATATTGTGTGGAGACAGTGGGGCCCAGTGTGAAACAACATCGGACCCCTGCATCCCGCATCACAATTTCAACAGTATCTGCATCCTCAGGAATGCATATACAGTGTACAGTTGAAAACAACCAGGCTTGGTCAGAGCCTCCAGACTAGGATTCGGTGGCCCAGAGTCAGGAGAAGGACCCACCTCTGACTGCACTATGTCGGCCGCGCAGAGGAAAACTCGATGTCTTCTCCATTTAGAGCAGGAGAGGAGGCTCCTCCCACCAGCTTTAGGCTCTAGCAGAGCAGTGTGGCTGCTTCCAATATGGCCCCTGCTCTTTATTGTACTGCTCCATGCTCCCCCTCCAGCCTTCTGCCCTGCAATTAGCAAGAAAGCTCTGCAGTTGGGCCTTGGGGGATGGGAGGCTGCACCAGAGAGAAATGCATCATATGCAATCATCGGCAGAGAGGGTAAGTCCATGTGTAATGTGTGTGCATATATGTTTGTGCATGTGCATATATGTGTATGCATATGTGTGTATATATGTATATATATATATATATTTATATACTAGATGGTGGCCCGATTCTAACGCATCGGGTATTCTAGAATATGCATGCGGCCGAACGGGCGCAATGAGCAGAGCGTTGTTTAAATTTGGCGCCAAAATCGCTGATTGGTCACGGCCGGTGACCAATCAGCAAAGCTGTGTTTAAATTTGGCGGCAATATCGCTGATTAGTCGCGGCCGGCGACAGCGACTAATCAGCAGAGCGATGTTTAAATATGGCGCCAATAATGCTGATTGGTCGCGGCTGGCGACCGCGACTAATCAGAAAAGCGGTGTTTAAATTTGGCGCCAATAATGCTGATTGGTCGCGGCCAGCGACCGCGAACAATCAGCAGAGCAGTGTTTAAATTTGGCGGCAATAATGCAGATTGTTTGCGGCCGGCGACAGCGACCAATCAGCAGAGCGGTGTTTAAATTTGGCGCCAATATCGCTGATTAGTTGCGGCCGGCGGTCTTGACCAATCAGCAAAGGGGTGTTTAAATTTGGCGCCAATATCGCTGATTGGTCGCGGTTGGCGACCGCGACCAATCAGCAGAGCAGTGTTTAAATTTGGCACCAAAATCGCTGATTGGTCGCGGCTAGCGAACCGTATTACTGAGAACCAGGCAGCTGCGCCTCTCATCTCCCGGCTGCATCGCCGCTGACCTCTGTGCAGAGCGGTGTTTAAATTTGGCGCCAAAATCGCTGATTGGTCGCGGCCCGCGACCGCGATCAATCAGCAGAGCGGTGTTTAAATTTGGCGCCAATATCGCTGATTGGTCGCGGCCCGCGACCAATCAGCAGAGCGGTGTTTAAATTTGGTGCCAAAATCGCTGATTGGTCGCGGCCGGCGACCGCGACCAATCAGCAGAGCGGTGTTTAAATTTGGCGCCAATAATGCTGATTGGTCACGGTCACCGGCCGTGACCAATCAGCAGAGCGGTGTTTAAATTTGGCGCCAATATCGCTGATTGGTCGCGACCGCCAGACGCAACCAATCAGCAGAGGGGTGTTTAAATTTGGCGCCAATATCGCTGATTGGTCGCGACCGCCAGACGCAACCAATCAGCACAGCGGTGTTTAAATTTTGCGCCAAGATCACTGATTGGTCGCAGTCGCGAATCGTATTGGTGAGGACCGGGGAGCGGAATCGTATTGGTGAGGACCGGGGAGCGGCGCTGCCTGTGCGGCTACTTCCGCTGCGAGAAGCTGGGAGATGAGCGGCTGCTCGCAGCAGAAGTATCCCGACGGCAGCGCTGCTCCCCGGTCCTCCGTTGACACCCTAGCCGCATGGAGGTCAGCGGCGCCGCCGCCGGTCGGGGTGCTTCTGCTGCTATCGGCCGGGAGATGAGCGCCTCGCGCCGCCTCATCTCCCGGCTGCATCGCCGCTGACCTCCGTCCGGCAGATGAGCCGCTAACGGCCGCCATCTTTTTCTCAAATCCCGCGTCGCTGATTGGCCGCGGCCGGACCAATGAGCGACGCGGGATTTCCTGGACAGACAGACAGACAGAAAGACAGACAGAAAGACAGACAGACAGAAAGACAGACAGACAGACGGGATAAGACAATTATATATATAGATATATATACATATATATACTGCTCAAAAAAATAAAGGGAACACTCAAATAACACATCCTAGATCTAAATGAATGAAATATTCTCATTGAATACTTTGTTCTGTACAAAGTTGAATGTGTTGACAACAAAGTCACACAAAAATCATCAATGGAAATCAACACACTACAGGCTGATCCAACTTTGATGTAATGTCCATAAAACAAGTCAAAATGATTCTCAGTATTGTGTGTGGCCTCCATGTGCCTGTATGACCTCCCTACAGTGCCTGGGCATGCTCCTGCTGAGGTTGCGGATGGTCTCCTGTGGGATCTCCTCCCAGACCTGGACTAAAGCATCTGCCAACTCCTGGACAGTCTGTGGTGCAACGTGACATTGGTGGATGGAGCGAGACATGATGTCCCAAATGTGCTCAATCGGATTCAGGTCTGGGGAACGGGCGGGCCAGTCCATAACTTCAATGCCTTCATCTTTCCGGAACTGCTGACACACTCCAGCCACATGAGATCTGGCATCTCATCTCGGTACCTAATGGCAGTCAGGCTACCTCTGGCGAGCACATGGGGGGCTGTGCGGCCCTCCAAAGAAATGCCACCCCACACCATTACTGACCCACTGCCAAAGCGGTCATGCTGAAGGATGTTGCAGGCAGCAGATTGCTCTCCACAGCGTCTCGAGACTCTGTCACGTCTGTCACATGTGCTCAGTGTGAACCTGCTTTCATCTGTGAAGAGCACAGGGTGCCAGTGGCGACTTTGCCAATCCTGGTGTTCTGTGGCAAATGCCAAGCGTCCTGCACGGTGTTGGGCTGTGAGCACAACCCCCATCTGTGGACGTCGGGCCCTCATACCAGCCTCATGAAGTCAGCTTCTAACTGTTTGTGTAGACACATGCACATTTGTGGCCTGCTGGAGGTCATTTTGCAGGGCTCTGGCAGTGCTCCTCCTGTTCCTCCTTGCACAAAGGCGGAGGTAGCGGTCCTGCTGCTGGGTTTTTGCCCTCCTACGGCCCCCTCCACGTCTCCTGGTGTACTGGCCTGTCTCCTGATAGTGCCTCCAGCCTCTGGACACTTCGCTGACAGAAACAACATACCTTCTTGCCACAGCTCGCATTGATATGCCATCCTGGATGAGCTGTACTACCTGAGCAACTTCTGTGGGTTGTAGAGTCACAACGAGTGTGAAAGCATAACCAACATTCAAAAGTGACCAAAACATCAGCCAGAAAGCATTGGTACTGAGATGTGGTCTGTGGTCCCCACCTGCAGAACCACTCCTTTATTGAGAGTGTCATGATAATTGCCAATAATTTCCATCTATTGTCTATTCCATTTGCAGAACAGCATGTGAAATTCATTTTCATTCAGTGTTGCTTCCTAAGTGGACAGTTTGATTTCACAGAAGTTTGATTTACTTGGAGCTATATTCTGTTGTTTAAGTGTTCCCTTTATTTTTTGAGCAGTGTATATATACACATACAGTACAGACCAAAAGTTTGGACACACCTTCTCATTTAAAGATTTTTCTGTATTTTCATGACTATGAAAATTGTACATTCACACTGAAGGCATCAAAACTATGAATTAACACATGTGGAATTATATACTTAACAAAAAAGTGTGAAACAACTGAAAATATGTCTTATATTCTAGGTTCTTCAAAGTAGATGACTGCTTTTGCTTTGATGACTGCTTTTCACACTCTTGGCATTCTCTTGATGAGCTTCAAGAGGTAGTCACCGGAAATGGTTTTCACTTCACAGGTGTGCCCTGTCAGGTTTAATAAGTGGGATTTCTTGCCTTATAAATGGGGTTGGGACCATCAGTTGTGTTGTGCAGAAGATTGGTGGATACACAGCTGATAGTCCTAATGAATAGACTGTTAGAATTTGTATTATAGCAAGAAAAAAGCAGCTAAGTAAAGAAAAATGAGTGGCCATCATTACTTTAAGAAATGAAGGTCAGTCAGTCCGAAAAATTGGGCACACTTTGAAAGTGTCCCCAAGTGCAGTTGCAAAAACTATCAAGCGCTACAAAGAAACTGGCTCACATGAGGACCGCCCCAGGAAAGGAAGACCAAGAGTCACCTCTGCTTCTGAGGATAAGTTTATCCGAGTCACCAGCCTCAGAAATCACAGGTTAACAGCAGCTCAGATTAGAGACCAGGTCAATGCCACACAGAGTTCTAGCAGCAGACACATCTCTACAACAACTGTTAAGAGGAGACTTTGTGCAGCAGGCCTTCATGGTAAAATAGCTGCTAGGAAACCACTGCTAAGGACAGGCATCAAGCAGAAGAGACTTGTTTGGGCTAAAGAACACAAGGAATGGACATTAGACCAGTGGAAATCTGTGCTTTGGTCTGAGGAGTCCAAATATGAGATCTTTGGTTCCAACCACCGTGTCTTTGTGCGACGCAGAAAAGGTGAACGGATGGATTCTACATGCCTGGTTCCCACCGTGAAGCATGGAGGAGAAGGTGTGATGGTGTGGGGGTGCTTTACTGGTGACACTGTTGAGGATTTATTCAAAATTGAAGGCATACTGAACCAGCATGGCTACCACAGCATCTTGCAGCGGCATGCTATTCCATCCGGTTTGCGTTTAGTTGGACCATCATTTATTTTTCAACAGGACAATGACCCCAAACACACCTCCAGGCTGTGTAAGGGCTATTTGACCAAGGACGAGAGTGATGGGGTGCTGCGCCAGATGACCTGGCCTCCACAGTCACCAGACCTGAACCCAATCGAGATGGTTTGGGGTGAGCTGAACCGCAGAGTGAAGGCAAAAGGGCCAACAAGTTCTAAGCATCTCTGGGAACTCCTTCAAGATTGTTGAAGACCATTTCCGGTGACTACCTCTTGAAGCTCATCAAGAGAATGCCAAGAGTGTGCAAAGCTGTCATCAAAGCAAAAGGTGGCTACTTTGAAGAACCTAGAATATAAGACATATTTTCAGTTGTTACACACTTTTTTGTTAAGTATATAATTTCACATGTGTTAATTCATAGTTTTGATGCCTTCAGTGTAAATGTACAATTTTCAAAGTCATGAAAATACAGAAAATCTTTAAATGAGAAGGTGTGTCCAAACTTTTGGTCTGTACTGTATATATATAATGTGTGTGCATATATGCACTCCATATAGCAGTCCACTCCACTGCTATGGAGCCCGTGAGCCGGGGGCCCTCACCGCACTGTGCCCCGCCTCCGCCTGTTAGCACCCACACTGCCCGGCCGCCCGCAAAGAATGATGGGGGAGGAAGCGTCTGCTGATGCTCCCTCCTCCATCATCATTGCTCGCGCTGACGGCTGGAGGGGGGGCCCAGTGCAAACAATGATGATGGAGGAGGGAGCATTAGCAGACACTTGCACCCCATCATTCTTCCTCGACGTCTGATGTGTCAGAGCAGCGGGCATGATGATGTCATTACAGGGCGCCTGCTGCTTTGAGATATCCGACGCTTCACACTGCACGCTGAGGAGACTGGAGCATCGGGTGGAACCAGAAGAGATGAGTACTGTATTTATTTTTTTTAAATCAGTGACCGGTAGCCATAATACAGTATGGGGGGTGCATTATATTGTGTGGAGGACCATTGAGGGGGGGTGCATTATACTGTATGGAGGACCATGGGGGTGCATTATGCTGTATGGAGGACCATGGGGGTGCATTTTGCTGCATGGAGGACCATGGGGGTGCATTATGCTGCATGGAGACCATGGGGTTGACTTTTACAGTATGTAGGACCATTGGGTTGCATTATACTGTATGGAGGACTATGGGGTGCATTACACTGTATGGAGGATCATAGTGGGTGCATTATATTGTGTGGAGGACCATGGGGTGCATTATACTGTATGGAGGACTATGGGGGATGCATTATACTTGTATAGAGGACCACAGGGGGTACAGTATATTGCATGGAGGACCATGGGAAGAGCATTTTATAATATGGAGGACCATGGGGGTGCATTATGCTGTATGGGAGACCATGGGGGTGCATTATACTGTATGGAGGACCATAGGGGTGAATTATGCTGTATGGAAGACCATGGAAGTGCAATATGATGTATGGAGGTCCATGGGGGTGCATTATGCTGTATGGAGGACCATAGGGGAAATTATGCTGTATGGAAGACCATGGGGGTGCATAATAATAATATTTTTAGTTATATAGCGCCAACATATTCACAAGTGCTTTACAATTCAGACAATTTACAGACATTGGGGTTCACAATCTAGATTCCCTATCGGTATGTCTTTGGAGTGTGGGAGGAAACCTGAGACCCCGGAGGAAACCCACGCGAACACGGGTAGAACATACAAACTCCTTGCACATGTTGTCCTTGGTGGAAATTGAACCCAGGACCCCAGCGCTGCAAGGCTGCAGTGCTAATCACTGAGCCACCACGCATTTTACTGTATGGAGGACTATGGGGGCTGCATTATACTTGTATAGAGGACCATGGCGGTACAGTATATTGCATGGAGGAACATGGGGAGAGCATTTTATTATATGGAGGACCATGGGGAGTGCATTATATTTTATGGAGGACCATGGTGAGTCCATTATATTCTATGGAGGACCATGGGGAGTGCATTTTATTTTATGGAGGACCATGGTCAGTGCATTATACTATATGGAGAATTATGGGGGGCACATTATACTATATGGAAGGCTATGTGATGCCATTATATGTGGGGGTCCATGCAAGCAATTTTACAATGTCATGATTTGTGTGGGGTCCATCATACTGTGTGAGGGCCATTATACTGTTTGGAGGGCTAGTGTGGGCCATTATACTGTATGTAGGCCCTTTATAGTGCATGGAGGGCTGTACTGAAATCACAGTTGGGGGATCATACTGTGTTGGGGTTACCATACTTTGCCTTGGGAGTTGAGGTGGGGTAAAGTAGGGTCATTATACTGTGCATGTGGAGGCTAATGTGGAGGAATTCACCATGGGGGTATCATACTGTGTTTGGGGGGCACTTTTGTTTGCATAATACTTCATGGGGGCAATTAGAGAGGAATCTAGGACTCCAGCAGGAGGAAAATTGCTATGTAAAGGCTGGAAAGTTGTTGAGATATGCTCTTCTGTGACCCCGACAATTGTTTAATTTCTTTTTTTTGGGGGGGTAGCGCCCAATTAGAACTTCTGCTATTGGGCCCCATGATTTCTATGTACGTCCCGGGATCCCACGTCATTTTTTTCTGAAATTTGACCATCTATTAATATATTACATGTACAGTAAGCTACAAACACAAATCACTTATATATCTCACTCACATATTTCTATCTATACATCTATCACATATCTATCCAATATATCTATCTATCCATATACACTGTGTGCAGAATTATTAGGCAAATTAGTATTTTGATCACATGATACTTTTTATACATGTTGTCCTACTCCAAGCTGCATAGGCTTGATAGCCAACTACCAATTAAGTAAATCTGGTGATGTGCATCTCTGTAATGAGGAGGGATGTTGACTAATGACATCAACACCCTATATAAGGTGTGCTTAATTATTAGGCAACTTCCTTTCCTTTGGCAAAATGAGTCAGAAGAGAGATTTGACGGACTCTGAAAAGTCCAAAATTGTGAGAGGTCTTGCAGAGGGATGCAGCAGTCTTGAAATTTCCAAACTTTTGAAGCGTGATCACCGAACAATCAAGCGTTTCATGGCAAATAGCCAACAGGGTCGCAAGAAGCGTGTTGGCCAAAAAAGGCGCAAAATTACTGCCCATGAATTGAGGAAAATCAAGCGTGAAGCTGCCAAGATGCCATTCGCCACCAGTTTTGCCATATTTCAGAGCTGCAACGTTACTGGAGTATCAAAAAGCACAAGGTGTGCGATACTCAGGGACATGGGCAAGGTAAGGAAGGCTGAAAAGCGACCACCTTTGAACAAGAAACATAAGATAAAACGTCAAGAATGGGCCAAGAAATATCTTAAGACTGATTTTTCAAAGGTTTTATGGACTGATGAAATGAGAGTGACTCTTGATGGGCCAGATGGATGGGCCAGAGGCTGGATCAGTAAAGGGCAGAGAGCTCCACTCCGACTCAGACGCCAGTAAGGTGGAGGTGGGGTACTGGTATGGGCTGGTATCATCAAAGATGAACTGTAGGACCTTTTCGGGTTGAGGATGGAGTGAAGCTCAACTCCCAGACCTACTGCCAGTTTCTGGAAGACAACTTCTTCAAGCAGTGGTACAGAAATAAGTCAGTATCGTTCAAGAAAAACATGATTTTCATGCAGGACAATGCTCCATCACATGCATCCAACTACTCCACAGCGTGGCTGGTCAGTAAAGGTCTAAAAGAAGAAAAAATAATGACATGGCCCCCTTGTTCACCTGATCTGAACCCCATAGAGAACCTGTAGTCCATCATAAAATGTGAGATCTACAGGGAGGGAAAACAGTACACCTCTCGGAACAGTGTCTTGGAAGCTATGGTGGCTGCTGCACACAATGTTGATCGAAAACAGATCAAGCAACTGACAGAATCTATGGATGGAAGGCTGTTGAGTGTCCTCATAAAGAAAGGTGGCTATATTGATCATTAATTTTTTGGGGTTTTGTTTTTGTATGTCAGAAATGTTTATTTCTAAATTTTGTGCACTGATATTGGTTTACCTGGTGAAAATAAACAAGGGAGATGGGATTATATTTGGTTTTTATTAACTTGCCTAATAATTCTGCACAGTAATAGTTACCTGCACAAACAGATATCCTCCTAAGATAGCCAAATCTAAAAAATACCCACTCCAACTTCCAAAAATATTAAGCTTGGATATTTATGAGTCTTTTGGGTTGATTGAGAACATAGTTGCTGATCAATAATAAAAATAATCCTCTAAAATACAACTTGCCTAATAATTCTGCACACAGTGTATCTTATACGAAAAAGTGGAACAGCACCACAAAGTTACAAATTCCGGGTGCAAGGCCCCCACATAAATATTCATTTGCAATAATAGTATAGGTAAAAAAGGTAGGCTGCACTTCAATAATTCTTTTGTGAAAAAATAAGACTTTATTAGCCCATATGGTGTGGCGACGTTTCGGCTGTGTATACAGCCTTGATAAAGTCCTATTTTTTCACAAAAGAATTATTGGAGTGCTGCCTACCCTTTTTACCTATATCCATATATCTAGCTATCCATCACATATCTATCTATCCATCTAACTGTATATCTATCTAATCTATATCTATATATATATTGATAGATAGATATCCAAAAAGGGAAAAGGCAGCACTCCATAGTCCAAAAAAGTGCTAGCTTATTGACCCATTGTGAAGAATATTCAAGACAATCCCATGTCAATCACTATGCCCTGTTTGGCAGGTTTTAGAGAGATCTCCATTTACAGTGTAATTCAACCCTGCAGCTCGCAAAGGCAGGAACCAACAGGCTGTGAGTGACAAATAACAGGCAGCAGCCTTGGAGCTGCTGAGACCCCCTGTGGCTTCCGAGCCATAAGGCAGGGTCTTTGTGTAAGATACTATAATTTAAGGTTGAGTTATGGGAAAACGATACGTCCGAGTGATAAACCAACCACATTTTTGGAAACCTAAAAGAATGGAGAATCTCAAATATATAAAAAGAACTTCGGCACTTCAATTATAATGATGCAAAGTAACTTTATTGCAGAAGATGAATCCCTTATTGGCAAAACTAAAAATTATACATCAACATTTCGACCTATTTGGTCTTTTTCAAGTTATTTTTGAAGTAAACAAAGAAGAAACAATATGTCAAAGATTGACAAGAAATGACGGTTTATATTATAACATGCCAGGGACACAGTGAAAACATGAAACATAAAGCAGTAATGATAAAATAGCAATGGCAATCCTGTGTATACAGACACAACGGAGGAATGGTAACAAGGCAGTGTCACCAATTAGTAATATAAAAGAATACTCACAGGAGAAAAAAAGAAGAAAATGTTCAGGACTTACTGAGCATAAGGTTTTTTAAGTTCAAAGTATTCTGCGAGCTATGGGAGCTGGATTGATTGGCTAAGTTGGAGAAAAAGAATTGACACATAAAAGTGAACCCTAAGAACAGCTGTGTTTAGGATCTGTCCTAATTTGGAAACATACCTGCGGATTGAGAGGTGCCTTCCAGGTAGGTGTGACGGTAAGCTGTGCCGTGTGGTTGTGTCTGGGGCATGCCCCTCTTTTTATGTCCACCCCTGGGGGCTGATTAGGACCCTGCCGATGCATGTGCGCCCTCAGAGGAACATCCGGTCATGCGCAGTGTGTGGAATGCACGCCGGAATAAGCGCGGTCTCTGGATGCCGGAACTTCCGGTCATGCGTAATGCGTGGAACGCAGAGGGAGTGAATGGAAAGTAAGTTGCTTCCGGTTGTAATGCTGAAATGTACTTGTAGTGCGCAATTAATAACAGTACTGTTATAGCGGGGAAAGAAAGGAAAAAGGGAAAAAAGGAAAAGAAAGAGGAGGTAGAGAAAGAGATAAGGAAAGGAAGAAAGAAAAGAAAGAGGGTGGGAGAGGGGGAAGGGAAGGGGAAAGAGGAGAAGGAGAAAATAGAAAAAGAGGAAAGAGAATAATATAAAAAATATGAAAAGGGGAGGAGCCCTAATGGGAATGGCTCCCATAGCATGTATATAGTTTAAGGTCCAAGGTATCACAAAAAGGTTACTGGGTGAAAATCGTAAGTAATAACTAGTGTTGAGCGATACCTTCCGATATCGGGAAATATCGGATCGGATTGTATCGGACCGATACCCAAAAAGTATCGGATATCGCAGATTCCGATACCGGAAACCAATGCAAGTCAATGGGACAGAAATATCGGAATAAAAATAAACCCTTTCTTTCCTTGTAGGTTAATTCTACATGAAGGAAAACAACTAAGAATAATGTAGAATGTATTGGGGGAGGAGGGGGAGACAATAACGGCATAGAGGTTTAGCCCAATCAAATGGAATAGCAGGAATTAATATTTTTTTTAAGACGTTCTGAGTTACGGAAATATTGACTATGTTAAGTTTTTTTATATTTTGTCAGATATTTATGTTTCACTGCTTCCATGCTCTTCACCTTCTTTTTTACTTCTCCCACACTTTCTCCTTCATCATCCTCAGCATCAGCATCTTTTTCATCAACTTCTTCTTCACCTTCTTCATCTTCTTCTTCTTTACCTTCTTCGTATTATTCTTTTTTTTTACATTCTTCATATTCTTCTTATTCAACTATTATTCTTCTTCATATTCTACTTCTTCATCTTCTTCATATTCTTCTTCTTCATCATATTCTTATTTGTGACAGGCATTCCTGTAGTTGTTATCTATAAAAGTTTGAACATTACACCTTTCGTTCTGCCCGTCACAAAAGATTTACAACAGGATTTGTCCGCGTTCAGTTTGGCCTGCAGCAGCAGGTCTTTTCCAGGGGCACCACGAGGAGGAACGGACACACCCCCATACACTGCTTAGTCATCTTCTGCTTATAATTTAGATATTATCTTTTGCTCTGATTTTTAGTCTTATGCTTAATGTTCTTCCGGTTTTTTTCTGCAGATTCTTGTACTTCTGCTTCTTGGTTTTCTGTCTCTTGTTCTTCTGTATCTTAGTGGTTGTCTTCTTCTTCTTTGTCCTCTTGGTCAACTTCTTCAGGGTCATCTTCTTGGTTTTCTTCGGGGTGGTCTTCAGGGTTGTCGTCTTCGGGGTCCTCGTCTTCGGGGTCCTCGTCTTCGGGGTCCTTGTCTTCGGGGTCCTTGTCTTCGGGGTGGTCTTCAGGGTCCTCGTGTTCAGGGTCGTCGTCTTCGGGGTCCTCGTCTTCTTCGGGATGGTCTTCAGGGTCCTCGTCTTCAGGGTCGTCGTCATCGGGGTCCTCGTCTTCTTCGGGTTGGTCTTCAGGGTCCTCGTCTTCAGGGTCCTCGTCTTCGGGGTCCTCGTCTTCTTCGGGTTGGTCTTCAGGGTCCTCGTCTTCGGGGTCCTCGTCTTCAGGGTCCTCGTCAGGGAGATCCAGAGTGATTACCAAGAACCATTTCAAAAAGCATGAACTTGGAAATGTAGCAGAAGGTACAAGAAGGCTGAGGAACTGCCGAGAACCAGCTGATGGTACTGGAACCCGGTAACAGCTGGCGTGCTGGAACCAGGCTGGGCAGGAGGGAGTACCCGTGCCAAAGACACTGCCGAGAACCAGCTGACGGTACTGGAACCCGGATGGGTAGCAGAAGGTACAAGAGCAAATGGAATTACCGAGGACCAGCTGACGGTACTGGAACTCGGTTACTAAGCAGGAGGTACCTGTGCCAGAAAGCACTACCAAGGACCAGCAGACGTTGGTGGAACTTGAATACCGAGAAGGAGGCACCAAAGCCAAAGGCACTGCCGAGAACCAGCTGATGGTACTGGAACCCGGATGGGTAGCAGAAGGTACCCATGTAAAAAAAAGTTGCAAGGCCGCGAGCCGGCCTCAGTTACCGAAACCCACAGTCCTACAGGGGGTGCTTGTCTTATTGGCACTATGGAACCAGCCTTCATTGCCAGATCCCGCAGCCCACATAGGAGTCACCTAAACTGCAGGCACCATAGAGTCGGCTAACCCGACCGCAACACGACAGGACAACGCATTGGAGGCAAAGTGACGTTGACACGACCCGGAAACAGCTGGCGTGCTGGAACCAGGCTTGGCAGGAGGGAGTACCCGTGCCAAAGACACTGCCGAGAACCAGCTGACGGTGCTGGAACCCGGATGGGTAGTAGAAGGTACAAGAGCCAATGGAGCTACCGAGGACCAGCTGACGGTACTGGAACTCGGTTACTAAGCAGGAGGTACCTGTGCAAGAAAGCACTACCAAGGACCAGCAGACGTTGGCGGAACTTGGATACCGAGAAGGAGTCACCTAAGCCAAAGGCACTGCCGAGAACCAGCTGACGGTACTGGAACCCGGATGGGTAGCAGAAGGTACAAGAGCAAATGGAATTACCGAGGACCAGCTGACGGTACTGGAACCCGGATGGGTAGCAGAAGGTACAAGAGCCAATGGAACTACCGAGGACCAGCTGACGGTACTGGAACTCGGTTACTAAGCAGGAGGTACCTGTGCAAGGCCGCGAGCCGGCCGCAGTTACCGAAACCCACAGTCCTACAGGGGGTGCTTGTCTTATTGGTACTATGGAACCAGCCTTCATTGCCAGATCCCGCAGCCCACATAGGAGTCACCTAAACTGCAGGCACCATAGAGTCGCCAACCTGACCGCAACACGACAGGACAATGCATTGGAGGCAAAGTGACGTTGACACTACCCGGAAACAGCTGGCGTGCTGGAACCAGGCTGGGCAGGAGGGAGTACCCGTGCCAAAGACACTGCTGGGAAACAGCTGGCGGTGCTGGAACCCAGGGTAAATACTAAAAACAGAGTGGAGCCAGAGGCCTAATTGGAGCAAGTTTAAAATCAATAGTAGTGTGAATGTAGACAGAACCCCAATAACACGGCAGCAAGCGTTGACTGTGCAGACGGCACTTCTGAGCAGCAACTAGCGGTATTGGAGCCCAGGGTAAATACTAAAAACAGAGGAGCCAGAGGTGTAATTGGAGCAAGTTTTAAATCAGTAGTACAGTGGATGAGGACAAAGCAGGAGAATTTGCCGGACACACAGCTGGGGATCAGCTGACGTTACTGAACTCCAATAACACTGGAGCAAGCATTGACTGTGCAGACGGCACTTCTGAGCAGCAACTAGCGGTATTGGAGCCCAGGGTAAATACTAAAAACAGAGGAGCCAGAGGTGTAATTGGAGCAAGTTTTAAATCAGTAGTACAGTGGATGTGGACAAAGCAGGAGAATTTGACACACAGCTTGGGATCAGCTGACGTTACTGAACCCCAATAACACGGGAGCAAGCGTTGACTGTGCAGACGGCACTTCTGAGCAGCAACTAGCGGTATTGGAGCCCAGGGTAAATACTAAAAACAGAGGAGCCAGAGGCGTAATTGGAGCAAGTTTTAAATCAGTAGTACAGTGGATGTGGACAAAGCAGGAGAATTTGCCGGACACACAGCTGGGGATCAGCTGACGTTACTGAACCCTAATAACACGGCAGCAAGCGTTGACTGTGCAGACGGCACTTCTGAGCGCCAACTGGCGGTGTTGGAGCTCAGGGATAATACTGAAAACAGAGGAGCCAGAGGTGTTGGAGCTCAGGGATAATACTGAAAACAGAGGAGCCAGAGGTGTAATTGGAGCAACTTTAAAATCTGTAGTAGTGAGAATGTGGACAGAGCAGGAGAAATTGCCGTCCGCACAGCAGGGGAACAGCTGACGTTACTGAACCCCAATAACACGGCAGCAAGTGTTGACTGTGCAAACGTCACTTCTGAGCGCCAACTGGTGGTGTTGGAGCTCAGGGATAATACTAAAAACAGAGGAGCCAGAGGTGTAATTGGAGCAACTTTAAAATCTGTAGTAGTGAGAATGTGGACAGAGCAGGAGAAATAGCCATCCGCACAGCAGGGGAACAGCTGACGTTACTGAACCCTAATAACACGGCAGCAAGTGTTGACTGTGCAGACGTCACTTATGAGCGCCAACTGGCGGTGTTGGAGCTTAGGGATAATACTAAAAACAGAGGAGCCAGAGGTGTAATTGGAGCAACTTTAAAATCTGTAGTAGTGAGAATGTGGACAGAGCAGGAGAAATTGCCGTCCGCACAGCAGGGGAACAGCTGACGTTACTGAACCCCAATAACACGGCAGCAAGTGTTGACTGTGCAGACGTCACTTCTGAGCGCCAACTGGCGGTGTTGGAGCTCAGGGATAATACTAAAAACAGAGGAGCCAGAGGTGTAATTGGAGCAACTTTAAAATCTGTAGTAGTGAGAATGTGGACAGAGCAGGAGAAATTGCTGTCCGCACAGCAGGGGAACAGCTGACGTTACTGAACCCCAATAACACGGCAGCAAGTGTTGACTGTGCAGACGTCACTTCTGAGCGCCAACTGGTGGTGTTGGAGCTCAGGGATAATACTAAAAACAGAGGAGCCAGGAGTGTAATTGGAGCAAGTTTAAAATCTGTAGTAGTGAGAATGTGGACAGAGCAGGAGAAATTGCCGTCCGCACAGCAGGGGAACAGCTGACGTTACTGAACCCCAATAACACGGCAGCAAGCGTTGACTGTGCAGACGGCACTTCTGAGCGCCAACTGGCGGTGTTGGAGCTCAGGGATAATACTGAATACAGAGGAGCCAGAGGTGTAATTGGAGCAACTTTAAAATCTGTAGTAGTGAGAATGAGGACAGAGCAGGAGAAATTGCCGTCCGCACAGCAGGGGAACAGCTGACGTTACTGAACCCCAATAACACGGCAGCAAGTGTTGACTGTGCAGACGTCACTTCTGAGCGCCAACTGGCGGTGTTGGAGCTCAGGGATAATACTTAAAACAGAGGAGCCAGAGGTGTAATTGGAGCAACTTTAAAATCTGTAGCAGTGAGAATGTGGACAGAGCAGGAGAAATTGCCGTCCGCACAGCAGGGGAACAGCTGACGTTACTGAACCGCATTAACACGGCAGCAAGTGTTGACTGTGCAGACGTCACTTCTGAGCGCCAACTGGCGGTGTTGGAGCTCAGGGATAATACTAAAAACAGAGGAGCCAGATGTGTAATTGGAGCAACTTTAAAATCTGTATTAGTGAGAATGTGGACAGAGAAGGAGAAATTGCTGTCCGCACAGCAGGGGAACAGCTGACGTTACTGAACCCCAATAACACGGCAGCAAGCGTTGACTGTGCAGATGGCACTTCTGAGCACCAACTGGCTGTGTTGGACCTCAGGGATAATACTGAAAACAGAGGAGCCAGAGGTGTAATTGGAGCAACTTTAAAATCTGAGGTAGTGAGAATGTGGACAGAGCAGGAGAAATTGCCGTCCGCACAGCAGGGGAACAGCTGACTTTACTGAACCCCAATAACACGGCAGCAAGTGTTGACTGTGCAGACGTCACTTCTGAGCGCCAACTGGCGGTGTTGGAGCTCAGGGATAATACTAAAAACAGAGGAGCCAGAGGTGTAATTGGAGCAACTTTAAAATCTGTAGTAGTGAGAATGTGGACAGAGCAGGAGAAATTGCCGTCCGCACAGCAGGGGAACAGTTGACGTTACTGAACCCCAATAACACGGCAGCAAGTGTTGACTGTGCAGACGTCACTTCTGAGCGCCAACTGGCGGTGTTGGAGCTCAGGGATAATACTAAAAACACAGGAGCCAGATGTGTAATTGGAGCAACTTTAAAATCTGTATTAGTGAGAATGTGGACAGAGCAGGAGAAATTGTCGTCCGCACAGCAGGGGAACAGCTGACGTTACTGAACCCCAATAACACGGCAGCAAGCGTTGACTGTGCAGACGGCAATTCTGAGCACCAACTGGCTGTGTTGGACCTCAGGGATAATATTAAAAACAGAGGAGCCAGAGGTGTAATTGGAGCAACTTTAAAATCTGTAGTAGTGAGAATGTGGAAAGAGCAGGAGAAATTGCCGTCCGCACAGGAGGGGAACAGCTGACGTTACTGAACCCCAATAACACGGCAGCAAGTGTTGACTGTGCAGACAGCACTTCTGAGCGCCAACTGGCGGTGTTGGAGCTCAGGGATAATACTAAAAACAGAGGAGCCAGAGGTGTAATTGGAGCAACTTTAAAATCTGTAGTAGTGAGAATGTGGAAAGAGCAGGAGAAATTGCCGTCCGCACAGGAGGGGAACAGCTGACGTTACTGAACCCCAATAACACGGCAGCAAGTGTTGACTGTGCAGACAGCACTTCTGAGCGCCAACTGGCGGTGTTGGAGCTCAGGGATAATACTAAAAACAGAGGAGCCAGAGGTGTAATTGGAGCAACTTTAAAATCTGTAGTAGTGAGAATGTGGACAGAGCAGGAGAAATTGCCGTCCGCACAGCAGGGGAACAGCTGACGTTACTGAACCCCAATAACACGGCAGCAAGCGTTGACTGTGCAGACGTCACTTCTGAGCGCCAACTGGCGGTGTTGGAGCTCAGGGATAATACTAAAAACAGAGGAGCCAGGAGTGTAATTGGAGCAAGTTTAAAATCTGTAGTAGTGAGAATGTGGACAGAGCTGGAGAAATTGCCGTCCGCACAGCAGGGGAACAGCTGACGTTACTGAACCGCATTAACACGGCAGCAAGTGTTGACTGTGCAGACGTCACTTCTGAGCGCCAACTGGCGGTGTTGGAGCTCAGGGATAATACTAAAAACAGAGGAGCCAGATGTGTAATTGGAGCAACTTTAAAATCTGTATTAGTGAGAATGTGGACAGAGAAGGAGAAATTGCTGTCCGCACAGCAGGGGAACAGCTGACGTTACTGAACCCCAATAACACGGCAGCAAGCGTTGACTGTGCAGATGGCACTTCTGAGCACCAACTGGCTGTGTTGGACCTCAGGGATAATACTGAAAACAGAGGAGCCAGAGGTGTAATTGGAGCAACTTTAAAATCTGAGGTAGTGAGAATGTGGACAGAGCAGGAGAAATTGCCGTCCGCACAGCAGGGGAACAGCTGACTTTACTGAACCCCAATAACACGGCAGCAAGTGTTGACTGTGCAGACGTCACTTCTGAGCGCCAACTGGCGGTGTTGGAGCTCAGGGATAATACTAAAAACAGAGGAGCCAGAGGTGTAATTGGAGCAACTTTAAAATCTGTAGTAGTGAGAATGTGGACAGAGCAGGAGAAATTGCCGTCCGCACAGCAGGGGAACAGTTGACGTTACTGAACCCCAATAACACGGCAGCAAGTGTTGACTGTGCAGACGTCACTTCTGAGCGCCAACTGGCGGTGTTGGAGCTCAGGGATAATACTAAAAACACAGGAGCCAGATGTGTAATTGGAGCAACTTTAAAATCTGTATTAGTGAGAATGTGGACAGAGCAGGAGAAATTGTCGTCCGCACAGCAGGGGAACAGCTGACGTTACTGAACCCCAATAACACGGCAGCAAGCGTTGACTGTGCAGACGGCAATTCTGAGCACCAACTGGCTGTGTTGGACCTCAGGGATAATATTAAAAACAGAGGAGCCAGAGGTGTAATTGGAGCAACTTTAAAATCTGTAGTAGTGAGAATGTGGAAAGAGCAGGAGAAATTGCCGTCCGCACAGGAGGGGAACAGCTGACGTTACTGAACCCCAATAACACGGCAGCAAGTGTTGACTGTGCAGACAGCACTTCTGAGCGCCAACTGGCGGTGTTGGAGCTCAGGGATAATACTAAAAACAGAGGAGCCAGAGGTGTAATTGGAGCAACTTTAAAATCTGTAGTAGTGAGAATGTGGAAAGAGCAGGAGAAATTGCCGTCCGCACAGGAGGGGAACAGCTGACGTTACTGAACCCCAATAACACGGCAGCAAGTGTTGACTGTGCAGACAGCACTTCTGAGCGCCAACTGGCGGTGTTGGAGCTCAGGGATAATACTAAAAACAGAGGAGCCAGAGGTGTAATTGGAGCAACTTTAAAATCTGTAGTAGTGAGAATGTGGACAGAGCAGGAGAAATTGCCGTCCGCACAGCAGGGGAACAGCTGACGTTACTGAACCCCAATAACACGGCAGCAAGCGTTGACTGTGCAGACGTCACTTCTGAGCGCCAACTGGCGGTGTTGGAGCTCAGGGATAATACTAAAAACAGAGGAGCCAGGAGTGTAATTGGAGCAAGTTTAAAATCTGTAGTAGTGAGAATGTGGACAGAGCTGGAGAAATTGCCGTCCGCACAGCAGGGGAACAGCTGACATTACTGAACCCCAATAACACGGCAGCAAGCGTTGACTGTGCAGACGGCACTTCTGAGCGCCAACTGGCGGTGTTGGAGCTCAGGGATAATACTGAATACAGAGGAGCCAGAGGTGTAATTGGAGCAACTTTAAAATCTGTAGTAGTGAGAATGAGGACAGAGCAGGAGAAATTGCCGTCCGCACAGCAGGGGAACAGCTGACGTTACTGAACCCCAATAACACGGCAGCAAGTGTTGACTGTGCAGACGTCACTTCTGAGCGCCAACTGGCGGTGTTGGAGCTCAGGGATAATACTAAAAACAGAGGAGCCAGAGGTGTAATTGGAGCAACTTTAAAATCTGTAGTAGTGAGAATGTGGACAGAGCAGGAGAAATTGCCGTCCGCACAGCAGGGGAACAGCTGATGTTACTGAACCCCAATAACACGGCAGCAAGTGTTGACTGTGCAGACGTCACTTCTGAGCGCCAACTGGTGGTGTTGGAGCTCAGGGATAATACTAAAAACAGAGGAGCCAGAGGTGTAATTGGAGCAACTTTAAAATCTGTAGTAGTGAGAATGTGGACAGAGCAGGAGAAATTGCCGTCCGCACAGCAGGGAACAGCTGACGTTACTGAACCCCAATAACACGGCAGCAAGTGTTGACTGTGCAGACGTCACTTCTGAGTGCCAACTGGTGGTGTTGGAGCTCAGGGATAATACTAAAAACAGAGGAGCCAGAGGTGTAATTGGAGCAACTTTAAAATCTGTAGCAGTGAGAATGTGGATAGAGCAGGAGAAATTGCTGTCCGCACAGCAGGGGAACAGCTGACGTTACTGAACCCAAATAACACGGCAGCAAGCGTTGACTGTGCAGACGGCACGTCTGAGCGCCAACTGGCGGTGTTGGAGCTCAGGGATAATACTAAAAACAGAGGAGCCAGAGGTGTAATTGGAGCAACTTTAAAATCTGTAGTAGTGAGAATGTGGACAGAGCAGGAGAAATTGCCGTCCGCACAGCAGGGGAACAGCTGACGTTACTGAACCCCAATAACACCGCAGCAAGTGTTGACTGTGCAGACAGCACTTCTGAGCGCCAACTAGCGGTGTTTGAGCTCAGGGATTACAGTTCAGGTGGTAGAAACATGAACACAACAGGAGACCTGGATACTGTTGCCAATCAATTATTTATTCTGGAAGAGGACTGGCAAATTCATGAGAGATCCAGGCCTTGTTCATTTTGAGAAAAGTAAGCCGGTCAACATTATCGGAGGATAGTCGCATGCGACGGTCTGTTAGTACACCACCTGCGGCACTAAAGACGCGTTCCGATAATA
The DNA here is from genome assembly GCF_046119375.1 of Phyllobates terribilis. NCBI lineage: Eukaryota > Metazoa > Chordata > Amphibia > Anura > Dendrobatidae > Phyllobates > Phyllobates terribilis. The sequence goes on from NW_027362770.1 coordinate 87,307,365, forward strand.
CACTAGCAGCAGGGCAAGCTAGCACCTCCAATGCATACTGGCTAAGCTCTGGCCATGTATCCAGCTTACAGACCCAAAACTTGAAGGGAGAAGAGCCGTCTGGGAGTACACTGAGAGGTCAAGACATGTAGTCTGTCACCATCTGACGGAACATTGCCTCCTGCTGACTGGAGTCATCTGTGATGGTGTAGACATTTGTGGCGGCGGGGACACAAAACTTTGCCACATTTGGGCCATACTGGTCTTGCCTTGTGCTGAGGCGCTGCTTCTGCTCCCTTTTTGTGCAGAGCTTCCTCCACTGCCTCGACGCACTGAGCTGCTTTGTAAAGCACTAGCAGCACTGCTCTCGGTTGGAATGGAGAACATGATGGAATGCACCAGTGCGTCTTGGTACTCCCGCATTTTACGCTCCCGGTTCAACGGTGTTATGAGGCTTTGTAAGTTGTCCCAGTAGCGAGGATCTAGGAGGGTGGACACTAGTGTTGAGCCACCCCCGTAGTGTTCGGGTTCGGTTCGGTTCGTCGAACACCGGGATGTTCGAGGTTATGTTCGTCGAACTGTTCGTCGAACACCTTAGAACACCGTCGAACACCGTTAAAACCAATGGCAGGCAAACAAAAACACATAGAAACACATAGAAAACACCTCAAAGGTGTCCAAAAGCTGACAAACTGCTCAGAAGACGCTTTCTTTAAAAAAGCCGGCCGGCAATTCAGCAGCGGCATACACCGGTACCCGACAATTTAGACAAGAAGGAATAGAGCATCACACATAGATTAGATAGATAGAAACATGTCAGTCACATATATATGAAGTACAGTGACAGTGTTGCTTACTGTACTTGTCATTTAGTGTAAAGGATTTATTAAAAAAAATAATAGTGTTTTCATGCACCGTCTCTTTAAAAAAGCCGGCCGGCAATTCAGCATCTGTACCCGACAATTTATAACAGACAGAATAGAGCTTCACACATAGATTAGATAGATAGAAACATGTCAGTCACATATATATGAAGTACAGTGACGATGTTGCTTACTGTACTTGTCATTTAGTGTAAAGGATTTATTAAAAAAAATAATAGTGTTTTCATGCACCGTCTCTTTAAAAAAGCCGGCCGGCAATTCAGCATCTGTACCCGACAATTTATAACAGACAGAATAGAGCTTCACACATAGATTAGATAGATAGAAACATGTCAGTCACATATATATGAAGTACAGTGATAGTGTTGGTTACTGTACTTGTCATTTAGTATTAAAATAAAGGATTTATTATTAAAAAAAATTGGCGTGGCGTTCCCCTTAATTTTAGGCTCTAGCAGAGGTTAAGCAGACAGCTGGGGCAGATGTTTGAAGTCTGGGAAGGGGGTAATACCCACGGAGCTTCCCAGGCTACTAATATCAGCCCCCAGCTGAATACATAGCCTTTACTAGCTATTAAAATGGGGGACCCCCCCAAAAAAATGACGTGGGGTCCCCCCTAATTTAATAGCTAGCAAAGGCTAGGCAGACAGCTGGGGGCTGATATTAATAGCCCAGGAAGGGAGCCATGAATATTGGCCCCCTCCCAGGCTAGAAACACCAGCCGTCAGCCGCCCCAGAAATGGCGCATTCATAGGATGCGCCAATTCTGGCACTTAGCCTCGCTCTTCCACGCTGCCCTGTAGCGGTGGCAGGGGGTAATAGGGCTGGGGTTGATGTCAGCTTATAATGCCAGCTGACATCAAGCCCAGGTTAGTAATGGAGAGGCGTCTATAAGACACCCCCATTACTAACCCCATAGTCAAAGTTAAAAGAAAACACAAACACCCAGAATAAAGTCCTTTAATTGAAATAAAGACACAATCCTTTATTGTTCTAAATTAAACCATACTTACCATCACGCCCATTCCAGCTGAAGCCAACGATCTCCTGCAATAAAAGAAAAATAATAAAGCAACATCATCCTTACCTTTCCATGGTTCCCACGACAGCTTCAGCTCTGCTACATCGAGATGACAGGCTGGACCGCAGCAGAACGCTGCCATCCAGCCTGTCATCCCGCAGACACTGAGAAGCTCAGGCATGCTTGCGCTCTGCAGTGTCTGGCTGTGACGGCATAAAGATGAGACGAGTTCATGTCCAATGAACTCGGCGCACCTCATGCACGTCACTGACAGCGTGGGAAAATTCTCACGCACTCAGCACTTCAGCGTGAGAATTCTCCCACGCTGAAGCGCTGAGTGCAGGAGAATTTTCCCACGCTGTCAGTGCCGTGCATGAGGTGAGCCGAGTTCATTGGACATTAACTCGGCTCATCTGGATGCCCTCACAGAGAGACACTGTGGAGTGCAAGCAAGCCTGCGCTTCTCAGTGTCTGCGGGATGACAGGCTGGATGGCAGAGTTCTGCTGCGGTCCAGCCTGTCATCTCGATGTAGCAGAGCTGAAGCTGTCATGGGAACCATGGAAAGGTAAGGATGATGTTGCTTTATTATTTTTCTTTTATTTCAGGAGATCATTGGCTTCAGCTGGAATGGGCGTGACGGTAAGTATGGTTTAATTTAGAACAATAAAGAATTGTGTGTTTATTTCAATTAAAGGACTTTTTTCTGGGTGTTGTGTTTTTTTTAAATACTTTACTAGAAATTCATGGTGGTCATGTCTAATATTGGCGTGACCCCATGAATTTTGGGCTTAGGGCCAGCTGATAATGCCAAGCTGGCCCTAACCCCTTTATTACCCAGTGAGCCACCGCATCAGGGCCCTGGATGAGTTGGGTACAGCGCCAGAAGATGGCGCTTCTATGAACGCGCCATTTTCCGGGGTGGCTGCGGACTGCAATTTGCAGCGGGGGTGGCCCAGAAAGCTTGGGCCTCCCTGCGCTGCGGATTCCAGCCCCCAGCTGCCTAGTTGTACCTGGCTGGACACAAAAACAGGGCAAAGCCCCACGTCAATTTTCTTTAAATTATTTCATGAAATAATTAAGAAAAAAAGGGCTTCCCTATATTGTTGTGTCCGGCCAGGTACAAATAGGCAGCTGGTGGTTGGGGGCAGCCCGTTCCTGCCTGCTGCACCTGACTGGACACAAATATAGTGCGAAGCCCCACGTCAATTTTTTTTTAATTATTTCATGAATTTCCTGAAATAATTTAAAAAAATTGAAGTGGGGCTTCGCACTATATTTGTGTCCAGCCAGGTACAGCAGGCAGGAACGGGCTGCCCCCAACCACCAGCTGACTATTTGTACCTGGCCGGACACAACAATATAGAGAAGGCCTTTTTTTCTTAATTATTCCATGAATTTCATGAAATAATTAAAAAAAATTGAAGTGGGGCTTCGCACTATATTTGTGTCCAGCCAGGTACAGCAGGCAGGAACGGGCTGCCCCCATCCACCAGCTGCCTATTTGTACCTGGCCGGACACAACAATATAGGGAAGCCCTTTTTTTCTTAATTATTTCATGAATTTCATGAAATAATTAAAAAAAATTGAAGTGGGGCTTCGCACTATATTTGTGTCCAGGCAGGAACGGGCTGTCCCCAACCACCAGCTGACTATTTGTACCTGGCCAGACACAACAATATAGGGAAGCCCTTTTTTTCTTAATTATTTCATGAATTTCATGAAATAATTAAAAAAAATTGAAGTGGGGCTTCGCACTATATTTGTGTCCAGCCAGGTGCAGCAGGCAGGAACGGGCTGCCCCCAACCACCAGCTGCCTATTTGTACCTGGCCGGACACAACAATATAGGGAAGGCCTTTTTTTCTTAATTATTTCATGAATTTCATGAAATAATTAAAAAAAAAATACGTGGGGCTTCGCCCTATTTTTGTGTCCAGCCAGGTACAACTAGGCAGCTGGGGGCTGGAATCTGCAGCGCAGGGAGGCCCAAGCTTTCTGGGCCCCCCCGCTGCAAATTGCAGTCCGCAGCCACCCCGGAAAATGGCGCGTTCATAGAAGCGCCATCTTCTGGCGCTGTACCCAACTCATCCAGGGCCCTGGTGCGGTGGCTCACTGGGTAATAAAGGGGTTAGGGCCAGCTTGGTATTATCAGCTGGCCCCAAGCCCAAAATTCATGGGGTCACGCCAATATTAGACATGACCACCATGAATTTCTAGTAAAGTATTTAAAAAAACACAAACACCCAGAATAAAGTCCTTTAATTGAAATAAACACACAATTCTTTATTGTTCTAAATTAAACTATACTTACCATCACGCCCATTCCAGCTGAAGCCAACGATCTCCTGCAATAAAAGAAAAATAATAAACCAACCTCATCCTTACCTTTCCATGGTTCCCACGACAGCTTCAGCTCTGCTACATCGAGATGACAGGCTGGACCGCAGCAGAACGCTGCCATCCAGCCTGTCATGCCGCAGACACTGAGAAGAGCAGGCAAGCTTGCGCTCCTCAGTGTCTCGCTGTGACGGCATCCAGATGAGCCGAGGTCATGTCCAATGAACTCGGCTCACCTCATGCACGTCACTGACAGCGTGAGAAAATTCTCCTGCACTCAGCGCTTCAGCGTGAGAATTCTCCCACGCTGTAAGTGACGTGCATGAGGTGAGCCGAGTTCATTGGACATGACCTCGGCTCATCTTTATGCCGTCACAGAGAGACAATGTGGAGCGCAAGCATGCCTGCGCTTCTCAGTGTCTGCGGGATGACAGGCTGGATGGCAGCGTTCTGCTGCGGTCCAGCCTGTCATCTCGATGTAGCAGAGCTGAAGCTGTCGTGGGAACCATGGAAAGGTAAGGATGAGGTTGCTTTATTATTTTATTTTTATTACAGGAGATCGTTGGCTTCAGCTGGAATGGGCGTGACGGTAAGTATGGTTTAATTTAGAACAATAAAGAATTGTGTCTTTATTTCAATTAAAGGACTTTATTCTGGGTGTTTGTGTTTTTTTTAACTTTGACTATGGGGTTAGTAATGGGGGTGTCTTATAGACGCCTCTCCATTACTAACCTGGGCTTGATGTCAGCTGGCATTATAAGCTGACATCAACCCCAGCCCTATTACCCCCTGCCACCGCTACAGGGCAGCGTGGAAGAGCGAGGCTAAGTGCCAGAATTGGCGCATCCTATGAATGCGCCATTTCTGGGGCGGCTGACGGCTGGTGTTTCTAGCCTGGGAGGGGGCCAATATTCATGGCTCCCTTCCTGGGCTATTAATATCAGCCCCCAGCTGTCTGCCTAGCCTTTGCTAGCTATTAAATTAGGGGGGACCCCACGTCATTTTTTTGGCGGGGTCCCCCATTTTAATAGCTAGTAAAGGCTATGTATTCAGCTGGGGGCTGATATTAGTAGCCTGGGAAGCTCCGTGGGTATTACCCCCTTCCCAGGCTTCAAACATCTGCCCCAGCTGTCTGCTTAACCTCCGCTAGAGCCTAAAATTAAGGGGAACCCCACGCCAATTTTTTTAATAATAAATCCTTTATTTTAATACTAAATGACAAGTACAGTAACCAACACTATCACTGTACTTCATATATATGTGACTGACATGTTTCTATCTATCTAATCTATGTGTGAAGCTCTATTCTGTCTGTTATAAATTGTCGGGTACAGATGCTGAATTGCCGGCCGGCTTTCTTAAAGAGACAGTGCATGAAAACACTATTATTTTTTTTAATAAATCCTTTACACTAAATGACAAGTACAGTAATCAACACTGTCACTGTACTTCATATATATGTGACTGACATGTTTCTATCTATCTAATCTATGTGTGAAGCTCTATTCTGTCTGTTATAAATTGTCGGGTACCGCTGCTGAATTGCCGGCCGGCTTTTTTAAAGAGACGGTGCATGAAAACACTATTATTTTTTTTAATAAATCCTTTACACTAAATGACAAGTACAGTAAGCAGCACTTTCACTGTACTTTGTATATATGTGGCTGACATGTTTATATCTATCTAATCTATGTGTGAAGCTCTATTCTTTCGGTTCTAAATTGTCGGGTACCGGTGTATGCCGCTGCTGAATTGCCGGCTTTTCATGTTTCACTGTTGGCACTGTTCCCATCGATTTGGGCAATCACTGTAATGCCACAACCACCATGGCTGTGGCATTACAGTGAGTGGCAGACAATCCCTGCATGATTGGTGCTCTAAATAGCGCCAGATATGCAGGACACGCTTTTGGTGCACGAACAGTTATCGAACATAACCTCGAACAGCCGAATTTTTTGCAAATCGTTCGGGTTCGTCGAACAACTCGAACACCGCCCAAAACAGCTCGAATTTGAGATTGGCGAACAGTTCTAGTCGAACACCGCTCATCTCTAGTGGACACCCAATAATCAGCCGTGTTGAGAATGTGGGCGATGCGGCGGTCGTTTCTCAGGCACTACAGCATGAAATCAACCATGTGCTGCAGACTGCCAACTGGCCAAGAAACGCTGTCCCCTGCTTGAAGCGTGTTCTCTGCCTGCTCTGCATCACCCCACTCTCGCTCTAGATACTGACTACTAGAGCATTGTGTACCTCCCTCCTCTGGACAGATGTCTTCCTCCTCTATTGACTCCTCCTCATCCTCCTCACAAAGTGTCCCCTGCCTAGGCCTTTGGGAGGAACCACGTTGCGCAGACTGTAGAAAGCAGATGGCATTTGTGACTCCTCATCCTCCACCTCTTCCAAAACCTCCTCCCTTAGTGCTTGCAGTGTTTTTTCAAGCAGGCAGATAAGGGGGATAGTCATGCTGACTAGTGCATCATCTGCACTCGCCATCCGCGTGGAATAATCGAAGGCACACAAAACGTGGCAAATGTCCTTCATAGAGGCCCACTCAGTGGTGGTGAAGTGTGAACGGCGCGCACTGCGACTTGTTTGCACCTGCTGCAGCTGGTACTCCATTACTGCTGCCTGCTGCTCACACAACCTCTCCAACATATGTAACGTTGAATTCCACCTGGTGGGTAGGTCACATATGATGCGATGTTCCGGAAGACGTAATCGGCGCTGCAGAGCTGCAATGCGCGATCTTGCGTTGCTGGAACGCCGCAAGTGAGCGCACTCTATGCGGACCTTGTAAAGCAGTGCATCAAGATCCGGATAGTCCCTCAAAAAACTCTGCACGACCAAGTTGAGCACATGTGCCAGACATGGGATGTGAGTGAGGTTGCCTAGGCCCAGAGCTGCCACCAGATTTCGGCCATTGTCACACACTACCATGCCTGGCTGGAGATTCGCTGGCACAAACCACACGTCGCTCTGCTGCTTGATGGCATTCCAGAGCTCCTGCGCTGTGTGGCTTCGATTCCCCAAAGAAATTAATTTTAATACGGCCTGTTGACGTTTGGCCACGGCTGTGCTCATATCGGTCATCATAACAGGTAACCGTTCACGGGTCGATGTGGAGGTAGACCGTGACGGCTCCTGCAGCACTGATTCAGAGGAATGGAGTATGAGGAGGAGTCAATGTGTACAGACTGGATTCCTGCAATCCTTGGAGTTGGCAGAACACGTACAGCGCCACTCTCAAGATCTGTACCCGGCTCCACAACATTTACCCAATGGGCAATGAGGGAAAGGTATCGTCCCTGTCCATGCTTACTGGTCCACGCATCGGTGGTCAGGTGGACCTTGCTACTGACGGCGTTCTGTAGCGCATGTTTAATTTTTCCCTCCACATGCTGTTGCAGGGCAGGGACGGTTTGCCTGCTGAAATAAAAGCGGCTGGGCACGTTGTATTGTGGGACTGCCAATGCCATAAAGTTACGGAAGGTGTCAGTCTCCACCAGCCTGAATGATAGCATTTCAAGGGCCAGTAGTTTAGCAACGCCAGCATTCAAAGCCTGTGCTCGGGGGTGGTTTGCCGAGTATGGGCGCCTTTTCTCCCATGCCTGTGCTAACGATGGCTGTAGACTGGCCTGGGAGTGTGAGGATGACAGGGAAAGTGGTGCTGTGGGTGGAATTACACTGTGTCTCTGTACAACAGTGCCAGAGATTCTTTCATGGCGATCCTGTGAGGAAGCCGAACCAGCTGTGTGTGAGCTGGAGGAAGAGGCTACAACACGAGCTGAAGAGGTGGTAGGTGGCGCTGTAGGTTGTCCTAGGTCTTCAGTGTGTTTTTGTAACTCCACCACGTGCTTGGTCCGCACATGTTTCCACATATTTGTGGTATTGAGGTTGCTGACACTTTTCCCTCTTTTCACCTTCTGATTACACAGCTTGCATTTGACAAAGCAAATGTCATCTGCAACTGTGTCAAAAAAGGACCAGGCACTGCAAGTCTTGGGAGCGCCCGCTTTGGATTTTGGAAGAGCCATGCTCCTAATGGGTGCTGAAGTGGAGGCTACAGGCAACCAAGTCTGCCCCCTCCCTCTCCCTCCTTTTTGGGCCGTTTGGGGAATCTCTTCCTCAGAGCTGCTCCCACCACCTTCCTGTCCCTCACGCCATGATGGGTCAAGGACCTCATCATCTACACCACCCTCTTCAAACAACTGCTTCTCCTGGGTAGTCTCGACAGCACAGTATGCACCAGAAAGTGGCACCTGAGTCTCATCATCAGATGCGTACTGAGGTGTGCTGCTGACCATAGGCACTGGCCCACCCGCCTCTTCAGATTCAGAGAGACAAAACGGTTGCGCATCACTGCATACTGCCTCTTCTTCAAATTCTTGAATTCGGCTTGGCTGGCCCCCTCTTTCCAAGCCAAGAGATTCAGAGAACAGAAGTAGAGATGGCTCCTGTCCAGGGCTCTCTGACTGCCTGGGCAATTTGGCAGGTGGTGAAGAGACAGATGGGTGCTCTTCAGTGCTCAGGACCTGAGAGGATCTGGAACTAATTGAAGTCGATGCGTTAGCTGCCATCCATCCGACAACGGCTTCAATTTGGTCCTCCCGCAGCAGTGGGGTACGGCTAGCTCCTACAAAGCTGCGCATAAAGGACTGTTCCCTGATAAAACTGTGGGATGCTGAGTCACTGGTGCCCGCAGCAGGCACAGAATCCCCACGTCCTCTCCCTGCAGGCACAGAATCCTCACGTCCTCTCCCTGCAGAAACTCAACGCCCACGCCCACGACCACATGCCTTACTCCCTGCCTTCTTCATCTTGGTAGACTGATAAAGATAGGCAGAAAAGTACTAAGGGCTTAGTGTGCTTATTCCTGAACAGCTGCTAAGAAACACTCATTTTATAAAGTGTGGACTAGACTTTAATATGAGCTAATGTGGCCTACACAACTGTAAAGTGGAGTGTTTGGTGAACTTTATTTAGGTTTTTTTTGTCACAAAAAGACACTGGATGTGCCCAAAGATGTAATACCGATAGTATCACAAACTTTTTGTAGCTATTACAATTAGTGTTGAGCCACCCCCGTAGTGTTCGAGTTCGGTTCGGTTCGTCGAACACCCGTGTGTTCGCCGAACTGTTCGTCGAACTGTTCGTCGAACACCTTCGAACACCGTTAAAACCAATGGCAGGCAAACAAAAACACATAGAAACACATAGAAAACACCTTCAAAGGTGTCCAAAAGCTGACAAACTGCTCAGAAGACACAACTAACACATGGAAAAGTGACAAGTACATATAGTCATGAGAAAAGAAAAGAGGTGGAGGAGTAAAAGGAGGGGGAGACACAGATATAGGCATGTCATGCCCTTCTAAAATCCAAAAAGTGAGAAGCCGACACGTTCAGTCCGCTCCTGCCCGTGCCACCTCCGTGTCGCCGGGTTTGTGCCAGAGCTGCGGTGAACCCTGACGGCCAGCCCCCCTCTCCCAATACTGGTGCCTGTCCGCTGGTGGGTCGAGCGAGCCCCCCTGTGGTGGAGGCAGCTCTAAGCTTTTTAATTTAAATTGTCTCTCTAATTTGAATGAATACACTTTAAATCCATTTACAAGGATCTATTGGAGGGCAAGTCTCATGCCAGCAGCCGCGTAATTCCAGCTCCAGTAGCGTCCACTAAAGCTGCTGCAGTTAAAAAGCTTTTATAAGGATCGAGCTTGGCTGTCCACCGCAAGGCATCCTACTGCCAGTCCCAGCCCCTATGCCTTGGGGTGCCTCCTGATGCTCTTCACTGAGTATCCCGTGGTCCCGAAGCATTTCCTTTGAAAAAATTAAGTGTCCAAACTACAGGTGGTGTAGCTTGCTTAACAGCCGGGATAATCCGCTGACTAGCAGACACTGCTTCTAGGCACAAAGTATTTCCTGGGCTAGATGCAGTTAAAAATTTGTAATTAGATACTCTCGTTGGATGCTGAGAAAGCATTCCATAGAGTCTCCTGGCACGCCATATATGATTCTCTTAAAAAGCTTGGGGTAGGGGTCTAGGGGACCCTTTTATAGCCAAAATCACGGCCCTGTATCGCAATACATCACCTAGGCTGAAGATAAATGGAACTGTAGCACCCTGAGGGCTCGGTTGCTACAGAGGTATTGCACCTCACCCAGAGGTGTGATATCTCACTCTCAGGTAAGGATGGAGTGTGGATCAGGACCTGACACCTGCATGCATTACACCACATTGCCGTGGGGCAGGGCGACCAATATGCCCCTGAGATGGGCACGACAGTCCCTGTCCCTGGCTGGAGTGGGGGGAGGGAACACTGAGGAAGGGGAACCCTGTAGTGCAGGAGCAGGGAGGAAGCAGTTCCTGGGTGCATTGAGAAGGGAGTATAAAAGGTGGGCACCATCTTAGTTCAGTGCAGAGAAGTCTGAGCAGAAGTGGCAGGGAGCAGGGGCTCTGCATGAGCTCTGCTCCGGAGGCGGGCCTAGTAACAGAGGCCCAGGCCTGGAAGAGGGAGAAGGAAGGAAGAGGAGCGGAGAAGGCTCCAGGAATGAGGAACGAAGGGATCCCAGGGGTGCGGCCGGGCGAGTCGCCACCGCACGCCCGAATCCACCTGCATGGAGGGGTCAGGCCAAAGGGGGAGACCGGTCCCCGAAACTAGTGGAGGCAGGAAACGACCCTCAGCTAGAAACCGGAGGCTGTGACATTTTATGTGGCGCAGCCCCTCGCTACACCCGCTAGGAGGGCAGCACATAGGGTCAGGGAAACTGGCGCCAAGTTTACCAAGAGGAGGCCCGAGGCAGCCGGACAGAAGGGTTGGTAAGAAAGGCCAGACAAAGGACACACAAAGGGGGTCCTGTGAAGCGCTCCAAAGTTATCTGGGAGTTGTCTGAGCCCCTCACCTGGTGAGCACAGTACGACGTGGGCAGCCGTTACCTGCAGACGTGGTCTGGATAATAAGAACTGTGAGTAAAGGCCCTGGACTGCATCACTGACTCCGTGTCGTTACTGCTGCTGCCCTGCACCATCACCCCCATCCTCCGCATACACTGCCCTGAGGCTATACTCCTCCCGTGGGGAGTTATGCTATGCTCTGCTGCACCCACAACACCAGCCTCAGCGGTCTGCCCTGCAGCGGCGGTTCGCTCTGACCGCAATCCACGGGTGGCATAGTCGGACATTTAAACATCAAAACCACATAAATAGTTCCGCCACTGGTTTGACCACCCTGAGCCACGGAACCGGGTCGCCGCCACGAAGACTACAACCACCAGCATCCACCAAAAAGGGTCCGGCTCCGGGTGTCCCAAGGCCCAGGGGGTGCATCAGAACATTTTCATCACTTTTCACAATCACCCATGGGACAAGGCAGGGATGTCCTCTGTCCCCTCTCTTATACATCCTAGTGACGGAGCACCTGCTCTCATCAATTCGCCATAACCCCAATATTAGGTGGATTGAGGTGGGAGGCACCGAGTACAAGTGCTCTCTATTTGCTGATGATGTACTAGTATATATCACTCAATCACATATATCCATCCATGCTGTTATGGCTGAAATAGATCACTTTGTTACATGGTCAAATTTTAAAATCAATGCAGCGAAGTCTGAGGCCCTCGATGTCTCCCTCCCCAAATCCATATAGGATTCCATCCAGTCCAACTTTCCCTTTGCCTGTCCCTCACAGGGTATCAAATACTTAGGAATTCCTATTCATAGAGACCTCTCCCATCTATGTTATCATAATTTTGGGCCCTTTATTGAACAACTCCATACAGACCACGGTTGGCAAGTTAGAACTGTAAGATTCACGACGTGAACCACTGGTGTTTTGTGGAAAAGCACATGTACACTGTGTTCCAAATTATTATGCAAAAAGTGTTTAGGAGTGATAAGGGAAGAATTTGTTTGTTTGTCAGTTAAACTTATTGATGGTGATGTGTGTCAGGGCTCTTTATATCACTGTAAGCAATTGCAGACACCTGTGCTAATTAGTTTGGCAGGTGTGTCCAATGAAAGGCAAGACTACTTAAGAAGGCTGTCTCACATTATTAAGCAGCCTACATTTTCTGCCAAAATGGGAAAGAAAAAGGATGTGTCGGCTGCTGAGAAGCAACAAATTGTGGAGTGTTTAGGTCAAGGCATGACTACAATCAACATTGTGCGATGATCAGGATGAAGTGTCTTGGCAATCAAGAAGTATGTAGCTGATTCACAGTACACACGTGTGCGTGCTGATAAGGGCAAATTGAGGACTCTTTCCTACAGGCAGTTACGTCAGGTTAAAAGAGCAGCGGCAAAAAAGCCTTGTCATAGCAGCAGACAAGTTTTTGAAGCTGCTGGTGCCTCCAACGTCCCCCGAACAACAAGATGCAGGGTCCTTCAGAGGTTTGCAGCTGTGCATATGCCATCCTGTCGACCTCCTCTATCCACTTCACACAAGCAGAAACGGCTCCAGTGGGCCAAACATTACATGAAGACTGATTTCAAAACTGTTTTGTTCACGGATGAGTGCCGTGCAGCGCTCGATGGTCCAGATGGATGGAGTGGAGGATGGCTGGTTGATGGACACCCCATGCAAACACGGCTACAGCGCCAACAAGGAGGAGGTGGAGTAATGTTTTGGGCTGGAATCATGGGGAGAGAGATTGTCGGCCCCTTTAGGATCCCTGAAGGCGCTAAAGATGAACTCCATAATGTATGTGGATTTTCTCAAACAGCACTTCCTGCCATGGTTCAAGAAGAAGAACCATGTATTTCACAGCAAGATCATTTTTTTGCATGATAATGCACCATCTCATGCTGCACATAAAATATCTGCATCTCTGGCTGATATGGGCATAAAAGGGGACAAACTTATGGTGTGACCCCCATGCTCCCCTGACCTCTACCCCATTCAGAACCTCTGGAGCATCATCAAAAGGAGTGTCTATGATGGCGGGAGGCAGTTCACATCTAAGCAACAGCTCTGTGAGGGTATTCTGTCCTCATGCAAAACAATTGAAGCAGAAACCATCCAAAACCTGACAAATTCAATGGACCAGAGAGTTCAGAAGCTCCTTTCGAACAAGGGGTCCTATGTGAAAATGTAACATCACCTAGAATAAAGTTTTGAGTTGAAAACTGTTTGATTTCAGTTTCTAATAACCTGCTAATGCTTATAATTTCAAAAATGACCATTTTTTTGGTCTTCATTAAAATGAAAAGGTTGATCGAAAAGTTTGGGGGATCTAAGAGTGTGGCAACCCAGTAGTCATGATTACTTCGAATTCTGACAATATGAGGGTCATGTTGCAGGTAGTGCAGCAAGAAGGCACTTATGTGTCTTGCGCATCTCGGAGCCCCAAAATTATTTTCCGGGCTAGATGCAGCTAAAAATTATTATTAATTTTAAATCTGGTGGAGCTTAGTATAGATGGGCTAATAGGATCAGTGCTGCACACTGCTACAAAGCCCAAATTATTTTCCAGTCAAGATACAGATAAACATGATTAGTAATTTGAAAGCTTAAAACGGTTGGTAGGGTGATTTTAACCAATCATCAAGCTTTTACTCTCCCCAGGATGACACAGGGGTAGAAAAGTCGTTTCGGATCCATGATTTGTTCATCTTTATGAACGTGAGTCTGTCTACATTATCAGTGGAGAACCGCGTGCGCTTATCTGTCAGCACACCACCAGCAGCGCTGAACACACGTTCAGACAGAACGCTGGCTGCGGGGCATGACAAGATCTCCAAGGCGTAAGTGGCTAGCTCCGGCCATTTATCCAGATTGGAAGCCCAAAAAGAGCAAGGGTCCAGTGACACAGTCATGGCTTCAATGTTTACGTGGAGATACTCCTGTACCATCGTCTCTAGGCGTTGACTATGTGTCAGACTTCTTGTCTCCTGTGGCCTTGCAAAGGATGGGCTAAAAAAGTGGTGAAATGATTCCGCAAAATTGATGTTACCAGCAGATACTGTGGTTCTGTTACGGTTTGAGTGCTGAACACTTGACGGTCCCACGGTTGGCAAGTTGGAACTGTGAGATTCACTACGTGCACCACTGTGTTTTGTGGAAAAGCACATGTAAGATTCTGCAACAGTCTCTGCTGATACTCCTGCATGCGTGCATCCCTTTCTATGGCAGGAATAATTTCTGCAAATTTACTTTTGTACCGGGGATCTAACAGTGTGGCAACCCAGTAGTCAGGATTATTTCTAATTCTCACAATTCGAGGGTCATGTTGCAGGTAGTGCAGCAAGAAGGCACTCATGTGTGTTGGGCATCCAGGAGCACCAAGTCCCTGTTGTGTTGGTGGCGAGGTAACAATCATGCTTCCTTCCTCTGTCCTCTCCCCCCAACCTCGCACAACAGAAATGTGATCAAGGTCTCCCTCATCTGATGAGTCTTCCATCAGTTCGTCCTCCACTTCTTCCTGGGCTCCTGCACCTTCCTCACTAGTTTGGCTGCTACCATGCGCCCTGGTAAAACCATCTCCCCCACCCTCACATGCCTGCCGCCTTGGTGCTGCCGAACGTCTGGACCTTGCAGATGTTAGCCCTTCCGCATACAACGCCTCCTCCTCTACTTCCTCCACCTCCTCTTGTGCCACCACCTGACTCCGAATTCTGTTTAACATGTGCTCCAGCATGTAAATCACCGGAATAGTCATGCTGATAATGGCATCGTCAGCACTAAACATCTTCGTCGCCATTTCAAAACTGTGCAGAAGGGTGCATAGGTCCCTGATCTGAGACCACTCCTCCAGCGTGATTTGCCCCACCTCCGGATCTCGTTGGCCCAGGCTATACGTCAGAACGTATTGCACCAGGGCTTGTCGGTGCTGCCACAGTCGCTGCAACATGTGCAGAGTTGAATTCCACCGGGTAGGCACATCGCATTTTAGCCGGTGAAGTGGCAGGCCCAACGACTTCTGTAGAGATGTAAGTCGCTGAGCTGCGGGATGCGAACGGCGGAAGTGAGCACACAGCGACCTTGCCCTCTGCAGAAGGCCATCTAGTCTGGGATAGTGGGCTAAAAATTGCTGGACAACCAGGTTCAACACGTGAGCCATACAAGGCACGTGTGTGACATTGCCCCGGCGAAGGGCCGCACCCAGGTTTGCAGCATTGTCGCACACGGCCTTCCCTGGTTTCAGGTCCAGTGGAGACAACCATTCATGAAATTGGTTCTCCAGAGCTGACCACAACTCCTCAGCTGTGTGACTCACATTTCCCAGACATTTCAAAGTAAAAACCGCCTGATGACGTTGAGCCCTACTGCCAGCATAGTAAGGAGGTGTGCAGGATCCCTTCTGCGCAGTTAGAAAGCTTGTGGCATGACCAGACAGGCTTTGGGTGCAGGTGGAAGACCGAGAGGAGGTTGAGGAGGCAGAAGCAGTGGAGGAACTTTGACATAAAGAGGATTGACGCACAACTCGTGGGGATGGCAAGACTTGGACAGCAGCCCCTTGTCCTGCTGTCACCATAGTTACCCAGTGCCCAGTCAGCGACATGTAACGCCCCTGTCCATGCCTACTCGTCCAAGTGTCTGTGGTGAAATGCACCCTGTCACACACAGAGTTTCTCAAAGAAGCGGTGATGTTGTGTGCGACATGCTGGTGGAGCGCAGGCACACCTTTCTTTGAGAAGTAGTGCCGACTGGGCATCTGGTACTGGGGCACTGCGACGGACATAAGGTCTCGAAAATCCTCTGTGTCCACCAGGCGGAAAGGCAGCATTTCTGTAGCCAAGAGCTTGCAGATGGTGAAATTCAACCTCTTAGCTTTCTCATGGCTAGGAGGAAATGGTCTTTTACTTGTCCACATCTGAGGGACCGAGGGCTGGCTATTGTGCTTAGACGGGGTTGATAAGGGTGTCCCCGGCAAACTGCCGGTCTGTGAGGAAGATGCAGGCGGACATGTTAGGTTGCCTTGATCCAAAGGTGGTGCTATCGATGTCGGACAGCGCTCAACACCAGCTGGTGTTACCACCTCCAAAGAAAATGATGACCTGCCAATCACGCTGGCTGTTGCGGGTAAAGAGGTGGCAGGTCTGCGCCCCAAAACAGGTGTGACTGCTGTCCCCCCAGTCACAGAGGATGAAGAGGCCGCGGATGCACAAGATATGGCAGACGGTGGTTGGCCCGGCCGGCTAGGCCGCATTGTAGCACACTGAGCTTCCCACTGCAACTTATGCTTCATGTCCATGTGCCGGTTCATGCATGAAGTACTCAAACTATGTATTTTTTGGCCTCTACTTAGCTTTTGCTGACAAATGTTACAGATAACACGAGTTGGGTCATCTTTATCGATCTGAAAAAATGCCCAGGCTATGCAAGGCTTAGCACCCATGCGACCTGAAGAGCCACCACGACTTGTGGTGAGAGGCAGAGTTGTGTTTGAGGATGCAGTTGTTGACGTGCTTCCAGTACTACGTCTCTGTCCAGGAAGGCGCAACCTGACCTCGTCGTCACTAGCATCTTCCTCCACCTCCTCTGCTGACCTCATCTCTTGGCTGACTGTGGGTTGACAGTAAGTGGGATCTCCAACCTCATCATCATCACCCTGTGCGTTATCACACCCGTCGTCCTCAGAGCCAACCTGTTCCTGCCCTGACAAAAAACTAAAGTTGTCGCTCCAATCAGGTATTTGAGTCTCATCATCGTCTTCCTCATTGTCTCCACCAACAGGAGTTACAGTTTGGGAATGAGGGTCTACATTATGGTCAGAACCTTCTGCGTCTGGTCCTGGATCCGATTCATAAAGATTCTGGGCATCAGTGCAGATCATTTCCTCGTCTGGATTCACAGAAGCGCTGGAGTCGACCTCTGATTCCCAGGCTATAGTATGAGTAAACAGCTCTGCAGACTCAACCATCTGTTCTACCTCATACTCAGACGGGCAGCTGGAGATTTGGGAGCTGTGAGGAAGCAAGTGCGATTGGGGTGACACCTTTGAGGACTGGAGTATTTGTGATGTTGAAGTTGATGTGGAGGAGAGCCCACTTAAAGGAGCACTTGATATCCGTTGAAGCACCTGCTGTTTTTGTGCCTCATCTGGAATTTGTAGCGATTGGCGTGGCCATAAGAAAGGGATCTTATCACATTGTCCGCTAAAAGAAGTAGACATTTTAGTTTGGCTGGAAGATGGTCTTTCTTCTGCAGATGTTACTGTTGCTTTAACACCTACCCCACGGACACAACCTTTTTTCCCCTTCCCAACACGCCTATTCCCCTTTCCACCAGCAGCAGGCCTTTTTCCACTCATTTTGGTGGTTAACTAATTCACAACTCTGGAGTTGTTTGCACAAAAAAACAATGGATGGGAACCGAGCAGAGCTGAGTGGCCAAACTGTGGTATTAGGCCAAAACTATTGGCTGGGTTAGATGCAGAAAAAAATTATATTCAATTTGCAACCTGATGGAGGTCAGTATAGATGGACTAATAGAGAAAGTCCCACACACTGCTAGAAGGCCAAATATTTTTTCAGAGCTAGATGCAGACAAAAAATTATTTTTAATTTGCAACCTGATGGAGGTCAGTATAGATGGACTAATAGAGAAAGTCCCACACACTGCTAGAAGGCCAAATATTTTTTCAGAGCTAGATGCAGACAAAAAATTATTTTCAGTTTGCAACCTGATGGAGGTCAGTATAGATGGACTAATAGAACAAGTCCCACACACAGCTAGAAGCCCAAATATTTTTTCAGAGGTAGATGCAGAAAAAAATTATATTCAGTTTGCAACCTGATGGAGGTCTGTATAGATGGATTAATAGAACAAGTCCCACACACAGCTAGAAGCCCAATATATTTTCAGAGGTAGATGCAGAAAAAATATATATTCAGTTCGTAACCTGATGGAGGTCAGTATAGATGGACTAATAGAGAAAGTCCCACACACTGCTAGAAGGCCAAACATTTTTTCAGAGCTGGATGCAGATAAAAATTATTTTTAATTTGCAACCTGATGGAGGTCAGTATAGATGGACTAATAGAGAAAGTCCCACACACTGCTAGAAGGCCAAATATTTTTTCAGAGCTAGATGCAGACAAAAAAATATTTTCAGTTTGCAACCTGATGGAGGTCAGTATAGATGGACTAATAGAACAAGTCCCACACACAGCTAGAAGCCCAAATATTTTTTCAGAGGTAGATGCAGAAAAAAATTATATTCAGTTTGCAACCTGATGGAGGTCTGTATAGATGGATTAATAGAACAAGTCCCACACACAGCTAGAAGCCCAATATTTTTTCAGAGGTAGATGCAGAAAAAATATATATTCAGTTTGCAACCTGATGGAGGTCAGTATAGATGGACTAATAGAGAAAGTCCCACACACTGCTAGAAGGCCAAATATTTTTTCAGAGCTAGATGCAGACAAAAAATTATTTTTAATTTGCAACCTGATGGAGGTCAGTATAGATGGACTAATAGAGAAAGTCCCACACACTGCTAGAAGGCCAAATATTTTTTCAGAGCTGGATGCAGATAAAAATTATTTTTAATTTGCAACCTGATGGAGGTCAGTATAGATGGACTAATAGAGAAAGTCCCACACACTGCTAGAAGGCCAAATATTTTTTCAGAGCTGGATGCAGATAAAAATTATTTTTAATTTGCAACCTGATGGAGGTCAGTATAGATGGACTAATAGAGAAAGTCCCACACACAGCTAGAAGCCCAATATTTTTTCAGAGGTAGATGCAGAAAAAATATATATTCAGTTTGTAACCTGATGGAGGTCAGTATAGATGGACTAATAGAGAAAGTCCCACACACTGCTAGAAGGCCAAACATTTTTTCAGAGCTGGATGCAGATAAAAATTATTTTTAATTTGCAACCTGATGGAGGTCAGTATAGATGGACTAATAGAGAAAGTCCCACACACTGCTAGAAGGCCAAATATTTTTTCAGAGCTAGATGCAGACAAAAAAATATTTTCAGTTTGCAACCTGATGGAGGTCAGTATAGATGGACTAATAGAACAAGTCCCACACACAGCTAGAAGCCCAAATATTTTTTCAGAGGTAGATGCAGAAAAAAATTATATTCAGTTTGCAACCTGATGGAGGTCTGTATAGATGGATTAATAGAACAAGTCCCACACACAGCTAGAAGCCCAATATTTTTTCAGAGGTAGATGCAGAAAAAATATATATTCAGTTTGCAACCTGATGGAGGTCAGTATAGATGGACTAATAGAGAAAGTCCCACACACTGCTAGAAGGCCAAATATTTTTTCAGAGCTAGATGCAGACAAAAAATTATTTTTAATTTGCAACCTGATGGAGGTCAGTATAGATGGACTAATAGAGAAAGTCCCACACACTGCTAGAAGGCCAAATATTTTTTCAGAGCTGGATGCAGATAAAAATTATTTTTAATTTGCAACCTGATGGAGGTCAGTATAGATGGACTAATAGAGAAAGTCCCACACACTGCTAGAAGGCCAAATATTTTTTCAGAGCTGGATGCAGATAAAAATTATTTTTAATTTGCAACCTGATGGAGGTCAGTATAGATGGACTAATAGAGAAAGTCCCACACACTGCTAGAAGGCCAAATATTTTTTCAGAGCTAGATGCAGAAAAAAATTATATTCAGTTTGCAACCTGATGGAGGTCAGTATAGATAGACTAATAGAACAAGTCCCCCACACAGCTAGAAGCCCAAATATTTTTTCAGAGGTAGATGCAGATAAAAATTATTTTTAATTTGCAACCTGATGGAGGTCAGTATAGATGGACTAATAGAGAAAGTCCCACACACTGCTAGAAGGCCAAATATTTTTTCAGAGCTAGATGCAGACAAGAAATTATTTTCAGTTTGCAACCTGATGGAGGTCAGTATAGATGGACTAATAGAACAAGTCCCACACACAGCTAGAAGCCCAAATATTTTTTCAGAGGTAGATGCAGAAAAAAATTATATTCAGTTTGCAACCTGATGGAGGTCTGTATAGATGGATTAA
The DNA here is from genome assembly GCF_046119375.1 of Phyllobates terribilis. Lineage (NCBI taxonomy): Eukaryota > Metazoa > Chordata > Amphibia > Anura > Dendrobatidae > Phyllobates > Phyllobates terribilis. The sequence goes on from NW_027362770.1 coordinate 87,327,545, forward strand.
TAGAACAAGTCCCACACACAGCTAGAAGCCCAAATATTTTTTCAGAGGTAGATGCAGAAAAAAATTATATTCAGTTTGCAACCTGATGGAGGTCTGTATAGATGGATTAATAGAACAAGTCCCACACACAGCTAAAAGCCCAATATTTTTTCAGAGGTAGATGCAGAAAAAAAATATATTCAGTTTGCAACCTGATGGAGGTCAGTATAGATGGACTAATAGAACAAGTCCCACACACTGCTAGAAGCCCAAATATTTTTTCAGAGGTAGATGCAGAAAAAAATTATATTCAGTTTGCAACCTGATGGAGGTCTGTATAGATGGATTAATAGAACAAGTCCCCCACACAGCTAGAAGCCCAATATTTTTTCAGAGGTAGATGCAGAAAAAAAATATATTCAGTTTGCAACCTGATGGAGGTCAGTATAGATGGACTAATAGAGAAAGTCCCACACACTGCTAGAAGGCCAAATATTTTTTCAGAGCTAGATGCAGAAAAAAATTATATTCAGTTTGCAACCTGATGGAGGTCAGTATAGATGGACTAATAGAACAAGTCCCACACACTGCTAGAAGCCCAAATATTTTTTCAGAGCTAGATGCAGAAAAAAATTATATTCAATTTGCAACCTGATGGAGGTCAGTATAGATGGACTAATAGAATGATGCTATGCCCAAAAGATTTTACTTCACTAGGTGCAGTAAAAAAATTGGTATTCTATACACAGGTGGTATATCTTGCAACACAGATAGGCTACTCCACTGACTAACACACTCTGTAATAGGCCAAAAAGGATTTGCTTTGCTAGATTCAGCCAAATGCTGTGAAAAAAACTTGCACAGCACTGGCACAGACCTGCCTGGCAAAAACTGTTAGGAACTGATGTAACCTAGTCCTGAAAAGGACTCCAATTACAATTAGTCTTTACTCCCACAATCTATCTATTTAAGAGCACAGACCTGCCTGATAAAAGTCATAGGAAATGCTGTAACCTAGTCCTTAAAAGGACTGCAATCACAGCTATTCCCTACTCCCAAGCTATCTGTAGATTTGTGCGAAAATTGGCTTGAAATTAACAAGGTATAGCGCACACAGCAACAGCGGTGCCGTCTAACACGCAGCTGCAGCAGTGAGAAAATGGTGGCGACGGGGAAAATGGCTTGGTCTTATAGGGCAAGGACATGTGACATACACTGCCAATGACACATGCCCTTGCTTGTGTGAAAAAAGCACTTCGCTCCGTGTGTGCGCTGCTGATAGGCTGACAGATTGCACCTCCCCACTGTAAATGCGGGAAAGAGAAAAAAAAATGGAGATCTTCATTATTCCTGCAGAGATCCATCCCCTGCCCCTCCCCCCACCCCGCTGTACACTCAAACTGCGTATTAATATTAATTTTCATCATTACTGAGAAAAAATTGAGTTATGATTTTGGTGCACAAACAGTTATCGAACATAACCTCGAACAGCCGAATTTTTCTCAAATCGTTCGTGTTCGCCGAACGGCTCGAACACCGCCCAAAACAGCTCGAATTTGAGATTGGCGAACAGTTCGAGTAGAACAACGCTCATCTCTAATTACAATGTAGGAAGGTAACCTACAATGCAATAGATGAGGCTACAAAAAATAGGCTAATAAAATAGGCTAATACTAATCTGGCTGGGGCTGCAGGGCCCAATGCTGCAGAAAGGCTCCTCTATCTACTCCTATATAGTGTGTTTGGAACCAATGTAGCTGAATAAGGATGGAACCACCACACTAATAGGAGAAATCAGGAAAAATGTTCAATTAGCAAAAAAGGACAATGTATGAGGCAGTGACGCACGATGAGCGCACTATAACCAGACGTGGCTGAAGCACACACTACAGGGTGAGCTGCACTCACACACCAGACCTTGCAGACAGCGGTGAACAGTGCAGATGCAGAGCACTGTGCACTAGCGCTGCAAGACAAAAACAAATTCTCTATCTACTCCTATATAGTGTGTTTGGAACCAATTTAGCTGAATATGGATGGAACCACCACACTAATAGGAGATATCAGGATAAATGATCAATTAGCAAAAAAGGACAATGTATGAGGCAGTGACACACACTGAGTGCACTACAACCAGACGTGGCTGAAGCACACACTACGGGGTGAGCTGCACTCACACACCAGACCTTGCAGACAGCGGTGAACAGCACAGAGAACTGTGCACTAGCACTGCAAGGCACAGCGATTTATAAAGTAGCTTGGGTAAAGCAGAATAGACCAAATAGGTAGCTAAAACTGTCCCTCAGAACAACAGCGTCCTATCCCTAACTGAATTCACAGCAGAGTGAGCTCAAAATGGCGGCGGCGGCTTTTATAGTGCATCATGACATAATTTCAGCAGCCAATCACAGCCATGCCATTAGTTAAGATGCCTACATGCCTAACAGGATGTGCCCACACTTCTTAGGATCCTCATTGGCTGAATAAAATGAAACTGGCTCATTGCATTATGGGAACTTCCGATTCCGGTATACGATATTGTAAAGGTATCGGAATTAAGTATCGGAATTCCGATACTGCGAATATCGGCCGATATTTCAGTATCGGAATGCTCAACGCTATTAATAACCTATAAAGAGAAAAGAGAAAAGAAAGGGAAAAAGGGGATCAGATGCACTACATGGCAGTACATAAACTTATAACGGTTAGCTATATATGAATACTGACCCAATATTCACTAATTCAGGATAAACTCCCTCCCAAATCCTTAAATCTATATCAATTAATGTTGCAGTTCATATTCCCTATTCAAACACTTGGGTGTCAGGATTTGAAGAGTATGTATCCAGAAAGATTTGCGTTCTTTTAATCTCTTAATGCGATCATCCCCTCTTCTATTTAGAGGTATATGATCAATCACCTGGTATCTGAGTTGTGATATCATATGGGACATAGCAGAGAAATGGGCCGGGATCAGTAAACGTGTGCGTCCACACCTAATGGTGGATTTATGTTGCGAGATGCGGTATCGGATATGCTGGGTCATCTTCCCAACAGATCCAAGACCGCATGGACACTTAATAAGATAAATGACATAACTAGAATCAGATGAAAAATATCCATTAATGGGGTATCGTTTACCTGAATGTGGATGTGTGAAGGACTCTCCCTTCATAACATTGGAACATTGGAGACATCCCAACCTGGGAAATGTGCCTCCACGTGGAGTCGCTAAAGTGCGTTGAATTGGTCCTGTCCGTGTGGAACCCACATCCGCCCTGACCAAATGGTCTAGAATATTTTGAGGTCTCTTATAATATAATAGGGGTGTATTAGAGAATTCTGGTACAGTAGGGTATGACTGTTTTAATAGAGGCCAATGACGCTGGATGCATTTATAGACTGCTCTACTGAAAGGATGGTACCTATTTCTGAATGCTACTTGAGGAGATTTATTTACAATATGAGTTACTTTAGTTTGTTGTTTCAGAACTTCATAAGGGTTACCTCTTTGACCAAATTTCACATCCATTTCTTTATGTCTAATGTCCCTTATGGTACTATCGGAGACAATCTGGTCAATCCTACAATGCTGAGATTTAGGTAAGGATTTTTTCACATGATGCGAGTGACAGCTCGAGTATAGTAATAGACTATTTTTATCGGTCAGTTTTACATATAAGTCACTTCCAAGTTTTCCTGCGTCGGTTAGTGAAATCATTGTATCCAGGAAATGGATGACCCGTGTGTCATGGTGTATCGTAAAGGTAAGATTGGGTACTCTAGTGTTAAGGTCGTCAAAAAACTCAGTCAGCTGTTTATCTGTGACAGTCCAGATCATGAAAACGTCATCAATATAGCGTCTCCAATATAACACATACGTATTTTAAAAGCTATGGGTATATACAAAATTCTTTTCGAAGTCTGCCATAAAGATATTAGCATAGGGAGGCACCACGTTTGAGCCCATCGCCGTTCCCCTCCTCTGTAGGTAGAATTGATCCTCAAAAAGAAAAAAATGAGGGTAAGGAGTAGTGTTGAGCCACCCCCGTAGTGTTCGAGTTCGGTTCGTCGAACACCCGTGTGTTCGCCGAACTGTTCGTCGAACACCTTCGAACACCGTTAAAACCAATGGCAGGCAAACAAAAACACATAGAAACACATAGAAAACACCTTCAAAGGTGTCCAAAAGCTGACAAACTGCTCAGAAGACACAACTAACACATGGAAAAGTGACAAGTACATATAGTCATGCGAAAAGAAAAGAGGTGGAGGAGTAAAAGGAGGGGGAGACACAGATATAGGCATGTCATGCCCTTCTAAAATCCAAAAAGTGAGAAGCCGACACGTTCAGTCCGCTCCTGCCCGTGCCACCTCCGTGTCGCCGGGTTTGTGCCAGAGCCGCGGTGAACCCTGATGGCCAGCCCCCCTCTCCCAATACTGGTGCCTGTCCGCTGGTGGGTCGAGCGAGCCCCCCTGTGGTGGAGGCAGCTCTAAGCTTTTTAATTTAAATTGTCTCTCTAATTTGAATAAATACACTTTAAATCCATTTACAAGGATCTATTGGAGGGCAAGTCTCATGCCAGCAGCCGCGTAATTCCAGCTCCAGTAGCGTCCACTAAAGCTGCTGCAGTTAAAAAGCTTTTATAAGGATCGAGCTCGGCTGTCCACCGCAAGGCATCCTACTGCCAGTCCCAGCCCCTATGCCTTGGGGTGCCTCCTGATGCTCTTCACTGAGTATCCCGTGGTCCCGAAGCATTTCCTTTGAAAAAATTAAGTGTCCAAACTACAGGTGGTTTAGCTTGCTTAACAGCCGGGATAATCCGCTGACTAGCAGACACTGCTACTAGGCACAAAGTATTTCCTGGGCTAGATGCAGTTAAAAATTTGTAATTAGATACTCTCGTTGGATGCTGAGAAAGCATTCCATAGAGTCTCCTGGTACGCCATATATGATTCTCTTAAAAAGCTTGGGGTAGGGGTCTAGGGGACCCTTTTATAGCCAAAATCACAGCCCTGTATCGCAATACGTCACCTAGGCTGAAGATAAATGGAACTGTAGCACCCTGAGGGCTCGGTTGCTACAGAGGTATTGCACCTCACCCAGAAATGTGATATCTCACTCTCAGGTAAGGATGGAGTGTGGATCAGGACCCGACACCTGCATGCATTACACCACATTGCCATGGGGCAGGGCGACCAATATGCCCCTGAGATGGGCACGACAGTCCCTGTCCCTGGCTGGAGTGGGGGGAGGGAACACTGAGGAAGGGGAACCCTGTAGTGCAGGAGCAGGGAGGAAGCAGTTCCTGGGTGCATTGAGAAGGGAGTATAAAAGGTGGGCACCATCTTAGTTTAGTGCAGAGAAGTCTGAGCAGAAGTGGCAGGGAGCAGGGGCACTGCATGAGCTCTGCTCCGGAGGCGGGCCTAGTAACAGAGGCCCAGGCCTGGAAGAGGGAGAAGGAAGGAAGAGGAGCGGAGAAGGCTCCAGGAACGAGGAACGAAGGGATCCCAGGGGTGCGGACGGGCGAGTCGCCACCGCACGCCCGAATCCACCTGCATGGAGGGGTCAGGCCAAAGGGGGAGACCGGTCCCCGAAACTAGTGGAGGCAGGAAACGACCCTCAGCTAGAAACCGGAGGCTGTGACATTTTATGTGGCGCAGCCCCTCGCTACACCCGCTAGGAGGGCAGCACATAGGGTCAGGGAAACTGGCGCCAAGTTTACCAAGAGGAGGCCCGAGGCAGCCGGACAGAAGGGTTGGTAAGAAAGGCCAGACAAAGGACACACAAAGGGGGTCCTGTGAAGCGCTCCAAAGTTATCTGGGAGTTGTCTGAGCCCCTCACCTGGTGAGCACAGTACGACGTGGGCAGCCGTTACCTGCAGACGTGGTGTGGATAATAAGAACTGTGAGTAAAGGCCCTGGACTGCATCACTGACTCCGTGTCGTTACTGCTGCTGCCCTGCACCATCACCCCCATCCTCCGCATACACTGCCCTGAGACTATACTCCTCCCGTGGGGAGTTATGCTACGCTCTGCTGCACCCACAACACCAGCCTCAGCGGTCTGCCCTGCAGCGGCGGTTCACTCTGACCGCAATCCACGGGTGGCGTAGTCGGACATTTAAACATCAAAACCACATAAATAGTTCCGCCACTGGTTTGACCACCCTGAGCCACGGAACCGGGTCGCCGCCACGAAGACTACAACCACCAGCATCCTCCAAAAAGGGTCCGGCTCTGGGTGTCCCAAGGCCCAGGGGGTGCATCAGAACATTTTCATCACCTTTCACAATCACCAATGGGACAAGGCAGGGATGTCCTCTGTCCCCTCTCTTATACATCCTAGTGACGGAGCACCTGCTCTCATCAATTCGCCATAACCCCAATATTAGGTGGATTGAGGTGGGAGGCACCGAGTACAAGTGCTCTCTATTTGCTGATGATGTACTAGTATATATCACTCAATCACATATATCCATCCATGCTGTTATGGCTGAAATAGATCACTTTGTTACATGGTCAAATTTTAAAATCAATGCAGCGAAGTCTGAGGCCCTCGATGTCTCCCTCCCCAAATCCATATAGGATTCCATCCAGTCCAACTTTCCCTTTGCCTGGCCCTCACAGGGTATCAAATACTTAGGAATTCCTATTCATAGAGACCTCTCCCATCTATGTTATCTTAATTTTGGGCCCTTTATTGAACAACTCCATACAGACCACGGTTGGCAAGTTAGAACTGTAAGATTCACTACGTGAACCACTGGTGTTTTGCGGAAAAGCACATGTACACTGTGTTCCAAATTATTATGCAAAAAGTGTTTAGGAGTGATAAGGGAAGAATTTGTTTGTTTGTCAGTTAAACTCATTGATGGTGATGTGTGTCAGGGCTCTTTATATCACTGTAAGCAATTGCAGACACCAGTGCTAATTAGTTTGGCAGGTGTGTCCAATGAAAGGCAAGACTACTTAAGAAGGCTGTCTCACATTATTAAGCAGCCTACATTTTCTGCCAAAATGGGAAAGAAAAAGGATGTGTCGGCTGCTGAGAAGCAACAAATTGTGGAGTGTTTAGGTCAAGGCATGACTACAATCAACATTGTGCGATGATCAGGATGAAGTGTCTTGGCAATCAAGAAGTATGTAGCTGATTCACAGTACACACGTGTGCGTGCTGATAAGGGCAAATTGAGGACTCTTTCCTACAGGCAATTACGTCAGGTTAAAAGAGCAGCGGCAAAAAAGCCTTGTCATAGCAGCAGACAAGTTTTTGAAGCTGCTGGTGCCTCCAACGTCCCCCGAACAACAAGATGCAGGGTCCTTCAGAGGTTTGCAGCTGTGCATATGCCATCCTGTCGACCTCCTCTATCCACTTCACACAAGCAGAAACGGCTCCAGTGGGCCAAACATTACATGAAGACTGATTTCAAAACTGTTTTGTTCACGGATGAGTGCCGTGCAGCGCTCGATGGTCCAGATGGATGGAGTGGAGGATGGCTGGTTGATGGACACCCCACGCAAACACGGCTACAGCGCCAACAAGGAGGAGGTGGAGTAATGTTTTGGGCTGGAATCATGGGGAGAGAGATTGTCGGCCCCTTTAGGATCCCTGAAGGTGCTAAAGATGAACTCCATAATGTATGTGGATTTTCTCAAACAGCACTTCCTGCCATGGTTCAAGAAGAAGAACCATGTATTTCACAGCAAGATCATTTTTTTGCATGATAATGCACCATCTCATGCTGCACATAAAACATCTGCATCTCTGGCTGATATGGGCATAAAAGGGGACAAACTTATGGTGTGACCTCCATGCTCCCCTGACCTCTACCCCATTCAGAACCTCTGGAGCATCATCAAAAGGAGTGTCTATGATGGCGGGAGGCAGTTCACATCTAAGCAACAGCTCTGGGAGGGTATTCTGTCCTCATGCAAAACAATTGAAGCAGAAACCATCCAAAATCTGACAAATTCAATGGACGAGAGAGTTCAGAAGCTCCTTTCGAACAAGGGGTCCTATGTGAAAATGTAACATCACCTAGAATAAAGTTTTGAGTTGAAAACTGTTTGATTTCAGTTTCTAATAACCTGCTAATGCTTATAATTTCAAAAATGACCATTTTTTTGGTCTTTATTAAAATGAAAAGGTTGATCGAAAAGTTTGGGGGATCTAAGAGTGTGGCAACCCAGTAGTCATGATTACTTCGAATTCTGACAATATGAGGGTCATGTTGCAGGTAGTGCAGCAAGAAGGCACTTATGTGTCTTGCGCATCTCGGAGCCCCAAAATTATTTTCCGGGCTAGATGCAGCTACAAATTATTATTAATTTTAAATCTGGTGGAGCTTAGTATAGATGGGCTAATAGGATCAGTGCTGCACACTGCTACAAAGCCCAAATTATTTTCGAGTCAAGATACAAATAAACATGATTAGTAATTTGAAAGCTTAAAACGGTTGGTAGGGTGATTTTAACCAATCATCAAGCTTTTACTCTCCCCAGGATGACACAGGGGTAGAAAAGTCGTTTCGGATCCATGATTTGTTCATCTTTATGAACGTGAGTCTGTCTACATTATTAGTGGAGAGCCGCGTGCGCTTATCTGTCAGCACACCACCAGCAGCGCTGAACACACGTTCAGACAGAACGCTGGCTGCGGGGCATGACAAGATCTCCAAGGCGTAAGTGGCTAGCTCCGGCCATTTATCCAGATTGGAAGCCCAAAAAGAGCAAGGGTCCAGTGACACCGTCATGGCTTCAATGTTTACTTGGAGATACTCCTGTACCAACGTCTCTAGGCGTTGACTATGTGTCAGACTTCTTGTCTCCTGTGGCCTTGCAAAGGATGGGCTAAAAAAGTGGTGAAATGATTCCGCAAAATTGATGTTACCAGCAGATACTGTGGTTCTGTTACGGTTTGAGTGCTGAACACTTGACGGTCCCACGGTTGGCAAGTTGGAACTGTGAGATTCACTACGTGCACCACTGGTGTTTTGTGGAAAAGCACATGTAAGATATGATACTCCTGCATGCGTGCATCCCTTTCTATGGCAGGAATAATTTCTGCAAATTTACTTTTGTACCGGGGATCTAACAGTGTGGCAACCCAGTAGTCAGGATTATTTCTAATTCTCACAATTCGAGGGTCATGTTGCAGGTAGTGCAGCAAGAAGGCACTCATGTGTGTTGCGCATCCAGGAGCACCAAGTCCCTGTTGTGTTGGTGGCGAGGTAACAATCATGCTTCCTTCCTCTGTCCTCTCCCCCCAACCTCGCACAACAGAAATGTGATCAAGGTCTCCCTCATCTGATGAGTCTTCCATCAGTTCGTCCTCCACTTCTTCCTGGGCTCCTGCACCTTCCTCACTAGTTTGGCTGCTACCATGCGCCCTGGTAAAACCATCTCCCCCACCCTCACATGCCTGCCGCCTTGGTGCTGCCGACCGTCTGGACCTTGCAGATGTTAGCCCTTCCGCATATGACGCGCCCCCTGGGCCTGTGTTGTGTAGCGTTGCGCACGCGGGGACTACCCGGAGCCGGATCTGTTGGGGATAGTAGTCCTCGTGGCGGTGACCCGGTCCGTGCCCAGGGTGTCAAACTAAGTGGCGGAATTTAGTAGAAGATGTTATAGTGTTCGACTACGCCACCCGTTGAATGCGGTTATGAAGCCGCCGCTGCAGGGCAGACCGCTGAGGCCGGTGGTACGGTTGTGCAGCGTGGATAGTATAACCCCCAACGGGAGGGGTATGGCCTCAGGGCAGCGGACGTGGATGATGGGGATAGCAGAATTGCACGCAGGCACCAGGAACCACTCAGAGACGGTGCGGTGTAGTTCAGGGTCTTTACTGGTGGCAAAGGTAGACCCTCCCGGGAGTACTGGCTAGCGATCGGGGTCTGGTCAGTCCGTGAGCAGATAGGATCTCCCCCGGCCAGGCGGAGTTGTAGGCCTCCCCAACTTATTGTACTCTCCCTGGCTACCTTGCTAGAAGCGGGTAAAAGCAGCCCACGTCCCTGAGTGTACCGTGTGGTGCTCACCCGTATGGCCGGTGACTCGGGGCCTTCTGGTAGCCTCCGCTCCACAACGGCGGTGCTGGTCCCTTGCGTGTGACCGTGCCTTCGGGTTTCTTGGCCAGAGGACCTGAAATCCCCTGCCGGTCGGTTTCTGCTGCTGGGTATGGATCAGTCCCCACAGCCTCGGACTCCGTGTCCGGTGAGATCTCTTCAGTCAGGACGAGCTCTACAGCTTCCAGTCTCTGACCCCTTTTATCACTGCTCCCACAGAGCTCCTGATCTTGCTCTCCCTGTATCTGCTCCACTCCAGACCAGACTGTGTCTCTGTCTGGGACTCCTCTTCTTCTCTTCTAACCCTGCCTCAGCCCCAGTTTATATAGGGGAAGTTCTTCCCCTCCCAGGACTGGGCAGGAGGTGTGGCATGCTTAGGATACCTGACCAGGAGACCTCCCACCTGCTCTCAGACGTAATAATGCTATTACTGTGGTAACCAGACCCCTGGGGTTCCACATTCCCCCCTTAGTAAAATTTAGTACTCCAGGACTAAACATATTTTTGAAAACATAACAGGGTATAAACAGGAACAATACAATAAGGAAAAACACGTTAGGGTGGTCACGGCGTGTCCGCAACCGGGTGCAGTTTTTGAAGCAATAAGGGTGTCCATTTCACCAAAGAACAGGGAGCCGTAACCAGGTGGGGGTCTGTCCTACCCCGAGTCTTTTACAGTCTTTAGTCCGTTCCTGGGTTACGCTCCAAACATATATACAACAGAGTTCCGATAACTCCACAAAAGACATCTATAAAAATAACTGGAAAAACATAATTATTTACAAGCAACAGTAAACAGGTAAATACCAATAAAACAGTTTGAACACTTTAGATCCTCCAACGTACTGGCAACTGGCCTCTAGTGGCCCTAGTAGACCTACGGAGCTTACTGTCCGGTCCTGAGCTACAGGGTGTAGGGGCTGTCAAAGGTAAACTGGGCAGCTGTCTACGGGTTCTTTGGCTCACTAGGGGCACGGCAGGCTCACTATAAGCAGAGGGTCGATTCTCCTGGTCTGCTTGTGTGGGGTCTTCCGCCTCCTGGACCGGCTGCTCTTCCAGCTCTACCTGTTTTTCCGTAGGCACTTGGGATGCTGGCTGGAGGAAGGTGAGGACGGGTACCACAACAGCGCCATTTGCTTGTGTCCAAGACCGAGGGAAGTCTCTGAGTACAGTACTGACCATCTCTTCCCTTTCCTCTGCGGGTCGAGGGTTTTCTTGATCTTCTTCAGGGTTTCGTAGCTGCTCGGGACACTTCTTCAGGTGATCTCGGGAGACAATGGCTGTGGTTTCTCCTCCATCCTTACTGATTGTGCAGATTTTTGGGTTTTCATGGCTCGATGGCAGTACGGTGTACGGGTCCTTCTCCCACTGGTCGTCCAACTTGTGGAGCCGTCTCTTCCTTTTCAAGACCTGCTCTCCAGGTACCAGGGGAACAGCGGGAGCATGCTGGTTGTAAGTCTTCTCCTGTCTTTCTCTTGCTTGACAGAGACTTCGCTCAACGCTCTCCTGTACTTTCCGGTACTGCTGCTGCCTCTCTGTGTCCCAGTCTGCTTCTGGTGAAGTGTCCTCGGGTGTCAGGACTCCCATATCCAGATCAACAGGCAGCTTACCAGGTCTTGCTCTCATTAGGTAAGCCGGGGTACAGTTGGTAGAACCTACAGGGATGTGGTTGTATAGGTCCACCAGATCAGGCAGTTTCTCAGGCCACAGACTGCGTTCTTCCAGGGGCAACGTTTTCAGAAGGTCCATCACCACCTGGTTCATCTTCTCGCAGAGTCCATTGGTTTGCGGATGATAGGGTGTTGTTCTTATCTTCCGGCAGCCATACAGAGTGCAGAACTCCTGGAAGACTTCCGCTTCAAAGGCAGGTCCCTGGTCCGTCAGCACCTGCTCTGGGTATCCGTGTGGACGGCAGAAGTGCTGCTGAAAGGCTCTAGCTGCTGTTTGAGCCGTTAAGTCCTTGACGGGGACTACAACCAAGAACCGGGAGTAGTGATCCACGATGGTTAACGCATAGACGTAGCCACTTCTGCTGGGGGTCTGTTTTACATGATCCAAGGCTACCAGTTCCAACGGCTGCCTGGTGACGATGGACTGCAGGGGAGTCTTCTGGCTGGCACGGTGCTTCCTTCTTAGGTTGCATGGGCCACAGTCTCTGCACCACCTCTCGATGGTTCCTCTCATGCCTACCCAGTGGAACCGCCCGCGCAGCAGGAACTCCAGCTTCTTCCATCCTAAGTGCCCAGCTCCGTCGTGGTATACCTCCAGTACCATAGCCGCGTCTCTTCTTGGCACCACTACTTGCCAGATCAGTTCATGCGTCCGGGAGTTAACCATTCTATGGCACAACTTCCCCTTGTAAAGGAACAGTCGACTCTTCTCAGCCCACAGTTGCTTGGTTTCCTCCGGAGCATCTGGGTCAAGGCGAGCATCTGGCTGAGTCAGCATCTCCTTCACCAGTCGGACGGCGGGGTCACTGTCTTGCGTTTCCGCCCAGTTGTAATGAGGTAAGGGGTTGAACGTAGCGGATTGCTTACCCCTTACACGGTGGGAATACTGGGTAGTCCCATGACGGTGGAACACGGGGAGTTCAACTTCTTCCAGTTCCTCCGGATCTTCCCCTACGTCCGGTAGGTTTGGCATTCTGGACAAGGCATCCGCGTTGGTATTGGAGCGTCCTGCCCGGTATTTGATTGTGAACTCATAGTTGGACAGGCGGGCCATCCATCTCTGCTCCAGGGCACCGAGGCTTGCAGTGTCCAGGTGTGTCAACGGGTTGTTATCCGTGTACACGGTGAACCGGGAAGAGGCGAGGTAGTGCTTAAAGCGTTCGGTGACTGCCCACACCACTGCCAGGAACTCTAGCTTGAATGAGCTGTAATTCTCAGGGTTTCTTTCGGTGGGTCGCAGTTTTCGGCTGGCGTAAGCAATTACCCGTTCTCTCCCCTGCTGGATCTGGGACAGTACGGCTCCTAGCCCGATGTTACTTGCGTCGGTGTAGAGGATAAAGGGCTGGCTGTAATCAGGGCATGCCAGGATTTCATCCCCCATGAGGGCCATCTTCAGCTGGCGGAAGGACTCTTCTTCCAGCTTCTCCCATCTGAAGGGCGGCTTCTGGTTCTTGGCCTTCCTGGACTGGCCTATCAGGAGGTCCTGCATAGGAGCTGCCTTTTTGGTGAAACCGGGAATGAATCTTCGGTAGTAGCCTACCAACCCGAGGAACTGCCGCACTTCCCTTACGCTGGAGGGTCTTGGCCATTCCTTAATCGCGGTGATCTTATCAGGGTCGGGAGCCACTCCGTCAGCACTCACCACGTGTCCCAGGTACTGCACTTTTGGTTTTAGCAGGTGACACTTCGACGGTTTCACCTTCAGACCGTAGTTTGCCAGGGCTTCAAACACTTCCGCCAGGTGTTTCAGGTGGTCCTCGTAGGTTTTGGAATAAACTATAACATCGTCCAGGTACAGCAGGACCGTCTCAAAGTTCCGGTGTCCCAGACAGCATTCCATCAATCGTTGGAAGGTTCCTGGTGCGTTGCAGAGTCCGAACGGCATGCAGGTAAACTCGCTAAATCCCATCGGGGTGGTGAATGCGGTCTTCTCCCGGTCCGCCTCTGCTACAGGAACCTGCCAGTACCCGCTAGTGAGATCCAAAGTGGAGAAGAAGTTAGCAGATTTTAAAGCAGCCAAAGACTCCTCTATCCTTGGTAAGGGGTACGCATCTTTGTGTGTGATACGGTTGATTTTCCGGTAATCTACACACATTCTCATGGTGTTGTCTTTCTTTTTAACCAAGACTAGTGGAGCTGCCCAGGGGCTACAGCTATCCCTGATTACCCCAGCCTCCTTCATGTCTCTAAGCATCCCCTTGGCGTGTTGGTAGTGTGCAGGGGGTACGGGACGATACCTCTCCTTTATGGGAGGATGGTCTCACGTGGGGATGTGATGTTCCACTCCCTTTACCCGCCCGAAGTCTAGCGGGTGTTTACTGAACACTCTCTCGTATTCCTGGATCACCCAGTAGACTCCCTGCTTGTGGTGAGCGGGTGTGGAGTCAGTACCCAAATGCAGTTGCTGACACCAGTCCTCCATTTGTTGCTTAGAGCCGTTACATTCCTCTGGATGAGATGGAGGCAAGGGTTCCACAGACTGTACAGAATTTTGGTTGATGGTATACAATTTGGCTAGCGTAGCATACCGGGGCAGGTACACTTCCCTCTTCCCGATATTTATTATGCGAACGGGCACCCTCCCATGGCGTACATCAACCACCCCCCGTGCCGTCAAAATGGTGGGCCTACTGTCTGAGTAGACTGGTTCTACCATTGCCTGGTAATCTCTACCTCTCAGACCAATAGCTGCCCGGCACCAAATCATCATTTCACTTTTCGGGGGCATGGCAATAGGGAAAGGGTCACACATTCTCACGCTACCAATCTCACCACCGGAGAGTTCCACCTGTTGCCGTCGCATCAGTGCCCGGATCTCTTTTTGGAGCACTCGCTGCTGGCCGGAGCTGGCGTTCTTGGCAACCTGCTGTAAAATGAGAATCACCTCTGCAAGACAATTTTCAATCACATTAGTTCCTAGAGTTATCTTTGGGTGACTCTCGCGCTTGTCAATGTCCACAATGATCAGTCCCTGTGCTGCCAGTTCGACTTTACCGATTTTAATGGTCTTCTCTTTAAATCCGATCTGTGACACGGGCTGACCATTGCTGGCGATGATACTCAAGTCGTCGTCAGGGTAGCGGGTTATATCCGAGTCATTCCAGTACTGCTTGAAGAGCACGTACGGGATGGTGGTGACCTGTGACCCGGTGTCCAGTAGGGCACTCATAGGAATGCCATCCAGTACCACAGGCAAGACTGGACGTCCTCCCACGTATTTGTCACGCCAGTTCGATGGGCCTGGTGATCTTATTCCTAGGGGTTGGCCCTCTACCCCAGGTTGTGCCAGTTTAAAGGACAGTACCTTGCCATATGTCCGGGTTGATTGCAGCGGCGGCAGATGGGTTGTCCGTCCTCGTTGTATCGGTCGCTGGGTTTTCCTCTGGCCGGTGGGGTCCTCCTTGGTCGGCGCCACGGGATGTCCTCCGGTCCGGATGCCAGCTGGATCTTCCCTGGAGTAGAAACCTGTAAAGACTGCACAGTTCGGGTTAGCGCAGCAACGCTTTTAGTTAGCTCTTGGACCTGATGGTGCAGGTCTGTAGCCGGGTCATTGTTTAAAGCCTGCGCATCAGCTCCCACAGGCCCTGCCGACAAGGGCGCCGTCTCCTGGTGGTAAGTGGTAATAGGGCGTCTGTGGGTCACAGTGCCACCTGGTGTCGGTTCTCGGAGCACCCGGATGGCTCTGTCCTTGAACTGTGCAAAGTCCAGATGAGGGTCCTGTAAGGCCATTGCCCGCAACTGGGTTCGGTGGGCATTGCAATGTAGACCCTCTATAAATTGTTCAGTCAACAACTTGTCTTCGTTTCCCACGCCGTCAGGGTCGGCCTGCTTAATGGCTCTCAGGGCCTCTTGTAGGTTTAGTGCATAGTCCCTTATATTCTCATGTGCCCGCTGCTTGCACCCGTAGAATCTAAGCTTGATCTCGGCTGAGGTACGGGTATCAAAGGTGTCCTTCAGCCGGGCTAGTATCTCTGCGACAGTCCTCCTCCTCCCAAGTGGCCAGGACTTTACCTCCCTTTGGGCTGCCCCTGTTAATTGAGCCACCAGGATGCTCACTTTTTGCTCCTCTGTGAGGGGGTACACCTGGAAGAGGCTATCCAGCCTTTCTCTGAAGTCATTTAGGGTATGTGACTCCCCTGAGTACTGGGGTAGCCAGGCTGCCCTCGGGATATAGGGCATGGTGAAAGGCATGACCGCAGCAGCGGTGGCGCTGGCGGTGGCTGTGGCAGTGAAGCTCTCCTCCGTATCCGACATCCTCCTCCCCCCTAGTGGACCGTGGCCTACCTTGCGATGATCCTCTTCCGTAGGCCGCGGCTCCGCAGTGGATCGTCAGGGTTGAGGACCTTCCGTCGCGCTCCTGTGACGTCGGCGTCTGCTGGGCTCCTTCCAGGACCTTACGCAACGTCCGGACGTGAGGCGGAGCTTCAGTTCTCGCGCGCTTTCGGAGTCCACGCCCCTCTTCTTCCCGCGCGGCGTCCTCAAGATGGCGTCCAATGGCGGGAAAACTCCACGGATGGCGGGAAGAAGGCAGAAGATGGCGTCGGATGGCGGGAAAACTCCACGGATGGCGGGAAGAAGGCAGAAGATGGCGTCGGATGGCGGGAATCTTCACCACAGGTAAGTTTAACAGTCTTTTTCAGGCACGCAGTACCCGGTGGTTGCGGGCACGGAATCCTGCCGACTACGCCAAAGTTGACGCGCCCCCTGGGCCTGTGTTGTGTAGCGTTGCGCACGCGGGGACTACCCGGTGCTGGATCTGTTGGGGATAGTAGTCCTCGTGGCAGTGACCCGGTCCGTGCCCAGGGTGTCAAACTAAGTGGCGGAATTTAGTAGAAGATGTTATAGTGTTCGACTACGCCACCCGTTGAATGCGGTTATGAAGCCGCCGCTGCAGGGCAGACCGCTGAGGCCGGTGGTACGGTTGTGCAGCGTGGATAGTATAACCCCCAACGGGAGGGGTATGGCCTCAGGGCAGCGGACGTGGATGATGGGGATAGCAGAATTGCACGCAGGCACCAGGAACCGCTCAGAGACGGTGCGGTGTAGTTCAGGGTCTTTACTGGTGGCAAAGGTAGACCCTCCCGGGAGTACTGGCTAGCGATCGGGGTCTGGTCAGTCCGTGAGCAGCTAGGATCTCCCCCGGCCAGGCGGAGTTGTAGGCCTCCCCAACTTATTGTACTCTCCCTGGCTACCTTGCTAGAAGCGGGTAAAAGTAGCCCACGTCCCTGATTGTACCGTGTGGTGCTCACCCGTATGGCCGGTGACTCGGGGCCTTCTGGTAGCCTCCGCTCCACAACGGCGGTGCTGGTCCCTTGCGTGTGACCGTGCCTTCGGGTTTCTTGGCCAGAGGACCTGAAATCCCCTGCCGGTCGGTTTCTGCTGCTGGGTATGGATCAGTCCCCACAGCCTCGGACTCCGTGTCCGGTGAGATCTCTTCAGTCAGGACGAGCTCTACAGCTTCCAGTCTCTGACCCCTTTTATCACTGCTCCCACAGAGCTCCTGATCTTGCTCTCCCTGTATCTGCTCCACTCCAGACCAGACTGTGTCTCTGTCTGGGACTCCTCTTCTTCTCTTCTAACCCTGCCTCAGCCCCAGTTTATATAGGGGAAGTTCTTCCCCTCCCAGGACTGGGCAGGAGGTGTGGCATGCTTAGGATACCTGACCAGGAGACCTCCCACCTGCTCTCAGACGTAATAATGCTATTACTGTGGTAACCAGACCCCTGGGGTTCCACACATACAACTCCTCCTCCTCTACTTCCTCCACCTCCTCTTGTGCCACCACCTGACTCCGAATTCTGTTTAACATGTGCTCCAGCATGTAAATCACCGGAATAGTCATGCTGATAATGGCATCGTCAGTACTAAACATCTTCGTCGCCATTTCAAAACTGTGCAGAAGGGTGCATAGGTCCCTGATCTGAGACCACTCCTCCAGCGTGATTTGCCCCACCTTCGGATCTCGTTGGCCCAGGCTATACGTCAGAACGTATTGCACCAGGGCTTGTCGGTGCTGCCACAGTCGCTGCAACATGTGCAGAGTTGAATTCCACCGGGTAGGCACATCGCATTTTAGCCGGTGAAGTGGCAGGCCCAACGACTTCTGTAGAGATGTAAGTCGCTGAGCTGCGGGATGCGAACGGCGGAAGTGAGCACACAGCGACCGTGCCCTCTGCAGAAGGCCATCTAGTCTGGGATAGTGGGCTAAAAATTGCTGGACAACCAGGTTCAACACGTGAGCCATACAAGGCACGTGTGTGACATTGCCCCGGCGAAGGGCCGCACCCAGGTTTGCAGCATTGTCGCACACGGCCTTCCCTGGTTTCAGGTCCAGTGGAGACAACCATTCATGAAATTGGTTCTCCAGAGCTGACCACAACTCCTCAGCTGTGTGACTCACATTTCCCAGACATTTCAAAGTAAAAACCGCCTGATGACGTTGAGCCCTACTGCCAGCATAGTAAGGAGGTGTGCAGGATCCCTTCTGCGCAGTTAGAAAGCTTGTGGCATGACAAGACAGGCTTTGGGTGCAGGTGGAAGACCGAGAGGAGGTTGAGGAGGCAGAAGCAGTGGAGGAACTTTGACATAAAGAGGATTGACGCACAACTCGTGGGGATGGCAAGACTTGGACAGCAGCCCCTTGTCCTGCTGTCACCATAGTTACCCAGTGCCCAGTCAGCGACATGTAACGCCCCTGTCCATGCCTACTCGTCCAAGTGTCTGTGGTGAAATGCACCCTGTCACACACAGAGTTTCTCAAAGAAGCGGTGATGTTGTGTGCGACATGCTGGTGGAGCGCAGGCACACCTTTCTTTGAGAAGTAGTGCCGACTGGGCATCTGGTACTGGGGCACTGCGACGGACATAAGGTCTCGAAAATCCTCTGTGTCCACCAGGCGGAAAGCCAGCATTTCTGTAGCCAAGAGCTTGCAAATGGTGAAATTCAACCTCTTAGCTTTCTCATGGCTAGGAGGAAATGGTCTTTTACTTGTCCACATCTGAGGGACCGAGGGCTGGCTATTGTGCTTAGACGGGGTTGATAAGGGTGTCCCCGGCAAACTGCCGGTCTGTGAGGAAGATGCAGGCGGACATGTTAGGTTGCCTTGATCCAAAGGTGGTGCTATCGATGTCGGACAGCGCTCAACACCAGCTGGTGTTACCACTTCCAAAGAAAATGATGACCTGCCAATCACGCTGGCTGTTGCAGGTAAAGAGGTGGCAGGTCTGCGCCCCAAAACAGGTGTGACTGCTGTCCCCCCAGTCATAGAGGATGAAGAGGCCGCGGATGCACAAGATATGGCAGACGGTGGTTGGCCCGGCCGGCTAGGCCGCATTGTAGCACACTGAGCTTCCCACTGCAACTAATGCTTCATGTCCATGTGCCGGTTCATGCATGAAGTACTCAAACTCTACTTAGCTTTTGCTGACAAATGTTACAGATAACACGAGTTGGGTCATCTTTATCGATCTGAAAAAATGCCCAGGCTATGCAAGGCTTAGCACCCATGCGACCTGAAGAGCCACCACGACTTGTGGTGAGAGGCAGAGTTGTGTTTGAGGATGCAGTTGTTGACGTGCTTCCAGTACTACGTCTCTGTCCAGGAAGGCACAACCTGACCTCGTCGTCACTAGCATCTTCCTCCACCTCCTCTGCTGACCTCATCTCTTGGCTGACTGTGGGTTGACAGTAAGTGGGATCTCCAACCTCATCATCATTACCCTGTGTGTTATCACACCCGTCGTCCTCAGAGCCAACCTGTTCCTGCCCTGACAAAAAACTAAAGTTGTCGCTCCAATCAGGTATTTGAGTCTCATCATCGTCTTCCTCATTGTCTCCACCAACAGGAGTTACAGTTTGGGAATGAGGGTCTACATTATGGTCAGAACCTTCTGCGTCTGGTCCTGGATCCGATTCATAAAGATTCTGGGCATCAGTGCAGATCATTTCCTCGTCTGGATTCACAGAAGCGCTGGAGTCAACCTCTGATTCCCAGGCTATAGTATGAGTAAACAGCTCTGCAGACTCAACCATCTGTTCTACCTCATACTCAGACAGGCAGCTGGAGATTTGGAAGCTGTGAGGAAGCAAGTGCGATTGGGGTGACACCTTTGAGGACTGGAGTATTTGTGATGTTGAAGTTGATGTGGAGGAGAGCCCACTTAAAGGAGCACTTGATATCCGTTGAAGCACCTGCTGTTTTTGTGCCTCATCTGGAATTTGTAGCGATTGGCGTGGCCGTAAGAAAGGGATCTTATCACATTGTCCGCTAAAAGAAGTAGACATTTTAGTTTGGCTGGAAGATGGTCTTTCTTCTGCAGATGTTACTGTTGCTTTAACACCTACCCCACGGACACAACCTTTTTTCCCCTTCCCAACACGCCTATTCGCCTTTCCACCAGCAGCAGGCCTTTTTCCACTCATTTTGGTGGTTAACTAATTCACAACTCTGGAGTTGTTTGCACAAAAAAACAATGGATGGGAACCGAGCAGAGCTGAGTGGCCAAACTGTGGTATTAGGCCAAAACTATTGGCTGGGTTAGATGCAGAAAAAAATTATATTCAATTTGCAACCTGATGGAGGTCAGTATAGATGGACTAATAGAGAAAGTCCCACACACAGCTAGAAGCCCAAATATTTTTTCAGAGGTAGATGCAGAAAAAAAATATATTCAGTTTGCAACCTGATGGAGGTCAGTATAGATGGACTAATAGAGAAAGTCCCACACACTGCTAGAAGGCCAAATATTTTTTCAGAGCTAGATGCAGAAAAAAATTATATTCAGTTTGCAACCTGATGGAGGTCAGTATAGATGGACTAATAGAACAAGTCCCACACACAGCTAGAAGCCCAAATATTTTTTCAGAGGTAGATGCAGATAAAAATTATTTTTAATTTGCAACCTGATGGAGGTCAGTATAGATGGACTAATAGAGAAAGTCCCACACACTGCTAGAAGGCCAAATATTTTTTCAGAGCTAGATGCAGACAAAAAATTATTTTCAGTTTGCAACCTGATGGAGGTCTGTATAGATGGATTAATAGAACAAGTCCCACACACAGCTAGAAGCCCAATATTTTTTCAGAGGTAGATGCAGAAAAAAAATATATTCAGTTTGCAACCTGATGGAGGTCAGTATAGATGGACTAATAGAGAAAGTCCCACACACTGCTAGAAGGCCAAATATTTTTTCAGAGCTAGATGCAGACAAAAAATTATTTTTAATTTGCAACCTGATGGAGGTCAGTATAGATGGACTAATAGAGAAAGTCCCACACACTGCTAGAAGGCCAAATATTTTTTCAGAGCTGGATGCAGATAAAAATTATTTTTAATTTGCAACCTGATGGAGGTCAGTATAGATGGACTAATAGAGAAAGTCCCACACACAGGTAGAAGGCCAAATATTTTTTCAGAGGTAGATGCAGATAAAAATTATTTTGAATTTGCAACCTGATGGAGGTCAGTATAGATGGACTAATAGAGAAAGTCCCACACACTGCTAGAAGGCCAAATATTTTTTCAGAACTAGATGCAGACAAAAAATTATATTCAGTTTGCAACCTGATGGAGGTCAGTATAGATGGACTAATAGAACAAGTCCCACACACAGCTAGAAGCCCAAATATTTTTTCAGAGGTAGATGCAGAAAAAAATTATATTCAGTTTGCAACCTGATGGAGGTCTGTATAGATGGATTAATAGAACAAGTCCCACACACAGCTAGAAGCCCAATATCTTTTCAGAGGTAGATGCAGAAAAAAAATATATTCAGTTTGCAACCTGATGGAGGTCAGTATAGATGGACTAATAGAGAAAGTCCCACACACTGCTAGAAGGCCAAATATTTTTTCAGAGCTAGATGCAGACAAGAAATTATTTTCAGTTTGCAACCTGATGGAGGTCAGTATAGATGGACTAATAGAGAAAGTCCCACACACTGCTAGAAGGCCAAATATTTTTTCAGAGCTAGATGCAGACAAAAAATTATTTTCAGTTTGCAACCTGATGGAGGTCAGTATAGATGGACTAATAGAACAAGTCCCACACACAGCTAGAAGCCCAAATATTTTTTCAGAGGTAGATGCAGAAAAAAATTATATTCAGTTTGCAACCTGATGGAGGTCTGTATAGATGGATTAATAGAACAAGTCCCACACACAGCTAGAAGCCCAATATCTTTTCAGAGGTAGATGCAGAAAAAAAATATATTCAGTTTGCAACCTGATGGAGGTCAGTATAGATGGACTAATAGAGAAAGTCCCACACACTGCTAGAAGGCCAAATATTTTTTCAGAGCTAGATGCAGACAAAAAATTATTTTCAATTTGCAAACTGATGGAGGTCAGTATAGATGGACTAATAGAGAAAGTCCCACACACAGCTAGAAGCCCAAATATTTTTTCAGAGCTAGATGCAGAAAAAAATTATATTCAGTTTGCAACCTGATGGAGGTCAGTATAGATGGACTAATAGAACAAGTCCCACACACAGCTAGAAGCCCAAATATTTTTTCAGAGGTAGATGCAGAAAAAAATTATATTCAGTTTGCAACCTGATGGAGGTCAGTATAGATGGACTAATACAGAAAGTCCCACACACTGCTAGAAGGCCAAATATTTTTTCAGAGCTAGATGCAGACAAAAAATTATTTTTAATTTGCAACCTGATGGAGGTCAGTATAGATGGACTAATAGAGTAAGTCCCACACACTGCTAGAAGGCCAAATATTTTTTCAGAGCTGGATGCAGATAAAAATTATTTTTAATTTGCAACCTGATGGAGGTCAGTATAGATGGACTAATAGAGAAAGTCCCACACACTGCTAGAAGGCCAAATATTTTTTCAGAGCTAGATGCAGAAAAAAATTATATTCAGTTTGCAACCTGATGGAGGTCAGTATAGATGGACTAATAGAACAAGTCCCACACACAGCTAGAAGCCCAAATATTTTTTCAGAGGTAGATGCAGATAAAAATTATTTTTAATTTGCAACCTGATGGAGGTCAGTATAGATGGACTAATAGAGAAAGTCCCACACACTGCTAGAAGGCCAAATATTTTTTCAGAGCTAGATGCAGACAAAAAATTATTTTCAGTTTGCAACCTGATGGATGTCAGTATAGATGGACAAATAGAGAAAGTCCCACACACTGCTAGAAGGCCAAATATTTTTTCAGAGCTAGATGCAGACAAAAAAATATTTTTAATTTGCAACCTGATGGAGGTCAGTATAGATGGACTAATAGAACAAGTCCCACACACAGCTAGAAGCCCAAATATTTTTTCAGAGGTAGATGCAGAAAAAAATTATATTCAGTTTGCAACCTGATGGAGGTCTGTATAGATGGATTAATAGAACAAGTCCCACACACAGCTAGAAGCCCAATATTTTTTCAGAGGTAGATGCAGAAAAAAAATATATTCAGTTTGCAACCTGATGGAGGTCAGTATAGATGGACTAATAGAGAAAGTACCACACACTGCTAGAAGGCCAAATATTTTTTCAGAGCTAGATGCAGACAAAAAATTATTTTTAATTTGCAACCTGATGGAGGTCAGTATAGATGGACTAATAGAGAAAGTCCCACACACTGCTAGAAGGCCAAATATTTTTTCAGAGCTGGATGCAGATAAAAATTATTTTTAATTTGCAACCTGATGGAGGTCAGTATAGATGGACTAATAGAGAAAGTCCCACACACTGCTAGAAGGCCAAATATTTTTTCAGAGCTAGATGCAGAAAAAAATTATATTCAGTTTACAACCTGATGGAGGTCAGTATAGATGGACTAATAGAACAAGTCCCACACACAGCTAGAAGCCCAAATATTTTTTCAGAGGTAGATGCAGATAAAAATTATTTTTAATTTGCAACCTGATGAAGGTCAGTATAGATGGACTAATAGAGAAAGTCCCACACACTGCTAGAAGGCCAAATATTTTTTCAGAGCTAGATGCAGACAAAAAATTATTTTCAGTTTGCAACCTGATGGAGGTCAGTATAGATGGACTAATAGAACAAGTCCCACACACAGCTAGAAGCCCAAATATTTTTTCAGAGGTAGATGCAGAAAAAAATTATATTCAGTTTGCAACCTGATGGAGGTCTGTATAGATGGATTAATAGAACAAGTCCCACACACAGCTAGAAGCCCAATATTTTTTTCAGAGGTAGATGCAGAAAAAAAATATATTCAGTTTGCAACCTGATGGAGGTCAGTATAGATGGACTAATAGAGAAAGTACCACACACTGCTAGAAGGCCAAATATTTTTTCAGAGCTAGATGCAGACAAAAAATTATTTTTAATTTGCAACCTGATGGAGGTCAGTATAGATGGACTAATAGAGAAAGTCCCACACACTGCTAGAAGGCCAAATATTTTTTCAGAGCTGGATGCAGATAAAAATTATTTTTAATTTGCAACCTGATGGAGGTCAGTATAGATGGACTAATAGAGAAAGTCCCACACACTGCTAGAAGGCCAAATATTTTTTCAGAGCTAGATGCAGAAAAAAATTATATTCAGTTTACAACCTGATGGAGGTCAGTATAGATGGACTAATAGAACAAGTCCCACACACAGCTAGAAGCCCAAATATTTTTTCAGAGGTAGATGCAGATAAAAATTATTTTTAATTTGCAACCTGATGGAGGTCAGTATAGATGGACTAATAGAGAAAGTCCCACACACTGCTAGAAGGCCAAATATTTTTTCAGAGCTAGATGCAGACAAAAAATTATTTTCAGTTTGCAACCTGATGGAGGTCAGTATAGATGGACTAATAGAACAAGTCCCACACACAGCTAGAAGCCCAAATATTTTTTCAGAGGTAGATGCAGAAAAAAATTATATTCAGTTTGCAACCTGATGGAGGTCTGTATAGATGGATTAATAGAACAAGTCCCACACACAGCTAGAAGCCCAATATTTTTTCAGAGGTAGATGCAGAAAAAAAATATATTCAGTTTGCAACCTGATGGAGGTCAGTATAGATGGACTAATAGAACAAGTCCCACACACTGCTAGAAGCCCAAATATTTTTTCAGAGGTAGATGCAGAAAAAAATTATATTCAGTTTGCAACCTGATGGAGGTCTGTATAGATGGATTAATAGAACAAGTCCCACACACAGCTAGAAGCCCAATATTTTTTCAGAGGTAGATGCAGAAAAAAAATATATTCAGTTTGCAACCTGATGGAGGTCAGTCTAGATGGACTAATAGAGAAAGTACCACACACTGCTAGAAGGCCAAATATTTTTTCAGAGCTAGATGCAGACAAAAAATTATTTTTAATTTGCAACCTGATGGAGGTCAGTATAGATGGACTAATAGAGAAAGTCCCACACACTGCTAGAAGGCCAAATATTTTTTCAGAGCTGGATGCAGATAAAAATTATTTTTAATTTGCAACCTGATGGAGGTCAGTATAGATGGACTAATAGAGAAAGTCCCACACACTGCTAGAAGGCCAAATATTTTTTCAGAGGTAGATGCAGAAAAAAATTATATTCAGTTTACAACCTGATGGAGGTCAGTATAGATGGACTAATAGAACAAGTCCCACACACAGCTAGAAGCCCAAATATTTTTTCAGAGGTAGATGCAGATAAAAATTATTTTTAATTTGCAACCTGATGGAGGTCAGTATAGATGGACTAATAGAGAAAGTCCCACACACTGCTAGAAGGCCAAATATTTTTTCAGAGCTAGATGCAGACAAAAAATTATTTTCAGTTTGCAACCTGATGGAGGTCAGTATAGATGGACTAATAGAACAAGTCCCACACACAGCTAGAAGCCCAAATATTTTTTCAGAGGTAGATGCAGAAAAAAATTATATTCAGTTTGCAACCTGATGGAGGTCTGTATAGATGGATTAATAGAACAAGTCCCACACACAGCTAGAAGCCCAATATTTTTTCAGAGGTAGATGCAGAAAAAAAATATATTCAGTTTGCAACCTGATGGAGGTCAGTATAGATGGACTAATAGAACAAGTCCCACATACTGCTAGAAGCCCAAATATTTTTTCAGAGGTAGATGCAGAAAAAAATTATATTCAGTTTGCAACCTGATGGAGGTCTGTATAGATGGATTAATAGAACAAGTCCCACACACAGCTAGAAGCCCAATATTTTTTTAGAGGTAGATGCAGAAAAAAAATATATTCAGTTTGCAACCTGATGGAGGTCAGTATAGATGGACTTATAGAACAAGTCCCACACACTGCTAGAAGCCCAAATATTTTTTCAGAGGTAGATGCAGAAAAAAATTATATTCAGTTTGCAACCTGATGGAGGTCTGTATAGATGGATTAATAGAACAAGTCCCACACACAGCTAGAAGCCCAATATTTTTTTAGAGGTAGATGCAGAAAAAAAATATATTCAGTTTGCAACCTGATGGAGGTCAGTATAGATGGACTAATAGAGAAAGTCCCACACACTGCTAGAAGGCCAAATATTTTTTCAGAGCTAGATGCAGAAAAAAATTATATTCAGTTTGCAACCTGATGGAGGTCAGTATAGATGGACTAATAGACCAAGTCCCACACACTGCCAGAAGCCCAAATATTTTTTCAGAGCTAGATGCAGAAAAAAATTATATTCAATTTGCAACCTGATGGAGGTCAGTATAGATGGACTAATAGAATGATGCTATGCCCAAAAGATTTTACTTCACTAGGTGCAGTAAAAAAATTGGTATTCTATACACAGGTGGTATATCTTGCAACACAGATAGGCTACTCCACTGACTAACACACTCTGCAATAGGCCAAAAAGGATTAGCTTTGCTAGATTCAGCCAAATGCTGTGAAAAAAACTTGCACAGCACTGGCACAGACCTGCCTGGCAAAAACTGATAGGAACTGATGTAACCTAGTCCTGATAAGGACTGCAATTACAATTAGTCTTTACTCCCACAATCTATCTATTTAAGAGCACAGACCTGCCTGATAAAAGTCGTAGGAAATGCTGTAACCTAGTCCTTAAAAGGACTGCAATCACAACTATTCCCTACTCCCAAGCTATCTGTAGATTTGTGCGAAAATTGGCTTGAAATTAACAAGGTATAGCGCACACAGCAACAGCGGTGCCGTCTAACACGCAGCTGCAGCAGTGAGAAAATGGTGGCGACGGGGAAAATGGCTTGGTCTTATAGGGCAAGGACATGTGACATACACTGCCAATGACACATGCCCTTGCTTGTGTGAAAAAAGCACTTCGCTCCGTGTGTGCGCTGCTGATAGGCTGACAGATTGCACCTCCCCACTGTAAATGCGGGAAAGAGAAAAAAAAATGGAAATCTTCATTATTCCTGCAGAGATCCATCCCCTGCCCCTCCCCCCACCCCACTGTACACTCAAACTGCGTATTAACATTAATTTTCATCATTACTGAGAAAAAATCCAGTTATGATTTTGGTGCACGAACAGTTATCGAACATAACCTCGAACAGCCGAATTTTTATCAAATTGTTCGTGTTCGCCGAACGGCTCGAACACCGCCCAAAACAGCTCGAATTTGAGATTGGCGAACAGTTCGAGTAGAACAACGCTCATCTCTAGTAAGGAGGTCAATACAGAGCCCAATTTTTTGTGTGGTAAAGTCAGTAAGAGTATGAAGAAAGTCTGAGGTGGCACTAATACCTTTCTGATGATCTATGCTAGTGTATAGACTTTTAACGTCCATGGTAACTAATATACTAATAGAAGGAACTGAGCCCAATGCATTTATTGTTGTAAGAAAGTGAGAAGTATCCTTTAAATAAGAAGGTATTTTGGAGATATGAGGAGTCAAAATTTTCTCAAGCATGATTGCTAATAGAGACAGTACGGAATCTGTAGAAGCAACGATTGGTCTTCCTGTAGGTGTTTGTAAATTTTTGTGAATTTTAGGAAGTGTGTAGAATACAGGTATGGTAGGATTAGTGTTCACCAAAAAGTCGGTAAGTTTAGGTTCAATGGTGCCGCTATGGAGATGATTAGAAATTAGATCAGAAATAAGTCTGGCTATTTCAGAGGTGGGATAGTGCGGTATAGGTAAGTATGCGTCCGTATCGCTTAACCTCTTTCCCCTCTTTTCCCTTCCCTTCACCCTCCCCCCACCCTCTTTCTTTTCTTTATTCCTTTCCTTATCTCTTTCTTTACTTCCTCTTTCTTTTCCTTTTTTCCCTTTTTCCTTTCTTTACTCGCTATAACAGTACTGTTATTAATTGCGCACTACAAGTGCCTTCCAGCATTACAACCGGAAGCAACTTGCGTTCCATTCACTCCCTCTGCGTTCCACGCATTGAGCACGACCGGAAGTTCCGGCATCCGGAGACCGCGCTCGTTCCGGCATGCGTTCTATACACTGCGCATGACTGGATGTTCCTCTGAGGGCGCACACGCATCGGCAGGGTCCTAATCAGCCCCCAGGGGTGGACATGAAAAGAGGGGCATGCCCGAGATACAACTGGAAGGCACATCTCAATCCGCAGGTATGTTTCCAAATTAGGACAGATCCTAAACACAATACATGTTACAGCTGGTCTTAGGGTTCACTTTTATGTGTCAATTCTTTTTCTCCAACTTAGCCCATCAATCCAGCTCCCATAGCTCGCAGAATACTTTGAACTTAAAAAACCTTATACTCAGTAAGTCCTGAACATTTTCTTCTTTTTTTCTCCTGTGAGTATTCTTTTATATTACTAACTAGATGGTGGCCCGATTCTAACGCATCGGGTATTCTAGAATATGTATGCGTCCGACCGGGCGCGACTAATCAGCAAAGCAGTGTTTAAATGGGTTGTGCACTACTTTAAATTAACCCCCCAATGTATCCCCCCGGGGCCCCTAATGAATTTTGGAGGACCGGGGAGCGAGGCCGCCGGTCGGGGTACTTCTGCTGCGAGCAGCCGGGAGATGACCGGCTAGCACAGGATGAGCGTGTGAGGGAGATGACCAGCTAGCACAGGGTGAGCGTGTGAGGGTGAGCGTGGGAGCGTTTGAGGGTGAGCGTGGGAGCGGGTGAGTGTGGGAGGGTGAGAATGTGAGGGTGTGAGGGTGAGCGTGGGAGCGGGTGACCGTGGGAGCGGGTGTGAGGGTGAGCGTGGGAGCGTGTGAGGGTGAGCGTGGGAGCGTGTGAGGGTGAGCGTGTGAGCGTGGGATCGTGTGAGGGTGAGCGTCAGAATGTGAGCGTGAGAATGTGAGCGTGTGAGCATCTGAGGGTGAGCGTGTGAGGGTGAGCGTCTGAGGGTGAGCGGGTGAGGGTGAGCGGGTGAGGGTGAGCGGGTGAGGGTGAGCGTCCGAGGGTGAGCGTCCGAGGGTGAGCGTCAAAGCGTGAGCGTCAGAGCGTGAGCGTCAGAGCGTAAGCATCAGAGGGTGAACATGAACGTGAGCGTTCGAGCGTGAGCGTCAGAGCGTGAGTGTCCGAGCGTGAGCGTCAGAGCGTGAGTGTCCGAGCGTGAGCGTCGAACGTGAGCGTCAGAGCGTGAGCATCTGAGCGTGAGCATGAGCGTCTGAGTGTGAGCGTCAGAGCGTCAGCGTCCGAGCGTGAGCGTGTGCATCAGAGCGTGAGTGTCCGAGCGTGAGCGTCCGAGCGTGAGCGTGAGTGTCCATGCGTGAGCGTCCGAGCGTCAGCATGAGCATCAGAGCGTGAGCGTGAGCGTCTGAGCGTGAGCGTCCGAGCTTGAGCGTCAGAGCGTGAGCGTCAGAGCGAGAGAGTCCGAGCGTGAGCGTCAGAGCGTGAGCGTGAGTGTGAGCGTCAGAGCGTGAGCGTCCGAGCGTGAGCGTCAGAGCGTGAGCGTGTGAGCGTCTGAGCGAGAGAGTCCGAGCGTGAGCGTCAGAGCGTGAGCGTGAGTGTGAGCGTCAGAGCATGAGCGTCAGAGCATGAGCGTCCGAGCGTGAGCGTCAAAGCGTGAGCATCCGAGCGTGAGCGTCAGAGCGTGAGCGTCCGAGCGTGAGCATCAGAGCGTGAGTGTCTGAGCGTGAGTGTCCGAGCGTGAGCGTGATCATCCGAGCGTGAGCGTCCGAGCGTGAGCGTGAGTGTCCGTGCGTGAGCGTCCGAGCGTCAGCATGAGCGTCAGAGCATGAGCGTCTGAGCGTGAGCGTCCGAGCTTGAGCGTCAGAGCGTGAGCGTCAGAGCGTGAGCGTCTGAGCGAGAGAGTCCGAGCGTGAGCGTCAGAGCGTGAGCGTGAGTGTGAGCGTCAGAGCGTGAGCGTCCGAGCGTGAGCGTCAGAGCGTGAGCGTCCGAGCGTGAGCGTGTGCATCAGAGCGTGAGTGTCTGAGCGTGAGCGTGAGTGTCCGAGCGTGAGCGTGATCATCCGAGCGTGAGCGTCCGAGCGTGAGCGTGAGTGTCCGTGCGTGAGCGTCTGAGCGTCAGCATGAGCGTCAGAGCGTGAGCGTGAGCGTCTGAACGTGAGCGTCCGAGCTTGAGCGTCAGAGCGTGAGCGTCAGAGCGAGAGAGTCCGAGCGTGAGCGTCAGAGAGTGAGCGTCAGAGCGTGAGCGTGAGTGTGAGCGTCAGAGCGTGAGCGTCCGAACGTGAGCGTCAGAGCGTGAGCGTCCGAGCGTGAGCGTCAGAGCATGAGCGTCCGAGCGTGAGCGTCAGAGCGTGAGCGTCCGAGCGTGAGTGTGTGCATCAGAGCGTGTGTCCGAGCGTGAGCGTTAGTGTCCGAGCGTGAGCGTGAGCGTCCGAGCGTGAGCGTTAGTGTCCGTGCGTGAGCGTCAGCATGAGCGTCAGAGCGTGAGCGTCTGAGCGTGAGCGTCCGAGCTTGAGCGTCAGAGCGTGAGCGTCAGAGCGAGAGAGTCCGAGCGTGAGCGTCAGAGCGTGAGCGTCAGAGCGTGAGCGTGGGTGTGAGCGTCCGAGCGTGAGCGTCAGAGCGTGAGCGTTAGTGTCCGAGCGTGAGCGTCCGAGCGTGAGCGTCAGCATGAGCGTCAGAGCGTGAGCGTCAGAGCGTGAGCGTCTGAGCGTGAGCGTCCGAGCTTGAGCGTCAGAGCGTGAGCGTCAGAGCAAGAGAGTCCGAGCGTGAGCGTCAGAGCGTGAGCGTCAGAGCGTGAGCGTGGGTGTGAGCGTCCGAGCGTGAGCGTCAGAGCGTGAGCGTGTGAGCGAGAGTCCGAGCGTGAGCGTCAGAGCGTGAGTGTGAGTGTGAGCGTCAGAGCATGAGCGTCCGAGCGTGAGCGTCAGAGCGTGAGCGTCCGAGCGTGAGCGTCAGAGCGTGAGCGTCCGAGTGTGAGCGTGAGCGTCAGAGCATGAGCGTCAGAACGTGAGCGTCAGAGCGTCAGCGCATGAGCGTCAGAGCATGAGCGTGAGCATCAGAGCGTGAGCGTCAGAGTATGAGTGTGTGCGTCCGAGCATGAGCGTCAGAGCGTGTGCGTCCGAACGTGAGCATCAGAGCGTGAGCGTCCGAGCGTGAGCGTCAGAGCGTGAGCGTGAGTGTCCGAGCGTGAGCGTCCGATCGTGAGCGTGAGCATCAGAGCGTGAGCGTCAGAGCGCGAACGTCCGAGCGTGAGCGTGAGTGTCCGTGCGTGAGCGTCCGAGCGTGAGCGTCCGAGCGCGAGCGTCAGAGCGTGAGCGTGAGCGTCAGAGTATGAGCGTGAGCGTCTGAGCATGAGCGTCCGAGCGTGAGCGTCAGAGCGTGAGCGTGAGCGTCAGAGTATGAGCGTGAGCGTCAGAGCATGAGCGTCCGAGTGTGAGCGTCAGCGTGAGCGTCAGAGCGTGAGCGTGAGCGTCAGAGCGTGAGCGTCAGAGCATGAGCGTCAGAGCGAGAGAGTCCGAGCGTGAGCGTCAGAGCGTGAGCGTGAGTGTGAGCGTCAGAGCGTGAGCGTGAGCATCCGAGCGTGAGCGTCCGAGCGTGAGCGTCAGAGCGTGAGCGTCCGAGCGTGAGCGTCTGAGCGAGAGCGTCAGTGCGTGAGCATGAGCGTCAGAGAGTGAGCGTCCGAGCGTGAGCGTCAGAGCGTGAGCATCAGAGCAAGAGCGTGAGAGCGTGAGCGTCCGAGCGTGAGGGTCCAAGCGTGAGCGTCAGAGCGTGAGCGTCAGAGCGTGAGCTTCAGAGCGTGAGCGTGAGCTTCAGAGCGTGAGCGTGAGCGTCAGAGCGTGAGCGTCTGAGCGTGAGCGTCTGAGCGTGAGCGTCAGAGCATGAGCGTGAGCATCAGAGCGTGAGCGACAGAGCGTGAGCGTCAGAGCGTGAGCGTGAGCGTCAGAGCGAGAGAGTCCGAGCGTGAGCGTCAGAGCGTGAGCGTCAGAGCGTGAGCGTGGGTGTGAGCGTCAGAGCGTGAGCGTCCGAGCGTGAGCGTCAGAGCATGAGCGTCCGAGCGTGAGCGTCAGAGCGTGAGCGTCAGAGCGTGAGCGTGAGCGTCAGAGCATGAGCGTCCGAGCGTGAGCGTCAGAGCGTGAGCGTGAACGTCAGAGTATGAGCGTGAGCGTCAGAGCGTGAGCGTCCGAGCGTGAGCGTCAGAGCGTGAGCGTCCGAGCGTGAGCGTCAGAGCGTGAGCGTCAGAGCGTGAGCGTCCGAGCATGAGCGTCAGAGCGTGAGCGTCAGAGCACGAGCGTCTGAGCGTGAGCGTGAGTGTCAGAGCACGAGCGTCCGAGCATGAGCGTCAGAGCGTGAGCGTGAGCATCAGAGCGTGAGCGTCAGAGTGTGAGCGTGAGCATCAGAGCATGAGCGTCCGAGCGTGAGCGTGAGCGTCAGAGCGTGAGCGTCCGAGTGTGAGCGTCAGAGCGTGAGCATGAGCGTCCGAGCGTGAGCGTCAGAGCGTGAGCGTCCGAGCGTGAGCATCAGAGCGTGAGCGTCAGAGCGTGAGCGTCAGAGTGTGAGCGTGAGCGTCAGAGCATGAGCGTCCGAGCGTGAGCGTGAGCGTCCGAGCGTGAGCGTCCGAGCGTGAGCATGAGCGTCCGAGCGTGAGCGTCCGAGCGTGAGCGTCAGAGCGTGAGCGTGAGCGTCCGAGCGTGAGCGTCAGAGCGTGAGCGTTCGAGTGTGAGCGTCAGAGCGTGAGCGTCAGAGCATGAGCGTCAGAACGTGAGCGTCAGAGCGTGAGCGTGAGCGTCAGAGCATGAGCGTCAGAACGTGAGCGTCAGAGCGTCAGCGCGTGAGCGTCAGAGCGTGAGCGTCAGAGTATGAGCGTGAGCGTCCGAGCGTGAGCGTCAGAGCGTGAGCGTCCGAGCGTGAGCATCAGAGCGTGAGCGTCCGAGCGTGAGCGTGAGCGTCAGAGCGTGAGTGTCCGGGCGTGAGCGTCCGAGCGTGAGCGTGAGCATCAGAGCGTGAGCGTCCAAGCGTGAGTGTCAGAGCGTGAGCGTCCGAGCATGAGTGTCCGTGCGTGAGCGTCCGAGCATGAGCGTGAGCGTCTGAGCATGAGCGTCTGAGCATGAGCGTCCGAGCGTGAGCGTCAGAGCGTGAGCGTCAGAGTATGAGCGTGAGCGTCAGAGAGTGAGCGTGAGCGTCAGAGCGTGAGCATCAGAGCACGAGCGTCCGAGCGTGAGTGTGAGCGTCAGAGCGTGAGCATCAGAGTGTGAGCGTGAGCGTCAGAGCGTGAGCGTCTGAGCGTGAGCGTCCGAGCGTGAGCGTCAGAGCGTGAGCATGAGCGTCCAAGCGTGAGCGTCAGAGCGTGAGCGTGAGCGTCCGAGCGTGAGCGTCCGAGCGTGAGCGTCAGAGCGTGAGCGTCCGAGCATGAGCGTTAGAGCGTGAGCGTCCAAGTGTGAGCGTGAGCGTCAGAGCGTGAGCGTCTGAGCATGAGCGTCAGAACGTGAGCGTCAGAGCGTCAGCGCGTGAGCGTCAGAGCGTGAGCGTGAGCGTCAGAGCGTGAGCGTCAGAGTATGAGCGTGAGCGTCCGAGCGTGAGCGTCAGAGCGTGAGCGTCCGAGCCTGAGCGTCCGAGCGTGAGCATCAGAGCGTGAGCGTGAGCGTCAGAGCGTGAGCGTGAGTGTCCGAGCGTGAGCGTCAGAGCGTCTGAGCGTGAGCATCAGAGCGTGAGCGTCAGAGCGTGAGCTTCCGAGCATGAGCGTGAGCGTCTGAGCGTGAGCGTCCGAGCGTGAGCGTCAGAGTGTGAGCGTGAGCGTCAGAGCGTGAGTGTCAGAGCGTGAGCGTGAGCGTCTGAGCGTGAGCGTCCGAGCTTGAGCATCAGAGCGTGAGCGTGAGAGCGAGAGAGTCCGAGCGTGAGAGTCAGAGCGTGAGCGTCAGAGCGTGAGCGTGGGTGTGAGCGTCAGAGCATGAGCTTGAGCGTCCGAGCGTGAGCGTCAGAGCGTGAGCGTGTGAGCGTCTGAGCGTGAGCATCCGAGCGTGAGCGTCAGAGCGTGAGCGTCCGAGCGTGAGCGTGAGCATCAGAGCGTGAGCGTCCGAGCGTGAGCATCAGAGCGTGAGCGTGAGCGTCAGAGCGTCAGCGTCAGAGCGTGAGCGTGAGCATCAGAGCGTGAGCGTCAGAGCGTGAGGGTCCGAGCGTGAGCGTCAGAGCGTGAGCGTCCGAGCGTGAGCGTCAGAGCGTGAACGTCAGAGCGTGAGGGTCCGAGCGTGAGCGTCAGAGCGTGAGCGTCCGAGCGTGAGCGTCAGAGCGTGAGCGTCAGAGTATGAGCGTGAGCGTCAGAGCCTGAACGTCAGAGCGTGAGGGTCAGAGCGTGAGCGTCAGAGTATGAGCGTGAGCGTCAGAGCGTGAACGTCAGAGCGTGAGGGTCCAAGCGTGAGCGTCAGAGCGTGAGCGTCCGAGCGTGAGCGTCAGAGCATCAGAGCGTGAGCGTCCGAGCGTGAGCGTCCGAGCGTCAGCGTGAGCGTCAGAGCGTGAGCGTCCGAGCGTGAGCGTCAGAGCGTGAGCGTCAGAGCGTAAGCGTGAGCGTCCGAGCGTGAGCGTCAGAGCATCAGAGCGTGAGCGTCCGAGCGTGAGCGTCAGAGCGTGAGCATGAGCGTCCGAGCGTGAGCGTCAGAGCGTGAGTATCCGAGAGTGAGCGTAAGAGCGTGAGCGTCCGAGCGTGAGCTTCAGAGCGTGAGCGTGAGCATCCGAGCGTGAGCGTCCGAGCGTGAGCGTCAGACCGTCTGAGCGTGAGCGTCCGAGCGTGAGCGTCAGAGCGTGAGCGTGTGAGCGTCAGAGCGTGAGCGTCCAAGCGTGAGCGTCAGAGCGTGAGCGTGAGCGTCTGAGCGTCCGAGAGTGAGCGTGAGTGTCCGTGCGTGAGCGTCCGAGCGTGAGCGTCAGACCGTCCGAGCGTGAGCGTCAGAGCGTGAGCGTCTGAGCGTTAGCGTCAGAGCGTGAGCATCCAAGCGTGAGCGTCAGAGCGTGAGCGTGAGCGTCCGAGCGTGAGCGTGAGTGTCCGTGCGTGAGCATCCGAGCGTGAGCGCCAGAGCGTGAGCGTGAGCGTCAGAGCGTGAGCGTCAGAGCGTGAGCGTGAGCGTCAGAGCGTGAGGGTCCGAGCGTGAGCGTCAGAGCGTGAGCGTCCGAGAATGAGCGTCAGACCATCAGAGCGTGAGCGTCCGAGCGTGAGCATCAGAGCGTGAGCGTCAGAGCATGAGCGTGAGCGTCCGAGCGTCAGCGTGAGCGTCTGAGCGTCCGAGCGTGAGCGTCAGAGCGTGAGCGTCAGAGCGTAAGCGTGAGCGTCAGAGAGTGAGCGTCAGAGTATGAGCGTGAGCGTCAGAGCGTGAACGTCAGAGCGTGAGGGTCCGAGCGTGAGCGTCAGAGCGTGAGCGTCAGAGCATCAGAGCGTGAGCGTCCGAGCGTGAGCGTCAGAGCGTGAGCGTCCGAGCGTCAGCGTGAGCGTCCGAGCGTGAGCGTCAGAGCGTGAGCGTCAGAGCGTAAGCGTGAGCATCAGAGCGTGAGCGTCAGAGTATGAGCGTGAGCGTCAGAGCGTGAACGTCAGAGCGTGAGGGTCCGAGCGTGAGCGTCAGAGCGTGAGCGTCCGAGCGTGAGCGTCAGAGCATCAGAGCGTGAGCGTCCGAGCGTGAGCGTCAGAGCGTGAGCGTTAGAGTGTGAGCGTCAGAGCACGAGCGTCCGAGCATGAGCGTCAGAGCGTGAGCATGAGCGTCCGAGCGTGAGCGTCAGAGCATGAGTGTCCGAGAGTGAGCGTAAGAGCGTGAGCTTTAGAGCGTGAGCGTCCGAGCGTGAGCTTCAGAGCGTGAGCGTGAGCATCCGAGCGTGAGCGTCCGAGCGTGAGCGTCAGACCGTCTGAGCGTGAGCATCCGAGCGTGAGCGTCAGAGCGTGAGCGTCTGAGTGTGAGCGTCAGAGCGTGAGCGTCCAAGCGTGAGCGTCAGAGCGTGAGCGTGAGCGTCTGAGCGTCCGAGCGTGAGCGTGAGTGTCCGTGCGTGAGCGTCCGAGCGTGAGCGTCAGAGCGTGAGCGTATGAGCGTGAGCGTCAGAGCGTGAACGTCAGAGCGTGAGGGTCCGAGTGTGAGCGTCAGAGCGTGAGCGTCCGAACGTGAGCGTCAGAGCATCAGAGCGTGAGCGTCCGAGCGTGAGCGTCAGAGCGTGAGCATCAGAGCATGAGCGTGAGCGTCCGAGCGTCAGCGTGAGCGTCAGAGCGTGAGCATCAGAGCGTGAGCATGAGCAACAAAGCGTGAGCATCAGAGCGTGAGCATCAGAGCGTGAGCATGAGCATCAGAGAATGAGCGTCCGAGCGTGAGCGTCCGAGCGTGAGCGTCAGAGCGTGAGGGTCCGAGCGTGAGCGTCAGAGCGTGAGCGTCAGAGCGTGAGCGTCCGAGCATCAGAGCGTGAGCGTCCGAGCGTGAGCGTCAGAGCGTGAGCGTCAGAGCATGAGCGTGAGCGTCCGGGCGTCAGCGTGAGCGTCTGAGCGTCCGAGCGTGAGCATCAGAGCGTGAGCATCAGAGCGTGAGCATGAGCATCAGAGAATGAGCGTCCGAGCGTGAGCGTCAGAGCGTGAGCGTCAGAGCGTGAGGGTCCGAGCGTGAGCGTCAGAGCGTGAGCGTCCGAGAATGAGCGTCAGAGCATCAGAGCGTGAGCGTCCGAGCGTGAGCGTCAGAGCGTGAGCGTCAGAGCATGAGCGTGAGCGTCCGAGCGTCAGCGTGAGCGTCTGAGCGTCCGAGCGTGAGCGTCAGAGCGTGAGCGTCAGAGCGTGAGCGTCAGAGCGTAAGCGTGAGCGTCAGAGAGTGAGCGTCAGAGTATGAGCGTGAGCGTCAGAGCGTGAACGTCAGAGCGTGAGGGTCCGAGCGTGAGCGTCAGAGCGTGAGCGTCAGAGCATCAGAGCGTCAGAGCATGAGCGTGAGCGTCCGGGCGTCAGCGTGAGCGTCTGAGCGTCCGAGCGTGAGCATCAGAGCGTGAGCATCAGAGCGTGAGCATGAGCATCAGAGAATGAGCGTCCGAGCGTGAGCGTCAGAGCGTGAGGGTCCGAGCGTGAGCGTCAGAGCGTGAGCGTCCGAGAATGAGCGTCAGAGCATCAGAGCGTGAGCGTCCGAGCGTGAGCGTCAGAGCGTGAGCGTCAGAGCATGAGCGTGAGCGTCCGAGCGTCAGCGTGAGCGTCTGAGCGTGAGTGTCCGAGAGTGAGCGTAAGAGCGTGAGCGTCCGAGCGTGAGCTTCAGAGCGTGAGCGTGAGCATCCGAGCGTGAGCGTCCGAGCGTGAGCGTCAGACCGTCTGAGCGTGAGCGTCCGAGCGTGAGCGTCAGAGCGTGAGCGTGTGAGCGTCAGAGCGTGAGCGTCCAAGCGTGAGCGTCAGAGCGTGAGCGTGAGCGTCTGAGCGTCCGAGAGTGAGCGTGAGTGTCCGTGCGTGAGCGTCCGAGCGTGAGCGTCAGACCGTCCGAGCGTGAGCGTCAGAGCGTGAGCGTCTGAGCGTTAGCGTCAGAGCGTGAGCATCCAAGCGTGAGCGTCAGAGCGTGAGCGTGAGCGTCCGAGCGTGAGCGTGAGTGTCCGTGCGTGAGCATCCGAGCGTGAGCGTCAGAGCATCAGAGCGTGAGCGTCCGAGCGTGAGCGTCAGAGCGTGAGCGTCCAAGCGTGAGCGTCAGAGCGTGAGCGTGAGCGTCTGAGCGTCCGAGCGTGAGCGTGAGTGTCCGTGCGTGAGCGTCCGAGCGTGAGCGTCAGAGCGTGAGCGTGAGAGTATGAGCGTGAGCGTCAGAGCGTGAACGTCAGAGCGTGAGGGTCCGAGTGTGAGCGTCAGAGCGTGAGCGTCCGAGCGTGAGCGTCAGAGCATCAGAGCGTGAGCGTCCGAGCGTGAGCGTCAGAGCGTGAGCGTCAGAGCATGAGCGTGAGCGTCCGAGCGTCAGCGTGAGCGTCAGAGCGTGAGCATCAGAGCGTGAGCATGAGCATCAAAGCGTGAGCATCAGAGCGTGAGCATCAGAGCGTGAGCATGAGCATCAGAGAATGAGCGTCCGAGCGTGAGCGTCCGAGCGTGAGCGTCAGAGCGTGAGGGTCCGAGCGTGAGCGTCAGAGCGTGAGCGTCAGAGCGTGAGCGTCCGAGCATCAGAGCGTGAGCGTCCGAGCGTGAGCGTCAGAGCGTGAGCGTCAGAGCGTGAGCGTCAGAGCATGAGCGTGAGCGTCCGGGCGTCAGCGTGAGCGTCTGAGCGTCCGAGCGTGAGCATCAGAGCGTGAGCATCAGAGCGTGAGCATGAGCATCAGAGAATGAGCGTCCGAGCGTGAGCGTCAGAGCGTGAGCGTCAGAGCGTGAGGGTCCGAGCGTGAGCGTCAGAGCGTGAGCGTCCGAGAATGAGCGTCAGAGCATCAGAGCGTGAGCGTCCGAGCGTGAGCGTCAGAGCGTGAGCGTCAGAGCATGAGCGTGAGCGTCCGAGCGTCAGCGTGAGCGTCTGAGCGTGAGTGTCCGAGAGTGAGCGTAAGAGCGTGAGCGTCCGAGCGTGAGCTTCAGAGCGTGAGCGTGAGCATCCGAGCGTGAGCGTCCGAGCGTGAGCGTCAGACCGTCTGAGCGTGAGCGTCCGAGCGTGAGCGTCAGAGCGTGAGCGTGTGAGCGTCAGAGCGTGAGCGTCCAAGCGTGAGCGTCAGAGCGTGAGCGTGAGCGTCTGAGCGTCCGAGAGTGAGCGTGAGTGTCCGTGCGTGAGCGTCCGAGCGTGAGCGTCAGACCGTCCGAGCGTGAGCGTCAGAGCGTGAGCGTCTGAGCGTTAGCGTCAGAGCGTGAGCATCCAAGCGTGAGCGTCAGAGCGTGAGCGTGAGCGTCCGAGCGTGAGCGTGAGTGTCCGTGCGTGAGCATCCGAGCGTGAGCGCCAGAGCGTGAGCGTGAGCGTCAGAGCGTGACCGTCAGAGCGTGAGCGTGAGCGTCAGAGCGTGAGCGTCAGAGCGTGAGGGTCCGAGCGTGAGCGTCAGAGCGTGAGCGTCCGAGAATGAGCGTCAGAGCATCAGAGCGTGAGCGTCCGA
Organism: Phyllobates terribilis; assembly: GCF_046119375.1. Classification (NCBI taxonomy): domain Eukaryota; kingdom Metazoa; phylum Chordata; class Amphibia; order Anura; family Dendrobatidae; genus Phyllobates; species Phyllobates terribilis. The sequence continues at coordinate 87,366,528 of NW_027362770.1, forward strand.
GCGTGAGCGTCAGAGCGTGAGCGTCAGAGCATGAGCGTGAGCGTCCGAGCGTCAGCGTGAGCGTCTGAGCGTCCGAGCGTGAGCGTCAGAGCGTGAGCGTCAGAGCGTAAGCGTGAGCGTCAGAGAGTGAGCGTCAGAGTATGAGCGTGAGCGTCAGAGCGTGAACGTCAGAGCGTGAGGGTCCGAGCGTGAGCGTCAGAGCGTGAGCGTCAGAGCATCAGAGCGTGAGCGTCCGAGCGTGAGCGTCAGAGCGTGAGCGTCCGAGCGTCAGCGTGAGCGTCCGAGCGTGAGCGTCAGAGCGTAAGCGTGAGCATCAGAGCGTGAGCGTCAGAGTATGAGCATGAGCGTCAGAGCGTGAACGTCAGAGCGTGAGGGTCCGAGCGTGAGCGTCAGAGCGTGAGCGTTAGAGTGTGAGCGTCAGAGCACGAGCGTCCGAGCATGAGCGTCAGAGCGTGAGCATGAGCGTCCGAGCGTGAGCGTCAGAGCATGAGTGTCCGAGAGTGAGCGTAAGAGCGTGAGCTTTAGAGCGTGAGCGTCCGAGCGTGAGCTTCAGAGCGTGAGCGTGAGCATCCGAGCGTGAGCGTCCGAGCGTGAGCGTCAGACCGTCTGAGCGTGAGCATCCGAGCGTGAGCGTCAGAGCGTGAGCGTCTGAGTGTGAGCGTCAGAGCGTGAGCGTACAAGCGTGAGCGTCAGAGCGTGAGCGTGAGCGTCTGAGCGTCCGAGCGTGAGCGTGAGTGTCCGTGCGTGAGCGTCCGAGCGTGAGCGTCAGAGCGTGAGCGTGAGAGTATGAGCGTGAGCGTCAGAGCGTGAACGTTAGAGCGTGAGGGTCCGAGTGTGAGCGTCAGAGCGTGAGCGTCCGAGCGTGAGCGTCAGAGCATCAGAGCGTGAGCGTCCGAGCGTGAGCGTCAGAGCGTGAGCGTCAGAGCATGAGCGTGAGCGTCAGCGTGAGCGTCAGAGCGTGAGCATCAGAGCGTGAGCATGAGCATCAAAGCGTGAGCATCAGAGCGTGAGCATCAGAGCGTGAGCATCAGAGAATGAGCGTCCGAGCGTGAGCGTCCGAGCGTGAGCGTCAGAGCGTGAGGGTCCGAGCGTGAGCGTCAGAGCGTGAGCGTCCGAGAATGAGCGTCAGAGCATCAGAGCGTGAGCGTCCGAGCGTGAGCGTCAGAGCGTGAGCGTCAGAGCGTGAGCGTCAGAGCATGAGCGTGAGCGTCCGAGCGTCAGCGTGAGCGTCTGAGCGTCCGAGCGTGAGCATCAGAGCGTGAGCATCAGAGCGTGAGCATGAGCATCAGAGAATGAGCGTCCGAGCGTGAGCGTCAGAGCGTGAGTGTCAGAGCGTGAGGGTCCGAGCGTGAGCGTCAGAGCGTGAGCGTCCGAGAATGAGCGTCAGAGCATCAGAGCGTGAGCGTCCGAGCGTGAGCGTCAGAGCGTGAGCGTCAGAGCGTGAGCGTGAGCGTCCGAGTGTCAGAGCGTGAGCGTCCGAGCGTGAGCGTCAGAACGTGAGTGTCAGAGCGTAAGCGTGAGCGTCAGAGAGTGAGCGTCAGAGTATGAGCGTGAGCGTCAGAGCCTGAACGTCAGAGCGTGAGGGTCAGAGCGTGAGCGTCAGAGTATGAGCGTGAGCGTCAGAGCGTGAACGTCAGAGCGTGAGGGTCCAAGCGTGAGCGTCAGAGCGTGAGCGTCCGAGCGTGAGCGTCAGAGCATCAGAGCGTGAGCGTCCGAGCGTGAGCGTCCGAGCGTCAGCGTGAGCGTCAGAGCGTGAGCGTCCGAGCGTGAGCGTCAGAGCGTGAGCGTCAGAGCGTAAGCGTGAGCGTCCGAGCGTGAGCGTCAGAGCATCAGAGCGTGAGCGTCCGAGCGTGAGCGTCAGAGCGTGAGCATGAGCGTCCGAGCGTGAGCGTCAGAGCGTGAGTGTCCGAGAGTGAGCGTAAGAGCGTGAGCGTCCGAGCGTGAGCTTCAGAGCGTGAGCGTGAGCATCCGAGCGTGAGCGTCCGAGCGTGAGCGTCAGACCGTCTGAGCGTGAGCGTCCGAGCGTGAGCGTCAGAGCGTGAGCGTGTGAGCGTCAGAGCGTGAGCGTCCAAGCGTGAGCGTCAGAGCGTGAGCGTGAGCGTCTGAGCGTCCGAGAGTGAGCGTGAGTGTCCGTGCGTGAGCGTCCGAGCGTGAGCGTCAGACCGTCCGAGCGTGAGCGTCAGAGCGTGAGCGTCTGAGCGTTAGCGTCAGAGCGTGAGCATCCAAGCGTGAGCGTCAGAGCGTGAGCGTGAGCGTCCGAGCGTGAGCGTGAGTGTCCGTGCGTGAGCATCCGAGCGTGAGTGTCATGAAAACAACACCCACTCTTGGGTCAGACCTTGCAGCTCTCTGGCGCCCCCTTATCCTGCTGGTCAAACACGGTATTGACAGAGGATAAGCACGGGTGCAGCTGCTCTATTTTATGTCGACTATTGTGGCACGTGATGTGACAGGACGTATATATACCACCAGTTCCTTCCAGGAACGTATATATACCTCCGACCAGCCACCCTCAAACCACAATATCACATAAATACTGGTATACTGCCACCACCGATCGCTTAACAGGTGGATCGGGTACCTGGTAGGTAACGTGAATTAGCGGGTGAGGAACGTGTTTGCTCGACATAGGACAAGAAGAAAGAAACTGGTAAATAATTAATGATTTACTCCCAAAAGGGGGGCAGTGTTTACAAAATATATACAAGATATTATAAAGGAGACAATTTACATATATGCATAAACAGTTATTAAAATAAAAGGGATAAGTAATAGCAAAACCTGCTTCACAAGGTGATGGTCTCAGATTCTGTGGGGGGGACGGCTCCCCAGAAATTAGACTTGATTCCTTCACGCAGCGTGTAGTGCATGCGTCGGCGTCCCTGGTTGGAATGACCTGAAAATGGCCGATTTGCTTTTTAGTAAGCAGCCAAAACTCTGGGGAACACCCCTTATTTACCTTACAAGGGGGGCTCGGCTTTGCGAGCCCACCCAGCTGCAGAAGACCAAAAATCCTTCAGATTCCATATCTTGGTGTGGGGGGGTCCCACATCCAAGAGGGAGACATCATCTTGACCGTCAGCAATATTCATGAAGATAGATATTAAATATGAAACCTCTATGACGCTCAGAATCTCAGAATCCATTATCTCAGTTCCCGGTCCTTCCTCAGTTATGCAAGTTATACTATTGTAATGGGAAAAAGGTGAGCATTCAAAAAACGTGGTTCCGATGTTTCTGTCAGACCTGTGCGTGATTAAAATTGGCATAAAACGTTTGTACAATTAAACAATGGGATTTTTGGAGGGATATTCTGGTTTGTACCAGCGCTTGCCCTGGACTGAGGTTTTATGGCGGGTCATAAAAATTCCTGGTTTGGGGGAAAGCAAAAGTGAATTCTATGTCTTCACTTACAAACAGATAGGGGGTGGGGTTTTTTTTTTCCTTTTTTAAAACATCTCTCATTTTTAAAAACTCGGGCAGAAATACCTTTTGCCTGACACCTCCCCCTTTTTGACTGCGCTATGGAGGTAGGACCTTCTGGTACTCCTCCAAGCGTATGTCGGGAGGCTCCCCTCGCCGGGACAACCCATCGGCATTGCCATGCTCGCTGCCCTTGCGGTGTTGAACGGTAAAGTCGTACTGCTGGAGTGTGAGGCTCCAGCGTAACAACCTTCCGTTGGCACCTGACATGGTGTGCAGCCAACTCAGGGGGTTGTGGTCAGTCACGACAGTGAAGGGGCGCCCGTACAAGTAAGGCTGTAAGCGGTTGAGGGCCCATACAATGGCCAGGCACTCCTTCTCTATGGTGGAATAGGCCACTTCCCTCGGCAGCAGTTTCCGGCTTAGGTACAACACGGGGTGTTCGTGGTTCCCCGAGTCGACCTGGCTGAGTACAGCACCGAGGCCAAATTCACTGGCGTCGGTCTGTACTAAGAGTGGCCGTGTGCCGTCGACCGCCTTTAGTACAGGAGAGCTGCTCAGGGCAGTCTTCAAAGCCCTAAAGGCCACCTCGCATTCATCCGTCCATTTGACGGAATGGGGTAGGCTCTTCCTGGTGAGGTCTGTCAAGGGCTTCGCAAGGCTACTATAGTCCTGCACAAAGCGTCTATAGTACCCTGCGGTGCCCAAGAAGGACTGCACCTGCTTCTTGGTCCTGGGGGTGGGCCAGGACACGATAGCGTCCACCTTCCCAGGCTCTGGCTTCAGAGTACCCCCACCTACCCGGTGCCCCAGGTAGTGGACCTCGTTCATGCCCATCTGGCACTTTCCCGGCTTGATGGTCAAGCCCGCCTGGTGAATGCGCCCGAGCACCTGCTGCAGATGCTCGAGGTGATCCTCCCAGGTGGGACTGAAGATGGCAATGTCATCCAGGTACGCTACTGCGTACCTCTCCAGTCCCTGGAGCAGGTGGTTGACCATTCGCTGGAACGTGGCAGGGGCATTTTTCATGCCGAAGGGCATGACCGTGGATTCATACAATCCGAAGGGGGTGATAAAGGCGGACTTCTCCTGAGCCCCGGGGCTCAAGGGAATCTGCCAATATCCCCGACTCAAATCCATAATGGAGAGATAGCTCGCGCTGGCTAACCGCTCCAGCAGCTCCTCAATGCGTGGCATTGGTTGTGCGTCAGAGGCGGTGATAGCGTTGAGCCCCCTGTAGTCCACACAGAACCGGGTGGTCCGGTCCTTCTTAGGCACCAGGACTACAGGTGAGGCCCACGCGCTCTTGGACCGCTTAATCACCCCCAACTGCAGCATCTCCTCGACCTCCTGGCGCATGACATGCTGCACCTCGTCGGAGATTCGATAGGCTGTCCGCCGGAGTGGGGCATGATTCCCGGTGTCCACTTCATGGACCGCCACTTCAGTCCTGCCAGGCAGGTTGGTGAACACTGCTTGGAAGGGTTTCAGCACTGCTTGCATCTGAGACCTCTGGTCTGCGGATAGCAAGTCGCTTAGCTCTACATCCTCTAGGGACCCGCTGGCCTTCGCTTGGGCGAGCATGTCCAAGAGGGGGTCATCCTCCCCTTCCTCGGGCAGGTTGCAGACCGGTAGGACGCAGGTTCCACGTTCTTGATGAGCCTTCATCATATTAACGTGAAACGCCTTCCGCCTACCCCGCTCGTGGTCAAGGGTGATCACGTAGGTGACCGGGTTGAGCTGTTGGTGAATGACGTACGGGCCTTCCCAGGCCGCCTGAAGCTTGTCCTTTGGTACGGGGACCAGCACCCACACCTTCTGACCCACCTGGTAGGTCCGTTCTCGGGCGTTCTGGTCGTACCAATGCTTCTGGTCAGCCTGGGCTTGCGCCATGTTGTCATGCACCAACTGCGTCAAGGTCTGCATCTTGTCACGGAAGCGCATGACATACTCCACGATGGACACTCCTGGGGAGCTCGGCTCTTCTTCCCAGAATTCCCTTATCAACCCAAGGGGTCCTCGGACACGCCTGCCATACAGGAGCTCAAAGGGGGAGAACCCCGTCGAGGCCTGTGGAACCTCTCTGTAAGCAAATAGCAGGTGTGGGAGGTAACGCTCCCAGTCGCGACCCTGGGTCTCAACCAGCATTTTTAACATCTGTTTGAGGGTACCGTTGAATCGCTCACACAAACCATTGGTCTGTGGGTGATACGCACTCGATACCAGATGCTGCACCTGCATTTTCTTACATAGGGCCTCCATTAAGCGTGACATGAACTGAGTCCCCTGGTCGGTAAGCATCTCCCTGGGAAATCCTACTCGCGAAAAGATGGCCAAGAGGGCGTCCGCCACCTTATCCGCCCTAATTGAGGACAGGGCTACTGCCTCCGGATACCGGGTAGCATAGTCTACCACGGTAAGGATGAAACGTTTTCCAGAGCTGCTGGGTGTGGCCAGTGGTCCCACAATGTCCACAGCAATCCTCTGGAAAGGCTCCTCTATCACTGGCAAAGAGATCAGGGGGGCTTTGGGGGCCGGCCCTGACTTTCCCACTCTTTGACACGTGGTACAGGATCGACAGTAGTTCACCACATCTGTCCTCATTTTGGGCCAATAAAAGTGATGAGACAGCCGGGCCTTGGTTTTGCTGACCCCCAAGTGTCCAGCGAGTGGAATTTCATGGGCGATCCGCAACAACTCATCCCTGAATGGGTAGGGGACGACCAGCTGTCTTTCCCTCAGCCACTCCTGTTGGGGTGTACAGGGAACTGTCTCCCGGTACAACCTCCCTTGGTCCCAGAATACCCTCTCCTTATCCGACTCGGAGGTGGGTTTCTCCGCGAGGCTCCTTAACGTCTCCAGGCTAGCATCTGAGTGCAGAGCTGCCTGAAACTCCTGGCTGGAGGAAGCCAGAAGTGAGGTTAAGGCCACGTCCTCACTGGGACCCTCTGGGACCGGCTCTGGGTCCATACCTGATCCTGTTATTCCTCTGTCCGAGGAGGGTCCAGAAGGCAGGGCGTTACTTGCATTCTGGGCACTCTGACTGCGGGTAACAGCGGCTATATAGGCCGTCTCCCCGGGGAATAACACCGTCTCATTAGCCTGAGAGGCCATGAGAACTACTTCTCCATCATCCTCCATTACCTCAGGCACAGTGCTACGTATGCGGCAGCTACCATCAGCCAGGTCACCTTCTGTTGTGACACTGGTCACTGGCACAGCACCACCTGCTTCATGGTCCTCGTGCCTCTCCCCATTACCCTTGGCACTGACATTTGCTCCTGCTAGGGGATCCTCAGCAACATCACCCCGCAGAGTGACATGGCTGAGTTCTCCTGCACCTTCCAATACAACAACATCATCATCATCATCATCATCATCACCATCATCATGTAAAGCATTGACATTCACATTATTAGCATTAACCTTACCAACCGTATCAGATCGGGGAGGGGTGTCAGGGACATAATAAGCAAACATCCTCCCCAAATCAGTTCCCAACAAAACATTTGCAGGTAGGTTTTTGGATACTCCCACTTCCTTCACCCCACTCCCCGCACCCCAATCAATAAAAACCCGGGCCATGGGCAAGGGGCATCGGACGCCCCCAATCCCAGTGACAGTCAGGGTCTTTCCTGGAATAAGCGCTTCAGGGGACACCAGTTCGGGTCGGATGAGGGTTCGTTCGGCCCCAGTGTCCTTGAGGCCTACAGTGAGAGTGTCCCCCACCCTGACAGACTGAAAGTTTTCACAGGCCCTCCCAACCGGCCCACCCACCAAAAGAACTGAGGCATTAGGCCCTGGGGCCTTGGATGGGGGGTTCTTCCTCTGCTTCTCTGGGCAAGTGGCGCTGAGATGACCAGTCTGGTTGCAGGAATAACACCTGCGGGCATCGGATGCAGGCAGGGCCTTGGCAACGGGAAAAAGGCCTCCGGAAGGTCGGCTGGCAGGGGCAGGGATGGTGGTTGATGGCTTACCCCCTTTCCAGCTGGCGACGACCGGCTTCCGCACCTCTGGTCTCCGGTTGGCCTCGTAGGTGTCTGCGATCTGCGCTGCTTTATTGGCATCAGGTGGCTCCCGATCCATCACGAACTGCCGTACCTCAGTCGGACACAGATGCAGGAACTGGTCTTTCACCATCAGGTCCTTTAGCTGCTCAAAGGTGGTCGCTGACAGTCCTTTGATCCACTGCTCAAAGTTGGTTCTGAGCCCGTCTACCACATCACGGTAGGTGTCCTGTGGTCCACGTTGGAGGGTTCTGAATTTTTTCCGGTAAACCTCCGGAGTCAGCTGGTACTTTTTTATCAGGGCCTGCTTGACGGCCTCATAGTCTCCATCCTGCTCTCGAGGGAGGGAAGCAAACACCTCCAAAGCTTTTCCTCGGAGCCCTGGAGTCAAATATCTTGCCCATTGGTCGATGGGCAGCTGATACTGCCTGCAGGCCTTTTCAAAGCCTCGCAGAAATGTGTCCAAGTCCCCATCCTTTTCCATCACAGGGAAGTGCTCAGGACGAGGTTTAAAGCAGCTGGCACTGTTGGACTCACGGGTCTGCGTAGAGGGCGACTCCTTCTGAATCCGGGCTAGCTCCAGCTGGTGTTGTCGGTCAGCTTGGGCCTGTCGCTCAGCAGCCTCTCGGTCAGCTTGGGCTTGTCGCTCAGCCCGCTCCTGGAATTTCAGGATCAGCTCCAGTCGTCCATCATGATTGTCTGTGGCGAGCTCCTCCAAGGCCATATGCAGGTGGGGGTCCACACTACCCTGGTTGCGGGTATGGCTGGCAATCACCGGTTGGACCCCGGGAGCAGCGCCATCCGGGCCTTGGCTGGCCGCCCCCTCATCAGGGCTCTGCTGTCGGACGGGCTCTGCAGCATCTTGTAACAGTTCAGAAATCATTTGTTCTTTGCTTTTGCCGTGGGGGTCAATGCCTTTGGTTATACATATTCCAGCAAGAGTGTCCTTTTTCTGCTGGCTGTACCAGAGTTCCCCAACGATGACCATGATCACCAAAATAAAAATAGAAAAGAAAAACCGAAGAAGGGTAGGGGTAACTGCTACACATACAGTATTGTCTCAGATTTAATAAACACTGAGTTCGATCTTCAAAACTTTTGTGCAAGTTTTTAGTGAGAGGAATGATTGCTCAAACCAGATCACTAATGTCCTATGATCCCACCGCTTGCCACCAATTTGTCATGAAAACAACACCCACTCTTGGGTCAGACCTTGCAGCTCTCTGGCGCCCCCTTATCCTGCTGGTCAAACACGGTATTGACAGAGGATAAGCACGGGTGCAGCTGCTCTATTTTATGTCGACTATTGTGGCACGTGATGTGACAGGACGTATATATACCACCAGTTCCTTCCAGGAACGTATATATACCTCCGACCAGCCACCCTCAAACCACAATATCACATAAATACTGGTATACTGCCACCACCGATCGCTTAACAGGTGGATCGGGTACCTGGTAGGTAACGTGAATTAGCGGGTGAGGAACGTGTTTGCTCGACATAGGACAAGAAGAAAGAAACTGGTAAATAATTAATGATTTACTCCCAAAAGGGGGGCAGTGTTTACAAAATATATACAAGATATTATAAAGGAGACAATTTACATATATGCATAAACAGTTATTAAAATAAAAGGGATAAGTAATAGCAAAACCTGCTTCACAAGGTGATGGTCTCAGATTCTGTGGGGGGGACGGCTCCCCAGAAATTAGACTTGATTCCTTCACGCAGCGTGTAGTGCATGCGTCGGCGTCCCTGGTTGGAATGACCTGAAAATGGCCGATTTGCTTTTTAGTAAGCAGCCAAAACTCTGGGGAACACCCCTTATTTACCTTACAAGGGGGGCTCGGCTTTGCGAGCCCACCCAGCTGCAGAAGACCAAAAATCCTTCAGATTCCATATCTTGGTGTGGGGGGGTCCCACATCCAAGAGGGAGACATCATCTTGACCGTCAGCAATATTCATGAAGATAGATATTAAATATGAAACCTCTATGACGCTCAGAATCTCAGAATCCATTATCTCAGTTCCCGGTCCTTCCTCAGTTATGCAAGTTATACTATTGTAATGGGAAAAAGGTGAGCATTCAAAAAACGTGGTTCCGATGTTTCTGTCAGACCTGTGCGTGATTAAAATTGGCATAAAACGTTTGTACAATTAAACAATGGGATTTTTGGAGGGATATTCTGGTTTGTACCAGCGCTTGCCCTGGACTGAGGTTTTATGGCGGGTCATAAAAATTCCTGGTTTGGGGGAAAGCAAAAGTGAATTCTATGTCTTCACTTACAAACAGATAGGGGGTGGGGTTTTTTTTTTCCTTTTTTAAAACATCTCTCATTTTTAAAAACTCGGGCAGAAATACCTTTTGCCTGACAGTGAGCGCCAGAGCGTGAGCGTGAGCGTCAGAGCGTGACCGTCAGAGCGTGAGCGTGAGCGTCAGAGCGTGAGCGTCAGAGCGTGAGGGTCCGAGCGTGAGCGTCAGAGCGTGAGCGTCCGAGAATGAGCGTCAGAGCATCAGAGCGTGAGCGTCCGAGCGTGAGCGTCAGAGCGTGAGCGTCAGAGCATGAGCGTGAGCGTCCGAGCGTCAGCGTGAGCGTCTGAGCGTCCGAGCGTGAGCGTCAGAGCGTGAGCGTCAGAGCGTAAGCGTGAGCGTCAGAGAGTGAGCGTCAGAGTATGAGCGTGAGCGTCAGAGCGTGAACGTCAGAGCGTGAGGGTCCGAGCGTGAGCGTCAGAGCGTGAGCGTCAGAGCATCAGAGCGTGAGCGTCCGAGCGTGAGCGTCAGAGCGTGAGCGTCCGAGCGTCAGCGTGAGCGTCCGAGCGTGAGCGTCAGAGCGTGAGCGTCAGAGCGTAAGCGTGAGCATCAGAGCGTGAGCGTCAGAGTATGAGCGTGAGCGTCAGAGCGTGAACGTCAGAGCGTGAGGGTCCGAGCGTGAGCGTCAGAGCGTGAGCGTCCGAGCGTGAGCGTCAGAGCATCAGAGCGTGAGCGTCCGAGCGTGAGCGTCAGAGCGTGAGCGTTAGAGTGTGAGCGTCAGAGCACGAGCGTCCGAGCATGAGCGTCAGAGCGTGAGCATGAGCGTCCGAGCGTGAGCGTCAGAGCATGAGTGTCCGAGAGTGAGCGTAAGAGCGTGAGCTTTAGAGCGTGAGCGTCCGAGCGTGAGCTTCAGAGCGTGAGCGTGAGCATCCGTGCGTGAGCGTCCGAGCGTGAGCGTCAGACCGTCTGAGCGTGAGCATCCGAGCGTGAGCGTCAGAGCGTGAGCGTCTGAGTGTGAGCGTCAGAGCGTGAGCGTCCAAGCGTGAGCGTCAGAGCGTGAGCGTGAGCGTCTGAGCGTCCGAGCGTGAGCGTGAGTGTCCGTGCGTGAGCGTCCGAGCGTGAGCGTCAGAGCGTGAGCGTGAGAGTATGAGCGTGAGCGTCAGAGCGTGAACGTCAGAGCGTGAGGGTCCGAGTGTGAGCGTCAGAGCGTGAGCGTCCGAGCGTGAGCGTCAGAGCATCAGAGCGTGAGCGTCCGAGCGTGAGCGTCAGAGCGTGAGCGTCAGAGCATGAGCGTGAGCGTCCGAGCATCAGCGTGAGCGTCAGAGCGTGAGCATCAGAGCGTGAGCATGAGCATCAAAGCGTGAGCATCAGAGCGTGAGCATCAGAGCGTGAGCATGAGCATCAGAGAATGAGCGTCCGAGCGTGAGCGTCCGAGCGTGAGCGTCAGAGCGTGAGGGTCCGAGCGTGAGCGTCAGAGCGTGAGCGTCCGAGAATGAGCGTCAGAGCATCAGAGCGTGAGCGTCAGAGCGTGAGCGTCAGAGCATGAGCGTGAGCGTCCGAGCGTCAGCGTGAGCGTCTGAGCGTCCGAGCGTGAGCATCAGAGCGTGAGCATCAGAGCGTGAGCATGAGCATCAGAGAATGAGCGTCCGAGCGTGAGCGTCAGAGCGTGAGCGTCAGAGCGTGAGGGTCCGAGCGTGAGCGTCAGAGCGTGAGCGTCCGAGAATGAGCGTCAGAGCATCAGAGCGTGAGCGTCCGAGCGTGAGCGTCAGAGCGTGAGCGTCAGAGCGTGAGCGTCAGAGCATGAGCGTGAGCGTCCGAGCGTCAGCGTGAGCGTCTGAGCGTCCGAGCGTCAGCGTCAGAGCGTAAGCGTGAGCGTCAGAGAGTGAGCGTCAGAGTATGAGCGTGAGCGTCAGAGCGTGAACGTCAGAGCGTGAGGGTCCGAGCGTGAGCGTCAGAGCGTGAGCGTCAGAGCATCAGAGCGTGAGCGTCCGAGCGTGAGCGTCAGAGCGTGAGCGTCCGAGCGTCAGCGTGAGCGTCCGAGCGTGAGCGTCAGAGCGTGAGCGTCAGAGCGTAAGCGTGAGCATCAGAGCGTGAGCGTCAGAGTATGAGCGTGAGCGTCAGAGCGTGAACGTCAGAGCGTGAGGGTCCGAGCGTGAGCGTCAGAGCGTGAGCGTCCGAGCGTGAGCGTCAGAGCGTGAGCGTTAGAGTGTGAGCGTCAGAGCACGAGCGTCCGAGCATGAGCGTCAGAGCGTGAGCATGAGCGTCCGAGCGTGAGCGTCAGAGCATGAGTGTCCGAGAGTGAGCGTAAGAGCGTGAGCTTTAGAGCGTGAGCGTCCGAGCGTGAGCTTCAGAGCATGAGCGTGAGCATCCGAGCGTGAGCGTCCGAGCGTGAGCGTCAGACCGTCTGAGCGTGAGCATCCGAGCGTGAGCGTCAGAGCGTGAGCGTCTGAGTGTGAGCGTCAGAGCGTGAGCGTCCAAGCGTGAGCGTCAGAGCGTGAGCGTCTGAGTGTGAGCGTCAGAGCGTGAGCGTCCAAGCGTGAGCGTCAGAGCGTGAGCGTGAGCGTCTGAGCGTCCGAGCGTGAGCGTGAGTGTCCGTGCGTGAGCGTCCGAGCGTGAGCGTCAGAGCGTGAGCGTGAGAGTATGAGCGTGAGCGTCAGAGCGTGAACGTCAGAGCGTGAGGGTCCGAGTGTGAGCGTCAGAGCGTGAGCGTCCGAGCGTGAGCGTCAGAGCATCAGAGCGTGAGCGTCCGAGCGTGAGCGTCAGAGCGTGAGCGTCAGAGCATGAGCGTGAGCGTCCGAGCGTCAGCGTGAGCGTCAGAGCGTGAGCATCAGAGCGTGAGCATGAGCATCAAAGCGTGAGCATCAGAGCGTGAGGATCAGAGCGTGAGCATGAGCATCAGAGAATGAGCGTCCGAGCGTGAGCGTCCGAGCGTGAGCGTCAGAGCGTGAGGGTCCGAGCGTGAGCGTCAGAGCGTGAGCGTCCGAGAATGAGAGTCAGAGCATCAGAGCGTGAGCGTCCGAGCGTGAGCGTCAGAGCGTGAGCGTCAGAGCGTGAGCGTCAGAGCGTGAGCGTCAGAGCATGAGCGTGAGCGTCCGAGCGTCAGCGTGAGCGTCTGAGCGTCCGAGCGTGAGCATCAGAGCGTGAGCATCAGAGCGTGAGCATGAGCATCAGAGAATGAGCGTCCGAGCGTGAGCGTCAGAGCGTGAGCGTCAGAGCGTGAGGGTCCGAGCGTGAGCGTCAGAGCGTGAGCGTCCGAGAATGAGCGTCAGAGCATCAGAGCGTGAGCGTCCGAGCGTGAGCGTCAGAGCGTGAGCGTCAGAGCATGAGCGTGAGCGTCCGAGCGTCAGCGTGAGCGTCTGAGCGTCCGAGCGTGAGCGTCAGAGCGTGAGCGTCAGAGCGTAAGCGTGAGCGTCAGAGAGTGAGCGTCAGAGTATGAGCGTGAGCGTCAGAGCGTGAACGTCAGAGCATGAGGGTCCGAGCGTGAGCGTCAGAGCGTGAGCGTCAGAGCATCAGAGCGTGAGCGTCCGAGCGTGAGCGTCAGAGCGTGAGCGTCCGAGCGTCAGCGTGAGCGTCCGAGCGTGAGCGTCAGAGCGTGAGCGTCAGAGCGTAAGCGTGAGCATCAGAGCGTGAGCGTCAGAGTATGAGCGTGAGCGTCAGAGCGTGAACGTCAGAGCGTGAGGGTCCGAGCGTGAGCGTCAGAGCGTGAGCGTCCGAGCGTGAGCGTCAGAGCGTGAGCGTTAGAGTGTGAGCGTCAGAGCACGAGCGTCCGAGCATGAGCGTCAGAGCGTGAGCATGAGCGTCCGAGCGTGAGCGTCAGAGCATGAGTGTCCGAGAGTGAGCGTAAGAGCGTGAGCTTTAGAGCGTGAGCGTCCGAGCGTGAGCTTCAGAGCGTGAGCGTGAGCATCCGAGCGTGAGCGTCCGAGCGTGAGCGTCAGACCGTCTGAGCGTGAGCATCCGAGCGTGAGCGTCAGAGCGTGAGCGTCTGAGTGTGAGCGTCAGAGCGTGAGCGTCCAAGCGTGAGCGTCAGAGCGTGAGCGTGAGCGTCTGAGCGTCCGAGCGTGAGCGTGAGTGTCCGTGCGTGAGCGTCCGAGCGTGAGCGTCAGAGCGTGAGCGTGAGAGTATGAGCGTGAGCGTCAGAGCGTGAACGTCAGAGCGTGAGGGTCCGAGTGTGAGCGTCAGAGCGTGAGCGTCCGAGCGTGAGCGTCAGAGCATCAGAGCGTGAGCGTCCGAGCGTGAGCGTCAGAGCGTGAGCGTCAGAGCATGAGCGTGAGCGTCCGAGCGTCAGCGTGAGCGTCAGAGCGTGAGCATCAGAGCGTGAGCATGAGCATCAAAGCGTGAGCATCAGAGCGTGAGCATCAGAGCGTGAGCATGAGCATCAGAGAATGAGCGTCCGAGCGTGAGCGTCCGAGCGTGAGCGTCAGAGCGTGAGGGTCCGAGCGTGAGCGTCAGAGCGTGAGCGTCCGAGAATGAGCGTCAGAGCATCAGAGCGTGAGCGTCCGAGCGTGAGCGTCAGAGCGTGAGCGTCAGAGCGTGAGCGTCAGAGCATGAGCGTGAGCGTCCGAGCGTCAGCGTGAGCGTCTGAGCGTCCGAGCGTGAGCATCAGAGCGTGAGCATCAGAGCGTGAGCATGAGCATCAGAGAATGAGCGTCCGAGCGTGAGCGTCAGAGCGTGAGCGTCAGAGCGTGAGGGTCCGAGCGTGAGCGTCCGAGAATGAGCGTCAGAGCATCAGAGCGTGAGCGTCCGAGCGTGAGCGTCAGAGCGTGAGCGTCAGAGCATGAGCATGAGCGTGAGCGTCCGAGCGTCAGCGTGAGCGTCTGAGCGTCCGAGCGTGAGCGTCAGAGCGTGAGCGTCAGAGCGTAAGCGTGAGCGTCAGAGAGTGAGCGTCAGAGTATGAGCGTGAGCGTCAGAGCGTGAACGTCAGAGCATGAGGGTCCGAGCATGAGCGTCAGAGCGTGAGCGTCAGAGCATCAGAGAGTGAGCGTCCGAGCGTGAGCGTCAGAGCGTGAGCGTCAGCGTGAGCGTCCGAGCGTGAGCGTCAGAGCGTGAGCGTCAGAGCGTAAGCGTGAGCATCAGAGCGTGAGCGTCAGAGTATGAGCGTGAGCGTCAGAGCGTGAACGTCAGAGCGTGAGGGTCCGAGCGTGAGCGTCAGAGCGTGAGCGTCCGAGCGTGAGCGTCAGAGCATCAGAGCGTGAGCGTCCGAGCGTGAGCGTCAGAGCGTGAGCGTTAGAGTGTGAGCGTCAGAGCACGAGCGTCCGAGCATGAGCGTCAGAGCGTGAGCATGAGCGTCCGAGCGTGAGCGTCAGAGCATGAGTGTCCGAGAGTGAGCGTAAGAGCGTGAGCTTTAGAGCGTGAGCGTCCGAGCGTGAGCTTCAGAGCGTGAGCGTGAGCATCCGAGCGTGAGCGTCCGAGCGTGAGCGTCAGACCGTCTGAGCGTGAGCATCCGAGCGTGAGCGTCAGAGCGTGAGCGTCTGAGTGTGAGCGTCAGAGCGTGAGCGTCCAAGCGTGAGCGTCAGAGCGTGAGCGTGAGCGTCCGAGCGTGAGCGTGAGTGTCCGTGCGTGAGCGTCCGAGCGTGAGCGTCAGAGCGTGAGCGTGAGAGTATGAGCGTGAGCGTCAGAGCGTGAACGTCAGAGCGTGAGGGTCCGAGTGTGAGCGTCAGAGCGTGAGCGTCCGAGCGTGAGCGTCAGAGTATCAGAGCGTGAGCGTCCGAGCGTGAGCGTCAGAGCGTGAGCGTCAGTGCATGAGCGTGAGCGTCCGAGCGTCAGCGTGAGCGTCAGAGCGTGAGCATCAGAGCGTGAGCATGAGCATCAAAGCGTGAGCATCAGAGCGTGAGCATCAGAGCGTGAGCATGAGCATCAGAGAATGAGCGTCCGAGCGTGAGCGTCCGAGCGTGAGCGTGAGCGTCAGAGTGTGAGCGTCAGAGTATGAGCGTGAGCGTCAGAGCGTGAGGGTCCGAGCGTGAGCGTCAGAGCGTCAGAGCGTGAGCGTCCGAGCATGAGCGTCAGAGCGTGAGCGTCAGAGCACTAGCGTCCGAGCGTGAGCGTCCGAGTGTGAGCGTCAGAGCGTGAGCGTGAGCATCTGAATGTGAGCGTCCGAGCGTGAGAGTCCGAGCGTGAGCGTCCGAGCGTGAGCGTGAGAGCGTGAGCGTCCGAGTGTGAGCGTGAACGTCAGAGCGTGAGCGTGAGCGTCAGAGCATGAGCGTCAGAGCATGAGCGTCAGAACGTGAGCGTCAGAGCGTCAGCGGGTGAGCGTCAGAGCGTGAGCGTCAGAGTGTGAGCGTGAGCGTCCGAGCGTGAGTGTCAGAGCGTGAGCTTCCGAGCACGAGCGTGAGCATCAGAGCGTGAGCGTGAGCGTCAGAGCATGAGCGTCAGAACGTGAGCGTCAGAGCGTGAGCAGGTGAGCGTCAGAGTGTGAGCGTGAGCGTCCGAGCGTGAGCGGCAGAGCGTGCGCTTCCGAGCGTGAGCGTCAGAGCGTGAGCGTCCGAGCGTGAGCGTGTGAGCGTGAGGGTCAGAGCGTGAGCATCCGAGCGTGAGCGTCAGAGCGTGAGCGTCAGAGTGTGAGCGTGAGCGTCAGAGTGTGAGCGTCAGAGCGTGAGAGTCCGAGCATGAGCGTCAGGGCGTGAGCATTCGAGCGTGAGAGCGTCAGAGCGTGAGCGTCCGAGCGTGAGCGCCCGAGCGTGAGCTTCAGAGCGTGAGCGTCCGAGCGTGAGCTTCAGAGCGTGAGCGTCCGAGCGTGAGCGTCAGAGCGTGAGCGTCCGAGCGTGAGCATCAGAGCGTGAGCGTCCAAGCGTGAGCGTGAGCGTCCGAGCGTGAGCGTCAGAGTGTCCGAGCGTGAGCGTCAGAGCGTGAGCGTCTGAGCGTGAGCGTGAGCGTCCGAGCATGAGCGTCAGAGCGTGAGCGT